>NC_047084.1:381410943-381716702 GCF_902459505.1 Geotrypetes seraphini | reverse complement strand
TGGCCCGATCGGATCGGGTGGAGTGGTGGATCGCTGCAGGAGAGATGGGTCGTCTCTCCTGCCGCTTTAGCGATCCCAAATGCTGCGTTTGGCGGCACTTGGTGGTATCGCTATTGCGGCAAGGGAGATGAGGCATCTCTCCTGCCCCGATGGTTGCGGTGGGGGGTGGGTGGCGTGGATGGTGGCAGTGGGGGTTGCCGGGCCGCTGAGCTTCACATCAGCCGCGATCAGCTCAGCAGCCCCTTTTCGGCACTTATACCTGTTTTGACTTGGTCTATGTCAAAACGTATAAGTGCCGACTAGGCAACCTGCCTAAAGTTTTGGTTATACCTGTTGTACGCCTAGGTGTAGGTCGGCCCATCTCCCGCCCACCCCCCATCCTTTCCCCGCCTCTAAAAACGCCTCTTTTCTCTCTGTGCATTTAGAGGCAGGGGAAAGGCCTAAGCTGGTTTTAGATATGTCTAAAACCAGCTTTGATTATGGGTACTTGGACGATCAGGTTTTTTGATCGTCCAAGTACCCATTTAGGCCACGTTTTAGACGTTTTTTGTTTTTTTTTTTTATTATGAGCCCCAAAGTATATATTCATCATAATTCATCTTCTCTTTTTATAAGATTGAATGTTAGTTACTAACCTGTCCTGAAGAGTAAAGACAGTATAATTCTAGAGATGTTTATACGCATCTTGTATCAGAACTTTTTTTAAATTAAGCATTAAGGTGAACATACCAAAACAAGTCCTCAAAATACCATGGGATACACTCAGGCATCCTGTTTTGGAATTGGTGCATGCTTGGGGTATGTTTGGGAGTAGAGACTGGGCACAGCTATGCTAACTGGTTTTGTGTGGGCACTTCTGCATGCAAACTGATTAGTGCAGAATTAACACATGAGCCTATAAAACAAGCGCAGTTAAGGATTCACGCACTCATGGCAAAATTAGCACTTGGCCATTGTCAGAAAATAGAAAAATTTGCCTTTTACCAGCAACACTAAAAGTGGCCTCAGTGAGCAGGAAAGACCCGCATTGGGGTTACTGCAGGCCATTTTTTAGTGCTGCTTGGTAGAAGGGCTCCTGTATTTAACTTACTGGTAATTTTAGGGAAACTTTCAAAGCCATTTACCCAAGTGAACTAGCGGTCTGAAAACTGACCATTCTTCATTCAAAGTATACACCAGTGTCTTTCAGATGTGCAGTTCTAGTCGGACTATTTGAAGTGTTGCTGGAGGCATATTTAGATCATGAGAGGAAACTAAAGCATGTACAGTGGTACCTCGGTTTACGAGTGCACCGGTTTGCAAGTGTTTTGCAAAACGAGCAAAACATTTGCAAAATCGGCACCTCGCAAACCGAGCTTGCCTCAATGTACGAGCGCCTTCTCCCGCAATCCGACACCCCCCCCCCCAAACACATCACTTACCCCTCATCTGGCACCCGGTACCAATGCACAGGACATGCCGGTGCCCGAAGATCTGTCCTCCTGTTCGCTGGGTCTTGAGCATCTGCGCATGTTCAAGGCCTTAGTTCCTGCTCTCTCCGAGATTCTTGAGATCTCCGCAGATGCTCAAGGCCCAGCGAACAGGAGGACAGATCTTCGGGCACCAGCATGTCCTGTGCGTTGGTGCTGGTGCCGGGTGCCAGATGGGGGGTAAGTGATGTGTTTGGGTGGGTGATGGGTATGGGGAGGATGTCAGATCGCGGGGGGGGGGGGAGGGTGTGCCGGATCACAGAGGGGGTGTGGCAGATCATGCGTGGGGGGCTTCGTGAGTGGGGGGTAGCAATGCCGGTTCTCGAGGGGGGGGGTAGAGCAGTGCCACTGGCCTCGTGGGGGGGGGGGGAACGAATCAAGCGAGTTTCCCTTACTTTCTATGGGGAAACTCGCTTTGATATACGAGTAAATTTGGTTTACGAGCATGCTTCTGGAACGAATTATGCTCGTAAACCAAGGTACCACTGTAGTTTATATTTTCAAATTTACAAGTGCCATTTCCTATTGATGATGCACCTTCCCACAAAGCAAGTAAAAATTCTGCAGGTCCTTTCTATCCATTGAGACTATTTTCAAAAGGAAGTAAATACATACTAAAGTCTCCTAGATGAGCAGTTTAAAATTTCAAAGGGGCAGTTTTTAAAGGCAAAGCTTGTCATGCTTCAAAAATGGAAACAAGCCTGATTACAACACATATAGAGTTCAAAAACCAGCTAGAAGCCAACTGTGGGGTGGCTTTTACAATCAGAGCAAGGCCATAAAATTACCTAATGTCCATCCTACCATTCTCTCTGTAAGAAACTTCCCAACCCCTGTATGGTTCTATCTGATTTTAGATTGTAAGCTCTTCTGAGAAGGGACTATCTGTTGTATGTTAAATGTACAGCACTGCCTTCCAGTGCTACAGAAATGATAAAAAGTAGTATTTAAGACTATGAGACCACGGAACATAATTGTGTTTTGAGAAGAAAAGGCAGGAGTCCCTCATACTGCAGTATGCACGTCAACCATCCAATAAATATTTATTTTTATTACGGAGAAGAGGAAGGATAGCAAAACAGGAACAACAGTAAAACATTTAGGGATGTCACGATATTGCAACTCCAGTGCTCTGTAACACTACAGGAGGTGTGGAATAGCAAAATACCATGTTATCATGGAAGATTACAAAAACTTTGTGATGAGAAAAATGAAAATAATAAATAAGTTGCATGAATAAAAAGAATGCCAGTGTTCAGATTTTGCTCTTTGGTTAGAAACTTGGAGAGCAGAAACATCCATGCATAAATTCATTTCATTATGGCCTGTTTAGCATTAACCTCTCATTGCTACTTATACAGCGATTCCTAACCCAATCTATCTGGATTTTATGAGCTACATTCACACACAGAATACAATTGTTTTTGATTCTCATTTGCAAGCATATATCTCATTTGTTCTTGGACTTTCATGTCTGTGTAGGTTTGTGCTCAGACTTAACTTAAACACACTTTAATCATCATTGAACAGCTGCTATGAGTCTGTCTTTATTGCATTTACTTTGGAGGAAAACACATCTAGAATAAATAATAGTAATAAATAAAAACATCCTTCCTACGGACACTGTTCTGGTTTGCCAAAACACAAAAAATTGAGCCCAGGCACTTTGGGGAAATTTAGAATTTTTTTTTCTCCCAAACTGTTAGCGATCAGAACTTACATTTGGTAAAACTGTGTGAAACACTTCTAAAAATGTATGATTTAACAACCAGTCTTGCCTCTCAAGGCTACGTATAAAAAACAATGAGGTAAAAAATTTCTAGAAGGAAAACAAGTCCTGGGGAAAGAAAAAGTTTATTTCATTAAATTCTTCCACAGCTGCAAAGTCAGATCTTTATTGCTCATTTTAAAAGCAGGTTGCATGTATATTTGTTCAGTGATGATGACGCCAGCCATTTATCGTTGTTCATTTCAGTTTTTCCTGAATGGCTGCTACATGGCAGTTTTCTTTTGGCAAGTTTCTTTGTTTGCACTGCAAATATTTCTAGAGAACTTGGTGCTTTGTAAAAGACAACAGATTTGACAGTGTTGGAAACTGCCACCCTCCACATTAATTCACTGTGTCCTAATCAGCTCTGTGGCCTACTGAAATCCTCAATTTGGATTTCAAGATGTGCCAGTTCCAATGACCGTTTTAAATTACGTGGAAACCTGTTTACTTGTACTCAGCTGAAGCTACCAGCTACTTTCACACGTCATTTGATGGTAATGATTGTGTCAAATCAGAGATGCCAACCTATAGGTGAGAATCTGTGAACACCACTGCTGTACCATGGAGCCAGGCCTACACAAAAATGAGCTCTGAGCTGGAAGATTTTTCACTCACACTGTCCACAAACTGGAGGTAAAGGATTTATTATAGCCAAGAAACCCCAAGTGCATTTTCTTTTAGTGTAGTTCTCAGCAGCTGGAAGAGGTTGTGATAGGGCTGTGCAGGTAGGTGATGCTGCTTGGAGAAGCCACAGAGACAGGAAAGCTGAAGACAAAGGGTGTCGTAGGTGTAGAGGATTTGCTGTGTTCCCGCAGTGTGCCTGAAGGGCTGGCGGCCTCCACAGCACAGGAAGTGGTCAGGACCTGAGATTCAAACTGCAAAAGCTGGCCCATGAAGCTGAAATTGGGCGAGATGATGCTTCGGCGCTGCTTGACAAAGTCAAAGGCCTCCTCCAGCTTTACTCGTTTCTTCATCATTAGGTAGGCCAAACAGATTGTGGCGGAACGAGAAATACCAGCCTGGCAGTGCACAAGGACACGTCCATGGCAGTTCTTAATGGAATCTGTAAAAAAACAAGAAAAGGGGTTCATATAACAAAGGCAGGCAGGTGGATATGATTTCACAATTAATAGCCTACTTTACTAAGGGTTTGCTCTCATTCTGTGGCTATGGGGGAAGCTTAATAGACTAGAGCAGGGGTGTCAAACTCAATCATATTAAGGGGCCGAAATCCAAAACACAGGCTAAGTTGTGGGCCAGACCCCGCCCATCTCCACCCAATCTCTGCCCCAGACCCCGCCCCCATAATAGTGCTAATTGTATCACCATTTTTTCCATTCATTTTTCAGATATACACACACAATATAATCTTGTTAACAACACATAATGGTTAACCACATAATTAAACTACACAAAGCACACTGTATGCTTCTCAACATTCATACCTACCAGAACACAGATAACTCCATGCAAATACGGGACCACAAACTAAAAGTATTAATATATACAAACGAAGTCCAAAGATTCAAGACTGCATGCAGTACAACCCCAAGAAAAGGAAGAGGAGGGAGCTGGCCAGAAGATAACACTGGGGACATCACACCGGGGGCCACATAAAACGGTCAGGCGGGCCGGATTCACCCCGTGGGCCTTCAGTTTGACACCTGTGGACAAGAGCTTAGGATAGTGGTCTCCAATCTTTTTCATGGAAAGCAGGGGTGTCCAACCTGTGGCCCGAGTATTTTGTGCAGCCCTGGTTGAGGGTGATGCAGTGTTTTCCTCTGCTGCCCCCGGATGTTTACCATCTTGCTGGCTCTCTCCTCTGTCTTGTGCAGCCCTAGAAACATTTTTTTCGGCCAATGCGGCCCAGGGAAGCCAAAAGGTTGGATACCCCTGATGTAAAGGGCTGCAATGTGAATACAAGAAAGCTTTGAAGGTCACCAAGCTTCTACATACTACTAATTTTGTAAACCGCTTTGATTAGCTTGTTCAAATTGGGTATCAAATATTAAAAATTAATACTAATGTTATCTTTTTTAGTTCTAAAATTTTGACATTTTATAGAGTAACATACAATAAAGCAGGAGAAACATATTACACAAATTGCTCATAACACTATTAACACAAAGCTTAGGATATTAAAAGATGAAATCCTTGAAATGAGACTCTCCCCCCCCCACCCATCCCATTTGCAGAGGGTGAAAACCCAACATCCGTCCATATCTACATAAATACATCTCCATTCTTTCACTATAATTCAACTATTATCTGCAAACTCTTGTATGGGCACCCGTAATGATCTAAATTTGGCCCCTTTACCTTTCGTCAGCATTATGACCGCCTTATATTTCCCAACTAAATACACTGAATTCCACCAAAATTGGAAAGATAACAAGGCTGCTTTTTTCCAGGTTTTCAAAATGGTTTGGATTGCTACAGCAGAAAGTATAGCTACCAGTCTTTTATGAATATTAGTGATATCAACAGAAGCAAAAAGGTTAAAGATCACTCCAGCCTATGTTAAGAGAATATTTATATGTATTTATATGACTTCAGCATATATTTTAAAAACTCTCTTTATTCTGGATTGTCAATAGTAGCAAATTCCATAAATCAGACACCTGAGTAACACATTTAAGAGATTGTTTGCAGTTACTATAATCAAGTGGGCAACATTGAACTTAATATATACACGTCTCCCTCCGAATCCGCGGTTTCAGCATCTGCGAATTCGGTTATTCGTGATTTTTTTTTTTTTTTGGGGGGGGGGGGGGGGGGCGATTTTTTTTTTTTTTTTGCCTATTTTTAAGCCTTACCTGGTGGTCTAGCGGGTTTTCGGGGTAGGAGTGATCTTCCTACACTCCTGCCCCGTGCAGATCACTCATAGGAAATGGCTGCCATGAGCATGGAAGCTCACGGCAGCCATTTCCTATGAGTGATCTGTACGGGGCAGGAGCGTTGGAAGATCACTTCTGCCCTGAAAGCCCGCTAGACCACCAGGTAAGCTCCGGGATGCCCGGGGGAAGGCGGGAGGGAGGCGGGGGTGGGTCAGAGCTGGCTGAGAAGTTATTTGCGGTTTTTCACACTTCACGATCCGACTCTGCATCTAATCCCTGTGGATACGGAGGGGGAAGTGTACAGGATTTGAAGAGCTTTAGTTCCAAGGCACACTATCTGGAGACTTAGGGCTTGCCCCATCCGTCTTCAGCTTTCTAGTATGATGGGATGCACGATGGATAAAGGGGTTTAGCAAGAAAATTAAATCAAGCAGTAGGCCTCAGCACGCAACATATTAAAATGCATATTAAGCAGGCTAGTAGCTAATCCAAAGCCATGCAGAGAAGCTCAATGGCCTGTGTACTGAGGTTTGCAGCATGAGAAAGGGCGGGACCGCTGGAAGAGGAAGCAGCGCAGACGCAGGGTTCACAGAAGGGCCGGGACCGCCGGCAGAGGAAGCAGCAGGACAACGGTAGGGGCTTCTCCATGATGGGGGGGGTCAGGTGGCTGTGGGGGTGCGAGCGGTCCTTCGGGGTGGGGGTGCAAGCGGTCCTGCGGGGGGGGAGGGGGGGTGAATCGGACGTCGGGGGGGGGCATCAGGCTTTCAGGGTGGGGACAGGACTTCAAGGGGGAGAGGAGAGTCGGGGCGGGCGAAAGGAGAGTCGGGGCGGCCAGAGCAGAGTCGGGGCGGGTAAAAGGAGAGTCGGGGCGGGCGAAAGGAGAGTCGGGCGGCGACGGGAGAGTCGGGGCAGCATGCGCGGTATACGGGTGTGCGTGATATATAAAATTTTTTTTACATAAATTACAGTTTCCCGCGCGCTATACCCGTGTGCGCGTTTTACACGGGTGTGCGGTATATGAGTGAAAATACGATACAATACGTGTCTTGAACCAACTAGAAGTTTGCACAATAAACATCAGGCTACTTTAACAATAGTTCTTTCCTATCTGCGTGCAGACTCCTGTAGGTCAATTGTTGGCTCAATAAGCAGCTTCACACACCAATTGGCATTTAACACTTTGCTTTTAACATTTAAAGTAAAGCAGGATGCACCAGCATTTATAGATAAACTACTTGTCCCATACGTTCCTTTAAGGACACTTCGATCAAATCAACAAAATCTCTTTACTATACCGTCGGTTCGCCACATAACTTATGATACTATCCATAAATCTATTTTTTCTGCAACAGCTCCCACGGTATCAAATGCTCTCCCGTTGTATCTTTGTCATGAAACCTCTTTAGCCAAATTCAGAGCCTGTTTGAAAGCCTTTTTATTTAAAGATGCATATGATATGTTATTATAGGTTATTTTAAAATAATATCTAATTTTTCTTTTGCCCTTTGTTTTTTTTTCTATTATGAAAATGGAGTTCTTTCCTTTTTTCCCACCTTTTCTATTTTATCCTACCCAGTTTCTAATAAGTTTTTCCCATTGTTATTTATTTGTTGTTTGTTTTTTAATTGTAAACCACACAGACAACTGATGTGTGGTATATCGAGTCTAAAATAAACTTGAAACGTCAAGTATTCTTTAAGTATAAGCTATATAGTTGAGGGCACAAGACAGGCAAACTATTGATGAATTTATTTTGACTCACCAAAGGGAAAGAAGTAATCACTAGATTACAAGTTGTGGGCAAGAGTGGAGGACCATTGTGGAGTTTTACAAAAAGTTTTACTACCAAGATTCATCAGTGGAGGGGGGTCTGTGAGGTATGTGTTGAGGGACTGGAGATATCTAGACTTACTGGGGAAGAGATGGTTTTGTTGGATGTTTCAATTAGGGAAGATTAGAACAGCTTTTAAGGGATTGAAATTGGCCAAGATGCTTGCTTCCAGTGGCTATGGTGGTGAGGAGTTTTATGACACGTTTATAGATTTGGTATCCCCTATCTTGCTGAGGATGTTTCAGGAATATGTAGACGTGGACAACTAGGCAGATATCAAAACAGAGACCATGTCATGGTGATCCCAATGTTTTGGGTGGAGTCTTGTTATCCAATTTCTCTAATTAACCAATTAACTAATTAATCTTGACCTCCATCATGGCTGTCAGGCTTAATAAGGTTCTTCCAAAACTAGTCAATTTAGAAACCAGACGGTATTTGTGCTTAGCAGATATGCATCGGTAAATATTATATGAGCTATTTTGGCTCTTTTGTTTAAAGAGCACAGAATAGGAGGCCTTATTGAAAGACTACTAAACTGCAAAGAACATAGATGGATATTTGCTTTGAATACCTTAGCCCTGGAGAGCTTGAATGAAGATATGGAATGGATGACATTGGTGTGATGCGGTAAAAAAACAAAGCAGCCTAGTCAAGACAGAAAACCTGGACAAGAAATGCATCAATGCACTTCTAACAAAACAAGCTTTCACAAAGATTAACAACTCTGAACATAAAGTCAACTTCCAGTAACTTGCAGCAGACAACTTCACTTTCTTTAATATATTTCCCCATCTGAGCCCCACTTCCACGCCCTTTAACTTCTCTCTCAACTTGAAGAATGGTCTGGTATACAATTTAATGCTAAGAAATGCTTCAAAAACCCGAGGGAACGGTATCGTTTAGGGGTGAAGAACTTATGTGCATGACAGAAGAGTGGGGCTTGGGGTGTGATTGTATGTGATGATCTTAAGGTGGCCAAACAGGTTGAAAAGGTGACGGCAAAAGCTAGAAGGATGCTAGGGTGCATAGGGAGAGGTATGGCCAGTAGGAAAAAGGAAGTATTGATGCCTCTGTATAAGACTCTGGTGAGACCTTGTGACACGTATGTGAAACGTATGGTATGAAAGAATTATTAATATTGAGTGACACTGCCTAGGATCCATGATAGCTGTTACAGGGAAATGAGAACGAGCAAGGACTTTTCAGCACCTATTGAGCAGGTCCTCAGGCAGGCTAACACATAACATTCCACAAGCATTCAGTTAACTCAATCCACAAGGAAGGGGATGGGAAATTAGCTCATGAGGCAAACTAGGAGTTTCTCACACATACTGATTGGTAAACATCATCCCGGCATTCACTTAACTCAATCCACAAGGATAGGGGGATAAATACTGTTTCCCCTAGAAAGAAAAGAGAAGGACATTTCCACTACTGACAAGCTGTGTGATGATATTTTGTGAGTAAGCCTCCTGATCGTATGGAAAGTGACAGAATAATGATGTAATAACCGGTAACGTATTAATTCAAACTCTGTACTTAATCAATGATTATGGCTAGAAATATTGTATATATGTAATAAAATGGCTAGAAATATTGTATATAGGTAATAAAACTTAATATGTATACTATTTTGATTTCCTGGCATTCTGTCCAGTGCGGATAGTGACTGAAGGTATTTGGTAAGCCTTTTTAAATAGTAATACACTAATTGGCGTAGTCGGCAGGATTTCTCTAAAGAAAACCTGAGCGCTCTTGTGATACAGGAATGTTCAGGAAGAGAGAGAAATCCTCAAAAGAACCTACAGAGGTGCCCAGCTGGACCGAGGCACCGTATAATTTAATAGCACAAGAACTAGCCAATAATCATGGATTAGCAGAGTCATGGGAAAAGGTTCTGGGAAGTGCAGAACCAATTGATCTTGTACAAGTTTAGAAAAATGCCCCGATAAATTGGGTGATGTAGTTGCCCCGATAAATCAGGTGATGTAGTTGCTCTGGGTTCTGGGAAGGGCAGAACCACTTGATCTTGTACAAGCTTTAGAAAAATGCCCCGATAAATTGGGTGATGTAGTTGCCCCGATAAATCAGGTGATGTAGTTGCTCTGGGTTCTGGGAAGTGCAGAACCAATTGATCTTGTACAAGTTTAGAAAAATGCCCCGATAAATTGGGTGATGTAGTTGCCCCGATAAATCAGGTGATGTAGTTGCTCTGGGTTCTGGGAAGGGCAGAACCACTTGATCTTGTACAAGCTTTAGAAAAATGCCCCTATAAATTGGGTGATGTAGTTGCCCCGATAAATTAGGTGATGTAGTTGCTCTGGGTTCTGGGAAGGGCAGAACCACTTGATCTTGTACAAGCTTTAGAAAAATGCCCCGATAAATCAGGTGATGTAGTTTAGAAAAAATGCCTTGCTGCCACAAAATATAAGATGTTGGAGTAAAAGTTCCTTTGTTTGAAAGAGCGAACTGCAAAGGGAGGGATTTTCACCCCCACCTTTTTCCTCCTTCGATGATATCATGTGAGCTTGACGGCGGGCTTTTTTTTTGAGTTTCTCCTTTGTTTCCCCAGGCAGAGGGGAGGGGGAAGTGGGAGGAAAGAGGAAAAAGGAGAGAGACAGCATGGGGTCTGTCTGCAATTCTACGAATGTTGCAAAAACAGGGATCGATATTTAAAATATGCTTAAATATTAACAAATTATGGATTTAAATGTAGGAACTTGTAATGAAATTAATAATGTAAGCAAGGAACCAAAGGGTTTATGGATAAAACTTTACCAGCCTTATGTTATTTAGAGTTCCGATCAGCCAATATAAGGTACTTGAAGTTAATTGAAAGTTGTTTTGCTGTTCAGGAAACAAAGAAAGTTTATTTAAGTTTGAAAGAGTTTCTGCAAGGTAGATCTATGCTGTTAAGAACAATGGAGGTAATTAAGGAACTGTTTGCCTGATGTAGCCTGAATTTTTTTTTCTTCAGCACTGTTAGCAGGCTAGCCGCGGACTTTTCAGCAGTTCGATTGATACACAGACAAATTGTCTGAAATAAGGTTTCCGGTTTGTTTGGGGAACGTACCGAAACAAAATAAAAACCTGTGGACTCAATTTTGGAGATGCAGGATAAGGGAAAGAAGTCAGACTCTAAATTCAGCTTGAGGTACAGATAGAGCAAGATAGTAAATTACATGAGTTTGACATATTGACATACAAACTAAGAAAGGGCAGTTGGATTTATTAATTGACCATATGAAAAAGAAGGGAAGGGAAATAAATCCAACAAAAATACAAGGACCGGCAACGTCGGTAAAATTTTTAGGAATTCAGTGGAATAGAGGATATTAGGGAAATCACAGAGAAAGCAAAACGAAAAATATTAGATTTTCCCACTCCAAAGAATATAACTAGTAAAAAATATGAGTTTATGTGGGGAGAAGAACAGCAGGTTGCTTTTGAAAATGCTAAACAAGCCATACAGACCACTGTAGATTTGTGGCCCATGAGAGAGCTGGAAATCATAAAGCCAGTATATGCTCATGAATCCCCAGTGAAATGGGGAGTGAGATATTTTTTTTTCTGACTCCTGGTCGGTCGCTAATGGTCTTGCTACATGGTTAATGGGGTGGAAGTCCCATAATTGGTTAACTGTGGGGTAAAGAATTGTGGCAAGACATAGAAAAAATTGTACAGGAGACAATAGTGTCAGTATTTCATGTAGATGCACATATGCCTGTTGATTCAATGGAACGATTGTTTAATTCCCAAGCAGATGCCGCAGCTACCATTTCTGTAACAACTACTAATGAAATTCCTAAGGTGGAAGAATGGTTGGAAGGTACAGCCATTTGGACACATCAGAAAAGTGGACATCTTGGAGAAAAAGCTACTTACAGGTGGGCTCAGGAATGAGAGATTCCTTTGACATAGATGTGATCAAACATGTGATCGGAAAATGTCCGGTGTGTCAACATATCAAGAACGGGAAGTACCACATAAGGTAATGGGGCACGGGGCGATTTGCCAGCCCAGATTTGGCAAATGGGTTTCATAGGACCGTTACCCGAAAGTCATAAATGTAAATATATGTGTACTGCTGTAGATTATTATTAGCATTCCCTTGTGCTTCTGCATCACAATGGAGCACTCTAAGGACTTTAGACATGATTATTCAGTATTATGGTATGCCCTTACAAATACAAACTGATAATGGATCACATTTTATGGGAGGGCAGATAAAAGAATATGCTAAGGAAAATAATATTGAATAGGTATATCACATGCCCTATTATCCCCAGGCAGCGGGATTAATTGAAGATGAATGGACTTTTGAAAGAGGCCCTTAAAAAACTAACTACAGATGACAAATATGGGCAGTGGAGGGATAATGTAACCCCCAATTTGACGATTGGGAAACTGTCCATAGCCAAAATCTGGATTAGCAATCCTAAAGGACCTCCGGAACCAGCGGAGGTGATTGCAATCGGGAAAGATAAGGCTCTCCTTGTAATGAAACCGGGAGTGGAAAAATGGGAATATGTCCCTCAGGAGAAATGTTATTTGAGAGAGTAATAATGTTTTCTGAAACTTGCAGATATACGTGTGCCTTGGAATCCTTGGAATATGGTATGGGGTAAGAGGCGCTGCCCCCGGGCGACGTGTTACAATTAAAGAAGGGGTCGTTACGTCATGGAGATGGAAGCATTCTTCAATGAATCGAAAGCAAGATAACTTCACTTGCAGCGCTAACTCCCGATGTATCATTGCAAATGTGACAACAAGAGACCATACATGGAATACAGAAATTAAAAGCAATGAACACACTAGAAATGAGCAGATATGGAGGACCGTGTTTAATAAACAATTTCAAGACAATGTAATGATACTCATGTGTAAATATGTAGTGTTACCCCTCATACTAGGGGAACCTCAGAAGCAATTTTTCTGGGCACCTAAATTTAATTTTTAACATTTTGTGACTCCACATTGCAAGGGCGAATTTGTAAATTACAATCAATAATATATGATGTGTGTGAATGGACTATATTATTGAAATAGCACCACGCGTAATATGTGTGGTGACTAATGAGCCAATAATACCAAAAAATGATAGTACCCTTTGCAGGATGCTTACACAATATGTCAACACTTCTTTGGCAGAATCAAACTTATGTTTGAACACCTAATATAGGATTTAGAACAAATGTATTCTGGGAGAACAACTTTTCCGTTCCAAATTGGGATTTAAAGTTGGGAAAGTTAAAACTAGGATAAATCAGTCCATAAGGAATTTGAACAAAAGCATCACTAGATTAGTAATTATACTAACCATAATAGTACTTGTTCTGTCCTTGTGGAATTGTTATGTGGTTTATGGACTATGCTGTAAACCAACTCGGACCACGATGGTATCCTATGGCAGTATCACTCAATAAGGACCGAATGTGACACGTATGTGAAACGTATGGTATGAAAGAATTATTATTATTGAGTGACACTGCCTAGGATCCATGATAGCTGTTACAGGGAAATGAGAACGAGCAAGGACTTTTCAGCACCTATTGAGCAGGTCCTCAGGCAGGCTAACACATAACATTCCACAAGCATTCAGTTAACTCAATCCACAAGGAAGGGGATGGGAAATTAGCTCATGAGGCAAACTAGGAGTTTCTCACACATACTGATTGGTAAACATCATCCCGGCATTCACTTAACTCAATCCACAAGGATAGGGGGATAAATACTGTTTCCCCTAGAAAGAAAAGAGAAGGACATTTCCACTACTGACAAGCTGTGTGATGATATTTTGTGAGTAAGCCTCCTGATCGTATGGAAAGTGACAGAATAATGATGTAATAACCGGTAACGTATTAATTCAAACTCTGTACTTAATCAATGATTATGGCTAGAAATATTGTATATAGGTAATAAAACTTAATATGTATACTATTTTGATTTCCTGGCATTCTGTCCAGTGCGGATAGTGACTGAAGGTATTTGGTAAGCCTTTTTAAATAGTAATACAGACCTCATTTAGGATATATAAGTCAGTTCAGAGGAAGGCTACTAAAATGGTGCATGGACAGACTTAAAGTTCTCAATATGTATACTTTGGAGGAAAGGTGGGAGGGGGGAGATATGATAAGAGATGGTTAAATACCTACATGGCATAAATGTGCATGAGTTGAGTCTTTCATTTGAAAGGAAGCTCTGGAATGAGAGGGCATAGGCTGAAGTTAAGAGGTGATAGGCTCAGGAGTAATCTAATGAAATAATTTTTTACAGAGAGGGTGGTGGATGTATGGAACGGTCTCCTGGAGGAAGTGCTGGAGACAGAGACTGACTATCTGAATTCAAGAAGGCATAGAATAGGCCTGTGGGATCTCTTAGAGAGAAGAAGAGATAATGGTTACTGCATATGGGCAGACTGAATGGGCAATTTGGCCTTTATCTGCCATCATGTTTCTATGTTTCTAACTGTCAAAACCATTCCAACAGACTCATGGAGATCTGGACTCTTATAATCTCCACACATCCCATGGAGGCAACTGAAATTAATTTTTAACTGCTTCCCCTCCCTTCCTTACACCTGACTTCCCAATTCATTGAATCACAGATTTTCAACCTTTTTCATCTCAAGTCACACTTAAGTGGCACTAAATTTATTAAGGCACACGCCTGTACATAGTCCAGAAATTTAACCTTCTACCCCACCCCCACAGATGGGCCAGTTTTTACCTGCTCTTCTCCCCCTTCCCTCACAAATAGTCCAGCATTGTTTCCTCCTGCCTCCTCTCCAGCTAGCAACCAGACATCTCCCCTTATCTCTCCCCATGTTTAAAGTTTTCTTTGTCGCTAGCAGTTGGCGGCAGCAAGCAGAGATTCATATAGCCTGCTTACGTCAACCCAGAGACTTCTCTCTGATGTAACTTCCTGCTTCCACATAGGTGGGAAGTGTCCACCTCGGCGAGGGAGAATTAGAAGGCCTTGAGCATGTGCAGCTGCGTGCCAGTGCCAGACGAGGGGTAAGTTTCAAGTTGTTCACGCCGGGGGGACGGGACTTTGCGAGCGGGGGGGAGAAGCAGCGCTGCTGGCCTCGAGGGTGGGGGGTGGGAACATATCAAGCGAGTTTCCATTATTTCCTAATATGAGTATTTTGGTTTACGAGCATGCTTCTGGAACGAATTATGCTCGTAAACCAAGGTTCCACTGTATAAGCAATTCTTTTGATTTACTGTATATTTGGAACACAATGTACCGTCGCTTACCTACTTTATAGCAGGTGCACAAGACAGCTAACGTCTGACATACTCATTACAGTTCTCCAACATGTCTGCTCTATTTCACTCCTGCATCGTTCTGCCACAAACGTACCTATGTATTCTATCGCTTCCATGAACCAGGAGCTGATGTCAGCCTTGTGATTATCTTCTACTGGAATGCACTTGTACTGGTAGTGCCCTTCAAAGTGATTTGGACAGTCTGGCGAGACGTTCAAGAGGGCTGTAATCCGCAGCATGTCCAACATGTCTCTCCTAGCAGCATGATACGCACTGCCCAGGAAGAGGAAAGGAAGGATTTCCACAGGGCCAGCCTGTTCCAGAGAGAAAATAGAAACTCCAGTTAGCATTAAAGGTTGAATAAACAAACAGAGACTTGATGCATTATTAATAATCATTATTCTTTCTGTCCAGGGCATAAAAAGGAAGAAATGATCCAGTTCCACTTTACAGCATTCATTTTTTTTCTTTGAAAGAAGTAAGCATGTCTGTGATACTTTTAAAAAACTCAAGAAGATTTAGTTATAGGACCATGCATTTATGTGAATGAAATGAATATGTTCGGAGCAGAGGATGTAGGGAAGTCTATGAGTATATGTTGTATTGTTATTATTTATTTTGTGTTGTTTTGTAAACTGCCTAGACTTTAGACGGTATACAGGCAGTCCCCGAGTTACAGAAGCTTGACTTCAGTATGACTCATACTTAAGAACGCATTTGCGTCTTTATTTGATTTCACTGAGTGCACATCTCCCTCATCATTCGCAGGGGATACGGGCAGAGCCGGACCGCGAATGCCGAAAAACCGTGATTATCCAGCTCTGACCCACCTCCCTGCCGCCTTCCCTGGTGGTCTAGAGGGCTTTCGGGGCAGGAGCGATCTTCCTATGCTCCTGCCCCATGCAGATCGCCATCAGGAAATGGCTGTAGGGAGTTCCCGTCGTAGTCTTGAGGTTTTTTGATTTTTCCCCTCCCCAGAAAAAATTGCGATTATATGAAACCGCGAATGGGGAGGGGGAAGTGTAGTATTTCCAGTGGCATAGACAGTTCTCCTGCAGCAGATTCAGGAAGGATGCAAGGCCACATTAAGAACAGTGTGTGGTTGTGCATGCTGTACCTTAGAGGGAACACGAGTAGGGACAATTGGCCCTTTTGTCAACTGGCAGCAGAGGTAAGCAGCAAGAATATTAAAATCTACAAGTTCTGACTTACATACAAATTAGACTTAAGAACAGCTTTAAAATCGTAACTCGTTTTTAATCCAAGGGACTGCCTATATAAATTATTTTAATAAATAAATCAAGTTTCAAGTTTATTATGGGACTTGATAAATCGCTTAATCGGATATTCTAAGCGATTTACATTTAAAATTTACAATGTAAAATCAAAGAACAATAACAATGCAATACATAATAATACATACAATTTAAATAATGGCTAAAATATTCTAAATTTAAACAATGTTAAACACTAGGAAAGGAGGGATGAAATATAATTTTAAAGTAAAGAAGAAACATTAAGGGCAAATACAAAAAGGATATAGTTAAAACATGTTCAACCAAATAAATAATTCATGAAATATAAAATTATGTAGAAAAGGCATCTTTAAAAAGGAAAGTTTTTAACTCAGTTTTAAATTTTCCAAGGTCTTTCTCCTCCCGTAAAGTTCCATGTTTGAGGTGCCGTACAAGAAAAAATGAGTTGTCTTCTTGTATTAATAATTTTTAAGGATGGGATCGTTAGCAGATTTTGTTCGCTAGAACGTAAAATTCTCTTTGCAGAATATGGAATCAGTAATCTATATAAAAAAGCAGGGGTCTTATTAATCAAAGTTTTAAAGATAATTACACATAACTTATAAGTGATTCTGTAATTAACAGGAAGCCAATGAGCCTCTTTGAGAAGTGGTGTTACATGATCAAATTTTTTGGAATTATTTATTAATTTTATTGCTGTGTTCTGTATAATTTGTAATCGTTTTATTTCATATTGTGCAACCATTCACAGAAAATTTCAATATATCAAATATTTCACAGAAATATAAAGCATGATTTAAAATATAAAAATATTTAGACTTCTCAGATGTTGCTTTGTGCCACTAAATATTTGTGTATTCTTCCCAACTGGCCTGATATTCAAAGGAGTTATGCTCTTAAATTGGCCTCTTTGAAAATTTATGCGAACCACGTCTGAATGCATACATTTTCATTCAATATGTCACAAATACAGGATGTCCAGGGCGGTACTTGGAGAGATTCCCCCAGGAAAGAAACTTGGAAGTACTGGTAGACAAGTCGATGAAGCCGTCCACGCAATGCGCAGCGGCGGTGAAAAGAGCAAACAGAATGCTAGGAATGATTAAGAAAGGGATCACGAACAGATCGGAGAAGGTTATTATGCCACTGTACCGGGCCATGGTACGCCCTTCACCTGGAATACTGCGTCCAGCACTGGTCGCCGTACATAAAGAAGGACATGGTACTACTCAAAAGGGTCCAGAGAAGAGCGACTAAAATGGTTAAGGGGCTGGAGGAGTTGCCGTACAGCGAGAGATGAGAAACTGGGGAGAAAGAGGGGACATGATCGAAACATTCAAGATACTGAAGGGAATAGACTTAGTAGATAAAGACAGATTGTTCACCCTCTCCAAGGTAGGGAGGACGAGAGGGCACTCTCTAAAGTTAAAAGGGGATAGATTCCGTACAAACGTAAGGAAGTTCTTCTTCACCCAGAGAGTGGTGAAAAACTGGAACGCTCTTCCGGAGGCTGTCGTAGGGGAAAACATCCTCCAGAGATTCAAGACAAAGTTAGACAAGTTCCTGCTGAACCGGAACGTACGCAGGTAAGGCTAGATTCAGTTAGGGCACTGGTCTTTGACCTAAGGGCCGCTGCGGGAGCGGACTGCTGGGCACGATGGACCACTGGTCTGACCTTAACTAGTGGTTTCCAAACCTGGTCCTGGAGACACCCCAGCCAGTCAGGTTTTCAGGATATCCACAATGAATATTCATGGGAGAGATCTTGATGCATTTCCTCTTCTGCATGCAAATTTCACTCATGAATATTCATTGTGGATATCTTGAAAACCTGACTGGCTGGGGTGCCCCCAGGACCAGGTTTGGGAAGTTTCCAAGTTTATTCAGTTTTTGATATACCGTCTATCAAGATATACCTAGACGGTTTACAAACCACTGCAGCAAGTTCTTACATTTCGGAGCATAAAAGGCAGCTGGCAACAAGGACATATTTAGGACAGGGAAAAGGAGTTAAGAGTTTAGAACTGATTTTTAAGACTGGGCTTACAAATCTAGGCAAAAGAAGGGCAGGCTTAAAATTATGAATACTGTACTCCCCCGAACCTGTGAATTTCATAAAACCGCAAATACGGTTTTTAGGCAGTATTTTCTGAATATTGGGCACAAGACATTTAATACTTCACATATAAATTCCAGAAACTCTTGGATCTGAAATAAAAATGGCAATAGTGCCATTCACCGACCAAATATCACCTTTCTGAGGATGCTTTTAAATCCTGGCCCTTTCTCTCTAATACATTCTCTAGAGTCTATTGTGTGTCGTGTACATTTGTCTTGACAAGATTATAAGGCCTTAGAAATCATAAGTGGTAGGTAGCAGTTGCTCTGGTAGGAAAGCAACTTAAAAAATATATATAAAAAAAGGATTCCTGTCACCTTGCTTATTTCCTGTTTACGAAAACAAGACAAGCTCCTCACCTCTGTACACAGAAAGATATGAGAAAAGAGTAGTTTCTGTTGTGGATAGGAATGCATTTCAAAAGAAGCAAAGTGCAACATACCACAAGCTTTCAGAACAAAACCCCTGCCCACAATTTAGAACCAATAGATTGAGTCTGTTCTCATGTTCAGTGTGCCTGTTTGAACTGACTTTTACTCCATTTTGCAGCTCAGCAGAATGCAAGTCATGTTTGAAACCCTGAACTTCAAGGCAACTGCTCACTGCAGCATTCACCTCTCCCTGAAAGAAATATTTTGCCCAGTACTTCTCCAGTCTCGGCTGTACACATTTCCACTACTTTTGCTTCTTTTCAAGACAAGCCACTAAGAAAAATTTCCACATTGCAAATATTTTCTAAAAGTTTACTATTTCACTAGCGCCCATCTAAATGCATTTAGTTTTCCCCTGTAATTTCTTTATTATTGTCCACAATGGAAAATTAGTACACAACTGCATCCCAAAGCACTTTCTTTCATGCTGGGCCTTCTACTACAGGGTTTCTCAACCTGCGGTATGTGTACCCTAGGAGGTACGCGGGCTGCCCCCCCCCACTCCATTTAATTACCCACCACTCCGCAACTCCGGGAAGGGCCAGTGAGTGCAGCGATTACACGCCGCTGGCCCACAAGCCTTCCTCCCAACATCAATTCTGATGTTAGAGAGAAGGTCTGACATCAGGGGGAAGGCTTGTGGGCCAGAAGCGTGCAATCGCTGCACGCGCCTGGCCCTTCCCGGATTTGCAGCAGCAGCAGCAGGTAATTAAATGGAGCGGGTGGGGGGCAGCGCTGGACTGGGTGGGAAGAGGAATCTGCCACAGGTCAGCTTGGGGGTAGGTAGGCTTCGGGTGAGGGAGGAAGGAGGTGGGACAAAAGCTGGAAGGCAGTGAGGGGGACATAGGAGGGGGGGACATAGGAGGGAGGGAATAGAAAGGGACAATTGTTGGGCCTGAGTGTGTGAGTGAGAGGGAAAGAGATGATGCAAATGGGGAAAGGAAGAGGAAAATTGGACATAAAGAGGAGTGAGGTAGAGATGCATGGGGAATAGAAGGATGAGAGAGATGTTGGTTGAGGAATGGAATGAGGTCTGGAGGAGGGAGGGAGAGAGAGATTATAAATAAATAAATATTGGATGAATAGTCAGAAGAAGTGCAACCAGAGACTCATGAAATCATCAGACAACAAAGTTAGGAAAAATAATTTTATTTATATCTGTTGTCTATATTTTGAACTATATTTGTCTATTTTTCTATAGTTGTTACTGAGGTGACATTGCATATTTTAAAGTCATCTGCCTTGACATCTTTGAAAACCCCCCAAATATAAATGATAATTAACATTTTCTCTGCGTACAGTGTGCTTCGTGTTTTTTTAATTTTGTGGTTACCAATATGTATTAATAAGATTATATTGTGTGTATATGAAAAATGGATGGAAGAAATTGCATTACAACTAGAATTATTATTATGGGGGTGGAGTCAGGGGCGGAGTTTGGGCAGGTCTGGGGTGGAGTTTGGGCAGGGGTACTCGGTTGGTATTTGTTAGGCCTAGGGGGTACTTGGCTTGAAAAGGTTGAGAAACACTATTCTACTACACAAACTGCCTTTATTACACAGGCAGTCCCTGGATTACAAACGTCTGAATTACAAATGGGGTCCTGCTTCTCCCTCTCATGTCCCAACGCGCCCCTCTATGTTCCTCCCTCCATTCTGTGTCCCAAATTTGTGCCTCCCTCCAATGGGTGTTTACCTTCTTCTGGCCAGCTCTTTCCTTTCAACCGCACTCGTTTCTCTTCACAATGCTGCGGGTAGTGGCTCCTACACGCAGCCCATAACTGACCCACAAGCATTCCCTCTGACATAATCCCACATCAGAAGGAAGGCTTCTGGGTCAGCAGCAGACTACGTGTAGGACCTGCTGCCCATGGCTTTGTGAAGAGAAGAAAGATCCAAGTTACATACAAATTCAACTTAAGAATGGTTTTAAAAAATGGAACTCATTCTTAACCCGGGGACTGCTTGTAACTTTCGTGCAGCACTCCATGAAAGACAATCACAACCAGGAAGCAAGAAAAGGGTATACGACAGTTTTTCAGTCCACTTAGAAGGCCTCACAAACAGCATTAAAAATAAATAGGCACAGGTAACCCAGTGGTGCTGGAAAAGAGATTCTAGAACAGTGCTTCCCAAACTGTGAGTCATGACCCCAAATGGGGTCACATTATTAACTGATGGGATTGCAGCAGTGCTCTAATTGTCTCTGGACTTCTACTGTGACCTATGCCCGGTAGTGGCAGTCAGGATGGCTGTATTAATGAAAATTTACAGGCCCTGGGCCTTCCCTCCTACGTATGCTTCCTCTTATGACTGGAATCCTATTCGCAGTCCTGGGGTTCTGTGAGCGAACAATGACGCATAAAAAACAAAGTCCTTTGCTAACTACTGCTACCACCATCACTGCTGTGGATATAAGTTGGAAGAAAAGAGTGAATGAGAGAGGAAGGAGAGGATAATGGACATTATTTGTCATTTTGCTTTCATCATTCAAATTTTTAAGAATTAAAATGTGATCATTCTGGATAAAAGTTTGAGGAGCACTGCTTTAGAGAAAAGGGGTAAAATCACAAGGAATACTTATTTAGTGGACACAGCACAGAAACTATTCAGTTAAGGATGTGCATTCAGTTGTCCCTAAGATTGAAATGTTTTGCCTTGTACTGAAAACTCATGGTACGACATCTGGATTGTGTGGAACTATATGGTATTTGGCTGTTGTATATTTGCTACCTGGTTTTGTTCTATATGGCTTATTGGAAAAACTAAATAAATAAATTAAAAAAAGGATGTGCATTCAGTGTGTCAATGTGCCTCAAAAAATTTACTGTACACTAAATTGATTTAATGTGTGTTGAGTTGATTAGGGTGCATTAATAAAACTTTATTAAAATATATGAAAAGAACCACATAAAAAAAGTTTCGTCCTATACACATCGCTAGTATCAGAAGTCAAGAGGAGCAAAGGAAATCATTAATGAAGGAAAAACGAAGCTAGGCAGGAGAATGAATATTGTCTACAGTAAAGCATAAAGGCAGCAAAGTAATCATTATACTTTTGCTCTTCACTAATAATCTGCCACGGGGATTAACAGATACTGTGAAGGGTTTACCTGGTCATGCAGAGGAGTCCCACAGGAACTACAGCCAATTTCCACAGGCTCCACCACAACTGGTGAGGAAATGCTAGTGCTCAGGGATTTGGTTTTTGCACAGAACTCTGGATACTCGGAATAAAACCTCTCGTAACCTCCTGTAATTGAAAAAGAAAGATTCAGAAGACTTGCTACCTAGAGTAGAATTATCTGCAAAGCCATTCATTTCAGAAAGGTCTTTACACAAAGCTGTTCAAAAAGGTTGAAAACAGGCCCAGTTCTATGGTTAAAATGCCACAGGAGCAGCAAAAATCGCTGAAGAATTCCATGGAGCAGAGGTGCCAATGGAAAAAGGATAAACCTTACTGCCTTTCTGAATTCTAAGATGTCAAGCTTGTACTGATGACAGTGTATTATTGTAACCTTCTCTTTCTTTACATGTTACCTTGGGCCTCAGTTGTGGAATTGAAATAAAATTTTATCCCCATGAACAGATCTTAATTATCGTATATTATCTCTGATAGAAGTGAAGGGGTTTTTTTCTCCTTCGTTAATAAACAAATGGGAAAATGCATGCTTGAAGCAGTGCACAATGGTACATTTTTCACTGGCACAACAGGAGAACAATGGTCTGGATGACTACTCCAATATTCAAAGTGATATGGGATGGGAAACGGGGCAACAGAATCATCAACTCCTGCTGTTCCTCCAAACCCTCAAATGCCAAACATGCAGCACAGACACTGGCTTGAATAAAGTGCATGGCTACACAAACACACATGGAAAAACTCAAAACATGGATATGCTCTTTCCACAAAAAAAAAAAAAAAAGAAGATGCAGTACCACAGCATTTGTGCAGTGTGGACCATGAGAAGGGCCAAAATCCATTTGGCATGCTAAACAAAGACCTGGCAAGGTGGTAACCTACACGGAGTGGCAGTTACAACCCAAATTACTTTACCCAGGGATGGGAATGAGGGCCACAATCCAGCTGGGTTTTCAGGATTTCCACAATGAATATGCAAGAGATCTATTTGCATACAGTGGAGGTAGTGCTTCAAATAGATCTCATGCATATTCATTAGAGAAATCCTGAAAACCCAACTGGATTGCAGCCCTTGTTCCCCACCCCTGGCCAGGCCACTTTGGTCTTTATCAGCCATCATTTACTTTTTGCTAAGAACAGATGATCTGATTTCTGATAAACTGTTCATGGCATTTCTCATCCTCTAGTTCAGTTGTTTCCTAAGTCATTTTGACCACAGCCCCAATTTAGCGTGTGAAACACTCATGCAATCCCAGTTCTGCCTCCTTCATGTCCACGCCTCAATCCTTGCTGACTGAGGTGGTCAGCTCACAAGGCTGCTACAAGCCCCAGGGCAGGATTAAATCATAAGCAAACTAGGCACATGCCTAGGGTGCAAATGTTTAGCACAGAGGCACCCTAAGGGTTCAGAATAACCTTGGATATTTGTTCATCTCTGTTCATCTCAGTTCATCTCTGCCTCATGTTAGCATTTCTTACAGCTCTTTACCATATTCAAATCGTAATATATGGAATTGCACTTTTGAAACTGCCTTCACTTCTTATCTCTCCTCTTAAATCAGCCACACAGAAAAGCAGCGCAGGTACAAATACTGTATGCATACACACATGTACCAACACCAGGGCATTTTTGAGGGAGAACTCAGGGGCATAGCAGCCAACTTTTCAAAATAATTGACAGGTGCAAAACTCGGCACAAATTACCAAGTCCATCTAAAGGAAGTTAAAGCAGGATGGGTTGTCAAAGTAACTGCATAACTGGTTATGTGGTATTTAAATGAATAGCATAGCAGGTGGTGCCACACAGGAGGACCTGTGGGTAAAAAAATGCTATGAGTAGCACTGTGAATCTCATCAGATCTTTTCCTCTCAAACCCCAGCTCATCACCACAAATCCTACTCCCGGCCCATCTATGCCACACTCACACTAGGCCTTCAGTCCACAGTGGCCCATCTATACAACCCATATTAACATAAGAGCTGCCATAATGGGACAGACTGAAGGTCCATTGAGCCTAGTATCCTGGTCCAATAGTGGCCAATTCAGGTCACAAGTACCTGGCAAGATCCCAAGGAGTGAAACCGATTTTATGCTGCTTATCCTAGGAATAAACAATGCATTTCCCCAAGCCATTTCAACAACAGCTTATGGACTTTTGTTTTAGAAATTATACAAATTATGCTAAGCTAACCGATTTCACCACATTGTACAGCAGCAGGTTGAATACAAATCAATGGGGGAGGGGAAGTTTCTTAAATTAAAAATAAAAATCTGATTCTTTTTAAATAAAATGCTTTTTTGAGGAAAATTCTTTCTAAAGATAGTCTTCTATTTAAGATACATTACAGTTCAAAAATGATTTGTCATGAAATAAGGATTAGTTTTTAATTATGTAGCATAAGGCTGTATACTCATGCAATGTTTAAATTTTTTTGTAAGTCTTGATGGGTGAAGTAATGCCTACAATGATCCCATTGTATGTGCTTGTCTAACTCTGATAACAAATAATAACTTGTGAACAAAAATTCAAATGTCTAGTATGCAGTTTGCCACAGACTTTGCACTACTAGGAACAAACAAACAAAAGAAACGATGAAATGAGAAAAAGGAGTGACCTTAAATGGTCCAGACCTGAATTCAATAGACAATCTGAGGCCAGACCGGAAGACTGTAAATGATGGCAGATAAAAACAAGTATAGCCCAGAAAGGCTTCTAGACCCACAAAGCCAGATATGGCGAAAACTCCCACAGGCTCACCACAAACATCAAGGTCATGCAAAGGTTAACGCAAAGATTCAAGATTCCTTGTCCTTCCCCTCAATAAGCTCACCGAAAAAAAGATTTTAATTTCAAGCTTCATACATTTGGAATAAACTTCCTACATCACCTCATACTTCTACTTCCGGAAAACACGACATATTTCTTTTTCTTATAAGATAACTCTTGCCATCACATCTATCAGTATTGATCTTTCTCGCCTCATACTGTAATGATGTACCAAGTCTTTTGTTAGCCTCAGTGAAAAACTACGGGATGTAAGACACTGCAAGTTGCCCCCCCCCCACCCCACCCCCTTCTTTTTAGGGTTGTAACTGACACTCCATGCTCATTACCCCTTTCTGAGCATTGTTTTTAAAGTGTGAAAGTCATTTAAGTTTTGCGTTGAGTAGAAATGCTTTTATTCCATCCTCTGCGTCTATTCCATTCCTTCTGTCAGTTTTTGTTCCCAGCACCTCCTTACACAGCTTGAACTATTCTGCCAAGAAGAACAAGTAAAAAAGTGCACCTGTCCTACTGTGCAAAGTCATTAGATGTTGATCCTAAAGGACTCTTGGCTGGTACTGCTAAAAAAGGGACTGTAGTGTCTCACTTATCTAACCTTTGTTCATCTTACATATCCGGTGATGTTATAGCATGGGTTTCGCTTTCCTGTCATCATATTTAGTTAAAAGTGCTAGGTAAGATTCTTGGGCACATTAAGGGCCTTTTCTATCAAACTGCGCTAGAATTCCTATGAGCATCGGGAGCAGCGCGGCTCTCTGCGCTAAAAACTGCTAGCGCAGTTTGATAAAAGAGGGCCTAAGTTTTAAACTCTTTTACCGCTTCACGAGGGGGATAGGAAAGGAGTGGTAAAGGAGGAAAAGGAAGTGGCGGACAGATTAAACACGTTCTTCTCGTCGGTCTTCACAAAAGAGGACACATCCAATGTTCCGGAACCGGAAAAATTCTTCAAGGGGGACCAAGAGGAAAAATTATCGTGCATGGAGGTAAGCCTCGAAGACGTACTCAAACAGATAGATAGGCTAAAAACTGACAAATCGCCGGGCCCGGACTGAATTCACCCAAGAATACTAAAAGAACTTAGAAATGAAATAGCGGAGTTACTGCAGCAGATTTGTAACCTATCCCTGAAAACAGGGGTAATACCGGAAGATTGGAGGATAGCAAATGTTACACCTATCTTCAAGAAGGGAACCAGAGGCGACCCTGGGAATTATAGACCGGTCAGCTTGACCTCAGTTCCGGGGAAGATGGCCGAATCATTGATCAAGAACAGTATCAGTGAGCACATAGAAAAAAATAAGCTGATGAGAACAAGCCAGCATGGTTTCTGTACTGGAAAATCTTGCCAAACAAACCTACTGCACTTCTTCGAGGGGATAAGCGGACATTTGGACAAAGGTGACCCCATAGATATAGTATACCTAGACTTCCAGAAAGTCTTCGACAAGGTACCTCATGAGAGCCTTCTAAGGAAACTGTGGAACCACGGGGTGGAAGGGGACATACACAGATGGATCAAAAACTGGCTGGCAAACAGGAAACAAAGGGTAGGAGTAAAGGGACACTATTCTGACTGGAAAGGGGTCACAAGTGGCGTCCCACAAGGGTCAGTGCTGGGACCGCTGCTATTCAAAATATTTATTAATGACTTGGAAACAGGGACAAAGTGTGAAGTTATAAAATTTGCGGATGACACAAAACTCTCCGGTAAGGTTAGATCTGTAGAGGAATGTAAAAAACTCCAAAGGGACCTGGACAAACTGAGTGAGTGGGCAGATAAATGGCAGCAATGTGGAGAAATGTAAAGTTATGCACATAGGGAAAGGGAACCTGATGTACAACTACACGATGGGGGGGATGACATTGGGAAAAGGCAACCTAAAAAAGGACTTGGGGGTTTTGGTGGATAAAACAATGAAACCGGCAGCACAATGCGCAGCGGCCTCAAAAAAGGCAAACAGAATGTTGGGCATTATCAAAAAAGGTATCACTACCAGAACCAAGGAAGTTATCCTCCCGCTGTACAGGGCAATGGTGCAACCGCATCTGTAGTACTGCGTCTAGTACTGGTCGCCGTACCTAAAGAAAGATAAGGTGATACTTAAGAGGGTCCAGAGAAGAGCAACAAAAATGATAAAGGGCATGGAAAACCTCTTGTATGCTGAGAGGCTGGAGAAGTTGGGGCTCTTTTCCCTGGAAAAGCGGAGACTTAGAGGGGATATGATAGAAACTTATAAGATCATGAAGGGTATAGTGAAGGTAGAGAGAGACAGATTCTTCAGACTGGCGGGGGCAAAAAATTCTGAAAATAACATAAGAATTGCCACTGCTGGGTCAGACCAGTGGTCCATCATGCCCAGCAGTTTGCTCACGCAGCGGCCCTTAGGTCAAAGACCAGTGCCCTAACTGAGACTTACCTGAGTACATTCTGGTTCAGCAGGAACTTGCCTAACTTTGTCTTGAATCCCTGGAAGGTGTTTTCCCATATAACAGCCTCCGGAAGAGCGTTCCAGATTTTTACCACTCTGGGTGAAGAAGAACTTCCTTATGTTTGTACGGAATCTATCCCCTTTTAACTTTAGAGAGTGCTTTCTCGTTCTCTCTACCTTGGAGAGGGTGAACAATCTGTCTTTATCTACTAAGTCTATTCCCTTCAGTATCTTGAATGTTTCGATCATGTCCCCTCTGGCTCCTCTTTTCAAGGGAGAAGAGGCCCAGTTTCTCTAATCTCTCACTGTACGGCAACTCCTCCAGCCTCTTAACCATTTTAGTCGCTCTTCTTTGGACCCTTTTGAGTAGTACTATATCCTTCTTCATGTATGGCGACCAGTGCTGGATGCAGTATTCCAGGTGGGGGGCATACCATGGCCCAGTACAGCGGGAGGATAACTTCCTTGGTTCTGGTAGTGATACCTTTTTTGATAATGCCCAACATTCTGTTTGTTATCCCCTTCTTAATCATTCCTAGCATTCTGTTTGCCCTTTTTGCCACCACTGCGCTTTGTGCGGACGGCTTCATTGACTTGTCGACCAGTACTCCCAAGTCTCTTTCCTGGGGGGGTCTCTCCGAGTACTGCACCGGACATCCTGTATTCGTGTATAAGATTTTTGTTACTGACATGCATCACCTAACACTTATCCACGTTAAACCTAATTTTCCATGTCGCAGCCCATTTCTCGAGTGTGTTTATGTCACGTTGCAGGTCTTCGCAATCTTCCCGCATCTTCACTGCTCTGAATAACTTTGTATCGTCTGCAAATTTAATGACCTCGCTCGTCGTACCAATTTCCAAGACGTTTATAAATATGTTGAAGAGCACAGGTCCATGCACCGAACCTTGCGACACTCCACTCGTGACACTTTTCCAGTCCGAGTCTGGAATCTCTCGTGACACACCCAGAATCTCTTGGGGGCACACCACTGTGCCTTACTACACAGTTTGAGAGTAGAGAATGACATGGGGACAAATATTTTCCCGTCCCTACAGGAACTCAATTTCCCCATGAGTTTTGTCGATGCCCCTTGTCCCTACCCTATTCTTTAAGTTCTGCTTTAACCATACAAGCCTCGGACACTTATGATTTTAAAGTGTTTGAGGCTTGTGCAGATGAGGACAGAGCTTGCAGGAATGAGGCAGGGACAGGAAAGAACTCACCAGGATGGGACGGGACGGGAAAATGAGTTCCCACGGAGATGGGGAAAAATTTGTCCCATGTCATTCTCTATTTGAGTTAAGAGTATTGAGTTAAGAGACTTGAAGGCTCATGCAATCAAGATGTCTTAGCTTCTTAATTACTTTAAAAAAAAAAAAAAATTCTATAATTATTCTTTAATGTTGAAAGTATGTAGATCACCAAAACTAATTTTTTAGACAGCAGAATGATGAAAAATGTACAAGACCATGACTTATAAGACACCATGCATCTCAGCCTTCCCTTCTCAGTAAACCCTCTCCTGCAAGTTGTTAGCTCAGCCCTCTCTCCTCTGGGTCCTCTTTGTTTTCTTAGGTCATTCTCATCTTTGGGGAGCAATGATAAGGTGAACACACTAATTTTCAATTGCTCAGTGCTCATGCCACTATCCTCTACACCAGGGTGTCACAAACTTTTTCCACTGCAGCACACTAAAAATCAGGGCGTTGTCTACAGAGCCCCTGAGCATACGTGGACGTTGACCAGTGATGTCACACGCATGTGCATGACATCATCGCATCATTGTCTGCGCATGCTGAGAGGCCCTACAGACGCGGCCATGAGCTCGGGGGCCTTCCAAAACCCAGACAAACTGCTCGGTTTTTGAAATCTCTCCATTGCTAGGGGAGGGGAGGGCAGAGAGGAGGAGAGGCGCCAGCACCTGTGCCGGCAGTGACAGGTTCCTGTCTTGCCGCAGCACACGGTTTGCAATTCGCTGCTCTACACCCTGGCATAGGAGGACACTCGGAATAAGCAGGGGCACAACGTAGTGTAAATTGTAAAAGGAAGAGAGACCAGAACTGCAGAATGTGCTAAAATAATGCACATGATAAATTAGCTATCAGAACCATGAACACAACTGCCCACCACTGAAATAAAGTGACCCAGCTCTATAGTGACTGCTCCCCTCCCCCATTGTTCCTCCCCTTACTGTGAAGTACTGCCTCAAAGTGCTTTTACAGGTTTCATTTGTTTTCTTCGATAAGCAGAATATCAAATTTTAATAGAAACTTTCTATTTAGGGACGCTTTTGATTTGTAACCTAAAATCCTCTCTAGTCTTTAACTTATAGATGGACCCCCCTCCTATTGTTCTACCCTTCAATGGCTTTCTTTCCTATCCTGACATGTAGTTCTCCCTTCTTACCTTTTTTGTTTCTGTTTGACCGTTTGTCATAGTCTACGTAACCCGTTTTTATACTGTTATAGGTATACTGCTTAGAAGTTCGATAAGCAGAAAATCAAATTTTAATAAAACTTGAAACTACCATGGTTCTCATTTCCCTCTTATTCCGTTCAGAAGGCATGCTCCTACAGGCTGGATACTCTCCCATCTCCTGTAATGTCTCTACCTTGTATTAAACATTCACTGCATCCATGTTCTCTAATGCATTTTATAAAACCAAAAACAACAAACACGAGCTTAAGACTGATAATTTAGCAGCATCTTAATCAGCTTTACAAATAAAGCAGGATGACATTAAACCCTGTGTTTTCAGTAGGATAATTCAGGCTGAAATATCTTATTCTTAAAACAAACTACCGTAGCAGCAAAAGCAAACAGTCTAAAAATATTATGCAAAATGAAGCAACCTACAAAAGGGAGAAAACATATTTTCAAAGACTTTCACAGCTTAAGGTTTCAAAACGAAAATAATAATTATATATAATTTACCAGACGCTTTAAAAAATATCCTTAACAAATGACTAAATGAAAAATCTGCGTTAACATGGCCAAAACAGCATTATCAAGAAAAATATATGTAAGCATTTTGTGATTGCCAGTATCAAAATGGAAAACTGGTATCTGAAATAGCTAGTAGGGGGAGAGTATGGCACAGTGGTTCAAGCTACAGCCTCAACACCCTGAGGTTTTGAGTTCAAACCCACGCTACTCCTTGTGACCCTGGGCAAGTCACCTAATACCCCCCCCCCCCCCCCATTTCCCAGGTACATTAGACAGATTGTGAGCCCACCGAGAAAGATGGAAAAATGCTTGAGTACCTGAATAAAATTCATGTAAACTGTTCTGAGCTCCCTTGGGAGAACGGTATAGAAATAGAAAATTAAATGAATAAATAAACATGCTGGTCACAGAACTGAATAGGTAGCTAGGAACAGATACCGTTATTTGTCCAAATGAATAAAAATTCTTTCTGAACTAGAAAACCTGTGTTTAGGCTTTAACATCCTACACCTCTCTCAGGGTATTGGCCGAATTGGGTTTCAAAATAGACTGGACAACTACCAAATAAGCAATCACCTCCTGCTCTAAATGCTTACTAGCGCTCCAAAATAAACAGACTACTGTTATCTGCAACAATAAACCCAAAATGCCATGTTTCCCTCTTGAGTTCAATGTGCCTACATCCCAATCAAAGTGTACATTTGTTTCACCGCATTCCTTTCGAAACTGCTGTACAGTGTGTGGGCAAGATCCCTTGAAATTTATTTAAAATAAATCTTTTTTTTTCCTATTTAATAACAACAACAGAGGCCTCAGTTGAGCAGTATGAACAACAAATATCCAGAAATGTGTGCTGCTGTAACATTTTATTCTCTATGTATGAAAAAAACAGTTATTATTGTTCCCTCCATAGATATTAGGTTGTTCTGTGGAGATGTACCCTATTCCTATTTCTCATAAGCTCTTTATTTCAGGGATATGGAAATGAGCACCATCCTAAGGAGATACACATCTTGCACAACCTAGAGTGAAACCAAGAATGAAAAATGCTCACATTCCAGTATGGCTGCTACCACTACTCCATATTTGTCTGTTTTGAATTTAAGGATTCTCTTAGGGACTTCAGGAATCAGCATCACAATAAAGAGACAGGACATAAATTTATCATAAAGAAAATGTGTTTTTGAATAGGTTTAAAATAAGGACAGAAAAGAATTAAAGAACAAGGTCTATCACTACAGGATTTACAGATTTTTTTTTTCCCCAATTTGATATACAATGCAATCTAAGCAGTTTACAATTGTAAACAAAATCACATATTAGTACTAGATAGGAAAGTCCCCACCAACAGCCCTACATGCATTCCTATTTCCAAACGGAACTAATTCTAAAAGTAGCTTAAACCCTCTCTGTTGCATAACCCAGATGAGCGGATTATTCTCGTCACTGCTTAGCATCCTTTGTGCAGACAAAATATTAACCAGATCCTAGAAATTCTCCTCAGTCCTCTTTCAACACCACTTGGTCTCCTAATTATGGCTTCCTAAATGTGACAGCTGCCTGAATACACGCCGGGATTAGTCTGCAGCGACTCCCCAATCAAGTAATTTCACATCAATGCTCAAAGACTTTATCAGCAACGGGGAAGAACTATGCGATCTTTCCTTTTCTTTTTCTACAGTGGTATTTCGACCCCCCAAAAAAGCCCCAACCTAAACAGGCCACAAAAAGAGGAAAGGCAGGCAATTTGCCTTTGTAGTTCAATCAAAGGTCATATTCATTTCCACAACAGCTGACTGACCAGGAAACAATAAATCATCCGTGTATTGTCCTCTGGCCCAAAAACCGTCCCCCCCCCCACACACATAAAATGATAATAAAACGATTTTATATAAGTTTATCTTGATTGTAAAAATGGAAAACTTAAAATAAATAAAAAAATAAAACGATTTTATTATTAACCATAGAAATAGATAGTTAAAAATATAACAATATAAAATTTATTTTGAAGGAATGATAAACATTTATTAGAAATTAATATGGTCAATTTAAATGTAATGACTATTTTACTGTGTTATATTATTATGTATCTATTGCATTTCTTCAATAAAAAATGTTATAAAGTAAAAAATATAACAATTATTTTGATTTGACCAAAAAACCCAACAACTAAACTTTGCAGCTGGAAGAATGAATGGAGCGGGAAGGCGGGGGGTAATAGATTACCATCAGAGAAAGCAGCACTGAATGGAAAGGCCATTCTGCTCTCATGTCATTCGAAATTGCTGGGTTGCTAAGGAAAGAGGAACTAGCCGCCACGCAAAACGCCACTACGCTCGAAGCGCAGGGAGAAAAAAGTCCCGCAAATACCGCTTCCAATCTTGCGCATAAAGCTAACTCGGCCCGAAAAAAAGTCGCTCTCTGTTCTCACGATAAACGACAATCGCCCGATTCTAAAGAAAACGGAAATCGAGTATTGTCGCTTTTTTTATTATTATTCGCAAACAGGAGCTAAATCTAAACCCCCCCCCCCCCCATCACAGCAGTTCAAATATTACAGAAACTTGACTGCGAAGAATTGCAACGCTGTGTGGTTTTAGATCCGCGAGGTCCGTGTTTTACCCCTTCCCGCTGACCATGTGCTTCCACAGCTCCTTTATTACTAGGGACTGGAAGGAGGCTGCAAACTTTTCTCTTGCCAGCAAAGACTAGTCAATGACTGTTGTAACCATGGGGATAGAAAGAAATAAAACAAATACAAAGGAAATAAAGTAATACCTTTTTTATTATTGGACTAACTAACCCCCCCCCCCCAAATCTCAGGCAGGGGCTTTAAGGTTGGGAGCAGCCGTTGCATTGCTAGGAACAGATCAGAGGAGCCCAGAAGGCTTTCCATCACCCCCTCACCTTTCAGCAAGCAGATGTCCGTTTCGCCGCTGTCCCGGCGCAGCGCGCGCACCACCAGCGATACGGTGCTGTCCTCGCGCAGACCCTCCGCCCGCGCGCTCCTCTCGTCGTACACGATCACCGCCGCGTAGTGGCCGGCGCGCAGCCGGCCCCACACCTCCTCCTGCGCGGGCAGGATCTGCTCCAGGCTCACCGAGCCCTTGGCCCGCCGCCGCACGATGGTGTTGCAGCGCACGTTAACCGAGCCGCGGATGGAGCCGGCGCTGTGAGCCAGGAAGGGTCTGCAGTCCAGCAAGAGGCACCTCCCGGAGCAAGGCCCGGGCAGCCCACCCTCGGGGCTCAGGAGCCTCTTCAAGACGCAGCCGTCCATCTCCCCCAGCTCCTCGGCGGTCACCATGATAAGCGTGTGCGGGCCAGCGGAGCTTCCCTGGAAGCGTGCAAGTTAAGCGATGATGAAAAAAAAAAAAAAAAAAAAAAGGAAACAATACTGAGGCGATCCTTTCAGTCCTAAACAAAAGCCTACTTCAAGTAGACAAAGGCGCGAGAAAACAGCTCATGATGCCTTCCGAAAAAAAATGGGTTTTATTTTTTTAGCTGCCGATGAATGTTTCCCCAACCTACTCAACCACTACCTCAGCTCGCCTGGTGGTTGTTGAGGGCACATTATTATTATTATTTATTTATTTATTTATTTTTACTACAACGACACAAGATTCCGCCCCCTACTCGGCTTCTCGTTTCTCTGCCCTCCCCTCCCCCCGCCATTCTTTGCCCCTTTTTTTAACTCTTATTTTTCTCTCTTGCTCTTTCCTGAATGGAAGGCCGGGAGTCACGCGTTCCATAAAAGGAACATGACGTAACGCATGGGGAAGTAAAGTCTGCTGTGGCCGCTTCCATTCATAAAATAAAGAGCGGCGACCTGTGCGCGAGCCGTAGCTTGGCTCGGGCTTTGTGAATGGAAGTGGCGCGCCTTCCGCTTTGCAGAGAAAGGGGGGGAGGGGGGACTGCAGTAGCTTTTAGCTCGCGCCGTTGAAGCGCGGCCGCGCGTCCCATTCACAGAAACCGAGACAAAGGAAAGAGAGAACAAATGAGGGGACGACAGAAAGGCCTTGGCTCATACAGCATGATTTGCAGGACAAAATGGGGAGCGGGTTTATGTATTGTAAATTTATGTTGCAGGTGCCTTTCCATATGTGACTACAGTATTTGATTTTAGAACAGGCAACTGTTTAAAATGTTCTCAGAAGAAAGTGGCAGAGATAAAAGAACCAGTGGAGTACCTAGCTTATTTGACACAAGTGGCCAATTATTTTTGACCCCCCCCCCCCCAAAGGGTTATAGCATCCGTGCTCCCAAAGCTTAAACTTTCTCTCCTTCTCTCTCAAGCCTCTAGTCTGGCATTGCTCCTTCTCTCTCCCTTCCTCCTTCCCTTGTGGCTGACAGAAAATTGCAGCTGGAATGCAGCAGAGGAAAACATAGAAACATGATGGCGGATAAAAGCCAAATGGCCCATCCAGTCTGCCCATCCTCAACATCCACAATCTCCTCTTCCCCCTAAGAGATTCCATGTGCCTGTCTGACACTTATTGAATTCACAAATAAACAGATAGAGGAACTGGTTCCTCTATCTGTTTATTTGTGATTCCGTTTTTTGGAACTAGGCTTTTTTGACCTAACGGTCGTTTATATTGGGATTCAGCAACTTATTGAATTCAGACACAGTCTTTATCTCCACCACCTCTACCAAGAGACTATTCTGCACATCTTTCACCCTTTCTCTGTTAAAAAAAAAAAAAAAGTGTTTCCTTAGGTTACTTCTGAGCTTAACATCTCTTAACTTCATCCTATGCTTTCTTCTGGAGTTTCCTTTCAAATGAAAGAGACTTGCCTCATGCACATTTGTGCCACGTAGGAATTTAAATGTCTCTTCCGCCTTTCCTCCAAAGTATACGTATTGAATCGTTAAGTCTGTTCCCATATGCCTAATGACGAATACTACTGTCTATTTTAGTAGCCTTCTTCTGGACCTACTCCATTCTGTTTATATCTTTTTAAAGGTGCTATTTCCAGAATTGTACACAATATTCTAAATGAGGGCTCACCAGATTCTTATACAGTGGCATCAATACCTCCTTTTTCCTACTGGCCATACCTCTCCCTATGCACCCTGGCATCCTTCTAGCTTTTGCCTTTTCAACTTGTTTGGTCACTTTAAGATTATCACATACTATCACACCCAAGTCTCGCTCCTCTTTCGTTTACAAAAGATCTTCAACCCAGGCCTAAACTGTACCATTCCCTTGGGTTTATGCAGTCCAAATGGATGATCTTGCATTTCTTAGCATTAAATCTTAGCTGCCAAATTTCAGGCCTTTCTTCAAGCTTCGCTAGGTCCTTCCTCATTTAATTCACTCCATCAGGGGTGTCTATTGCAGATTTTTATATCATCCGCAAAGAGGCAAATCAACCCAAAAACTTACAAAAATGTTAAAAAGAACAGAGAATTAGAGAATCCAGTGGCATTATCATATGATCCCATTTTATTTGGTACATTTATGAGGGCAAAGAGTCAACTATTGGTGAAAAATAACAAACTTCTGTTTATATTGATGGGGGTTGCCATGTAGTTTATCTTAAAAAATTGGGACAGACTAAATTATTCATTCTGGTGGGAATCCCTATGTTATGTCTTTAAAATGGAATGGGTCATGGCCATTCAGAAGGGATGTTACAAAAAATTTATGGATGTTTGGGAATCATTAACTAAATACTGTAAGGATTGACCTATATATCTAGATGAGGAAAACATACACATCCAGGGAGGGGGGTACGTTTTGGCTCTGATTAGGAGGTATGGTTAGGTTGTTTATAGGTATTGATTGAATGATTGATTGATTAACTGGTGGAATGGGTGGGGTAAAATAATTCATGTAATTTTTTCTAATAAGTTTATTATGCTTTACTGTTAATATATTATGTAAATGTATCATTTATTCCATAGCAAAGCAGCAGATGAATCCAGACTAGTGGGTATAGCTCCCATCGACCAGCAGGTGGAGATAGAGAACTGATTAACAGTTGGCCTTAAAGCCTGGTGTTCCCTCTGTTGCTTCAGTTTTGCTCTATCTCCCAGCAGGACTGGAGCTTACTCTACTAGCTCCTGGATTCTGGCTGGGGCCGGTTTGGTGGTGTTCCTGTGGCTTCCTCTGTTGAGACTCGGTCTCTTCAGTAGGACAGGGGTGCCTGGCTGAGCGGTGCCGGCTTTGGGAGCTACACCTGGGCCCTCCCAGGTCCCTTCTCCACCCTCCCCTCCGTTGGTTTGAGTGGGTTCTTGGGCCACTGCAGGAAGTTCGTCTTGGAGTTCTTCATTCCAGTACAAAAAAAAACCAAAAAAAAAAAAAACCAGCGTCTTCCTGCTTGTGCTGAGCCATGCTGTGTTCGTGTGGCTTGCAGTGCGATTACCAGCTGTAACCCGACTGCAGTTAGAGCGGGGACCGGTTGGTGAGTTACTTTGTTGGCTGTCTGCCTCCTCTGTTGTTAGTCGGTCGTTCGTGTTCGTTCCGGCGGTCGCGGGGAGGGGCGGAGTCAGCGGTCGGCGGCGTGTTGCCGCGTGTGTGGAAAAAAAAAAAAAAAGTTTTTTTGAATCGCCGTTTTTAGCGATGGCAGCAGAGGCTACTCAGCGGTGCTCGCGCTGTGGGAAGCACAGAGCTCTGTCGGGCTTCTGCTCTGCAGGGTGTGGGGACACACCGGCTGAAGATGCCTTCCTGCAAGCGGGTGAGTTAGCCTTCTCCCGTGTCAGTGAGGCACGGTCTACGTCCCCGGGCCTTGAGGGCGACTCGGGGGGACTGCAAGGCTCTTCCGCGGCTGAGGGGAGGTCAGCGGCGGTCGGGGAGCCGGGGTCGCTAGGGGACGGTGCGGCTGCGCGCCCTAGCAGTGATCAGGCAACTTTACTGGGGGTGAGTTCCTTCTCCCCGGAGTTTGTGATGTTATTACACCGAGCATTTCTGCTACAGGGCTCGCAGCCGGCCCAGTCAGTACCGGCGACCTGTCCGTTTCTCCCTGGGCCTTCTACCTCCACGGGTTTAACCGGTGCTAAGGCCGGCCCAACTACGGGTCCTGTGCTGTCGCCTGGGCGGTCGCAGGGGGCGAAAAAAAGCAGACTCGCGACCGTGGACGCAGAAGGTAATCTTCCCTTATCACCTTTTTCCTTTCCTGAATCATTAGAGGAAGGGGAGGTCTTAGCTTGGGAGGCAGAGGATCCCCCGGGCAGGAAAGTGGATGATCCGTCCGCGCTCCGGCTGTTTCATAGAGAGGAGCTGACCTCCTTGATTTCTAAGGCTTTGCAGGGTTTGAATATCTCTCAGGAAGATACTAAGGTGTCGGGTAACCCCCTGATGGCAGGTACACGTAAGCCACCTAAGTCCTTTCCGGTGCATGAAGCCATGCAGGAGCTGATCGCGGCGCAATGGGATACGCCGGAGGCAAGTTTGCGAGTGGCAAAGGCCATGCGGCTCCTGTATCCGGTTGACCCGACTGAACTTGAAAAGTTTAGGGTACCTAGGGTGGACGCTTTGGTGGCAGCGGTAACTAAAAAGACTACCTTGCCGGTGGAAGGGGGGGTTACGTTAAAGGATGCGCAGGATAGGAAGATTGAGTCTTCACTAAAAATGTCCTTTGAAGTAGCTGCGGTTACCTTACAGGCCGTGATTTGCAGCTCGTATGCGGCGAGGGCATGTTTGCAGTGGTCGCAAGGGATGACAGACCATTTAATGGAGTCCGGGGGTTCTGTCCCTTTGGAACTGGCTGATTTGGAGTCGGGCTTGGCTTATTTGGCAGACTCCTTATATGACATTATTCGAGCATCTGCGAAACAGATGTCTCTGTCAGTGGTATCGCGCAGATCCTTATGGCTCCGACATTGGGCAGCAGATGCTGCATCCAAGCTTAGGCTGGTGAGACTCCCTTTTAAGGGAGGGTTATTATTTGGAGATGACCTAGATAAATTGGTGAAGGATTTTGGGGATACCAAAACTCAGCGTCTCCCGGAGGATAGGGCTAGGCCCCCGGTGAGGTCCTCCTCGTCTAGACCGCGCTTCAGAGATGGGAGGCGATCCAGGTCTGGTAAACCATTCTTCAGATCAGCCGGTGGTTCTTTCTCTGCGGCGAGACCTAGGTTTCAGCAGAGGAGTTCCTTTTGTACGACGAAACCCTCTTCAGGTCAGCCAACACGTACCCCAACAAGTCGCACTCCGCAATGACGGGAGCTTGGCTCCCTCCGCCTTTCCCTTAGGGGGCCGGCTTTCGGCGTTCCAGGCGGAGTGGGCCACAATCACGTCAGATCAGTGGGTGTTGGACATTGTTCGAGAAGGGTACAAGTTGGAGTTCGCCTCTCCCGTCGAAGATTCTTTCTTGGTGTCCCCGTGCCATGGGGCGGCCAAGGGAGAGGCGGTTCTCATGACTCTTCAGGGGCTGCTCGATCTGGGGGCGGTGGTACCGGTGCCCCCGGAAGAGGTGGGCCGCGGGATATATTCCCTTTACTTCATTGTTCCAAAGAAGGGGGGGTCGTTCAGGCCGGTGCTGGACCTCAAAGTGGTCAACAGATTTCTCAGTGTTCGCCATTTCCGGATGGAGACGGTACGCTCAGTCATTGCGGCTGTTCGACCGGGAGAGTTTCTCACGTCCCTAGATCTCAAGGAGGCGTACCTACATATCCCGATCTGGCCTCCGCATCAGATGTATCTGAGGTTTGCGATTCTTGGCCAGCATTATCAATTTCGGGCAATGCCCTTTGGCCTGGCGACGGCTCCCCGCACCTTTTCCAAAGTCATGGTGGTGGTAGCAGCCTTTCTTCGCAAGGAAGGGATTCGGGTACACCCTTACTTAGACGACTGGTTGATCCGCGCCTCGTCCAGACAGGAGAGTTTGTCGGTCACTCAGAGGGTAATCTCTCTCCTCCAGTCGTTGGGGTGGATCGTCAATTTTCCCAAGAGTTTTCTGTCCCCGTCGCAGTCTTTGGTGCATCTAGGGGTCAGATTCGACACGGCTTTGGGGAGAGTATTTCTGCCCCGAGACCGGGGAGAGAAACTGCAGACTCAGATTCGACTGCTTCTCGGGTCGCCCAGACCTCGGGTTTGGGATTATGTGCAAGTTCTGGGCTCCATGGTAGCGACTCTGGAGGTGGTCCCCTGGGCTCGGGGCCACATGAGGCCCTTACAGCAGTCGCTTCTCTCTCGCTGGTCCCCGGCTTCTCTGGACTACAATGTGCGTCTCCAATGGAGTCCTCGGGCGGCTCGCAGTATGCAGTGGTGGCTCCACGAGTTGCACCTGTGGCGGGGCATGCCGTTAGCCACGCCGGATTGGGTGGTGGTGACAACGGATGCCAGTCTGCGGGGCTGGGGGGCCCAGTGCCTGCAAGCGTCGGTGCAGGGAGTGTGGTCCGTAGAGGAAGCCCAGTGGCCTATCAATTTGTTGGAATTAAAAGCGATCAGATTGGCGCTGAGGGCTTTTCAGTCCCTGATTCAGGCCAGGCCGACCAGAATCTTTTCGGACAGTGTCACGGCAGTCGCATATGTCAATCGTCAGGGGGGCACTCGGAGTCCGCAGTTGGCCGAAGAGGCAAGGAGATTTTTCAGTGGGCAGAAAGGCATGTTCCGCTTCTGTCAGCGGCATACATTGCAGGTCACGAAAACGTGCAAGCGGACTTCCTCAGCAGAAATCTTCTAGATCCGGGCGAATGGGAATTGTCGGCTCAAGCGTTCGGCCTGCTAGTCCGTCGGTGGGGGTTGCCAGAGTTGGATCTCATGGCTTCGTCCCGCAATGCAAAGTTGCCTCGCTTCTTCAGCAGACGCAAGGAGAAGGGCTCGGAGGGGATGGACGCGTTGGCCCTCCCTTGGCCTCCAAATTCCCTTCTGTATGTGTTCCCGCCTTGGCCCATGATAGGGCGGGTGTTGCAACGCATCTCTCTCTTTCACGGCAGGGTGATCCTGGTGGCTCCGGATTGGCCGCGTCGACCGTGGTACGCAGATCTCATTCAGCTTTCAGTAGGCGATCGGGTGACGTTCCAGGTGACTCCGGACTTACTCACTCAGGGCCCAATCTGGATGGAAGATCCGGCCCGCTTTGGTCTTACGGTCTGGCTCTTGAGCGGGCAAGGCTAAAGAAGAAGGGCTATTCGGAGCAGGTGATTGCTACACTTCTTAAAGCTAGGAAGATTTCGACTTCGACCTCCTATGCGAGAGTCTGGAAGATTTTTGAGGCTTGGTGCGGACGACAGGGAATCGCGCCCTTTCATGCTTCACTGCCGGCTATTCTTGCCTTTCTGCAGGAAGGCGTAGAGAAAGGATTGGCCTATAACTCTTTAAAGGTTCAGGTGGCGGCCCTTGCTTGTTACAGGGGCCGGGTGGCTGGCGCGTCGATAGCTTCGCAGCCGGACGTGGTCCGTTTCCTCAAAGGGGTTCAACATATCCGCCCACCGGTAAGGCGAATTTGTCCATCCTGGAATCTTAAACTCGTCCTTGGGAGATTGCAGGGGGCACCTTTTGAGCCCCTGTCAGCGGCAACTTTGAAGGATGTCACGCTGAAAACAGTGTTCTTGGTGGCGATGGCTTCGGCGAGGCGAGTCTCGGAACTTCAGGCGCTTTCTTGTAGAGAACCCTTTTTACGTTTTACTGAGACAGGGGTGTCAGTGCGGCCGGTGCCGTCCTTCCTGCCTAAGGTGATTTCTTCGTTTCATGTGAACCAGAGTGTATTCCTCCCGTCCTTCCGGAAGGAGGATTGGGGTAAACGATTTTTGTCTTTGCGTCTACTGGATGTACGGCGTATGCTTCTCCATTATTTGGGGGTGACGAATGATTTTCGTAGGTCGGACCATCTCTTTGTATTGTTCGCGGGTAAGAACAAGGGGATGGCGGCGTCTAAAGCGTCCATTGCGCGTTGGGTCAAGGAGACGATTGCTTCGGCTTATGTGTTGACAGGTAAGAAGGTACCGGAGCACCTTCATGCTCATTCCACTCGGGCTTTGGCTACGTCTTGGGCGGAGTCCGGGGGGATGTCTTTGGAGGAAATTTGCCGGGCGGCCACTTGGTCATCGGGTAATACCTTTTCAAAGCATTACCGGTTAGACGTAGCGGCCAGCGCGGAGGCAAGTTTTGGCGCTGCAGTGCTGGCGGAGGCGGCATTGGCGTCCCACCCGGTTTGAGTTTGCTTTGCTACATCCCACTAGTCTGGATTCATCTGCTGCTTTGCTATGGAAGGTAAAATTATGGTCTTACCTGTTAATTTTCTTTCCTTTAGAAGCAGCAGATGAATCCAGAGCCCCTCCCCAAGTGCACTGAATATATGTAGGGTGTTTGTTTATGGTTTCAGTTGGGATATGGTTGGTAATTGTATTATTTGATGGCACATTTTCTACTGGAATGAAGTTTTGTGGATGTTCATGCTCCTTTCGGGCTGCTTGGGCAAAATGCATAACTGAAGCAACAGAGGGAACACCAGGCTTTAAGGCCAACTGTTAATCAGTTCTCTATCTCCACCTGCTGGTCGATGGGAGCTATACCCACTAGTCTGGATTCATCTGCTGCTTCTAAAGGAAAGAAAATTAACAGGTAAGACCATAATTTTACCTTGTGCACAATTGTAGTTTTAAAAATGAATAAAGAATGTTTAAAAAAAAAACAGGCCCAAGAAACGAACCTTGAGGCATATCACTGGGTAGCTGACATGTCTCCTGCCTCATAGCCTGCAACCAGCATAATATTTGAGAACATGAGATTAGATGAGAGGTGGAGAGGATGAACTAGGTGCCTTAACTTGGGTGGCTTCTTTCATTCAGTTTCCTACCCTGATAGCTTGAGATAGGCTAAACTGTAGCCCATTTGGCATGCTTCGAGCGCTCCATTACGGAGCTGCAAGCACGCCAATACTACTGCCCAAAGGAGCCTAAACAGCACAATATAATCCAATTAGAATTGCTATGATTTTTAAGGCTGATTCTGTAGCACAGCGGTTAGCATGAAGCTGGTCTGGGTTCGACTCACTCATGTCTTTCAGCTGACAAAATACTCATTTTAATAAAAATGACAAGCTACACACCAATCACATCTAATTTTCATCTCAAACAGCACAACATTAGTAATACTAGAAAAATCTATTCCAAAAGTTCAGTTTACATTTAATAAAAACAGCAGTATTTGAATCCATGTCACATTTATTGAACCCAACTTGAGATTCTGGTTTTTGGGACAATGAAAGCAATGCTTTAAACCATTGAGCTACCAGTCTTTTGTCTCAGCTAATTATGAGATGATAGCTAAGCAGATTTTACCTTAGCAGATCACTAAGCAAAATATGACAGGGGAGTCAGAGAAGTTGGCATGGAAGGTGCTGTAGCTCAATGAGTAAAAGCACTGTACTGATCTTCCAGAGGTTGTGAGTTCAACTCCTGGCCTGTCTTTTACTTGTAGCATTCTACTTTGCTGGTGCACATTGATGATGTCACAATGAGGTCATCATTGTGCAGCAGCATACCTTCATTTCCAATGAACTAGAATCCACATTTAGGTCTGTTCTGTGTTTTATTCTGGTTTTAAGCTTGGCCAGTTGAAGTTATGGGTTAAGGATTGGCTGAGCGGTAGACTTCAGAGAGTGATGGTAAATGGTACCCCATCCAAAACATCGAATGTGACCAGTGGAGTACCGCAGGGCTCGGTCTTGGGTCCAATCCTATTCAACATATTCATAAGTGATATGACCCAAGGGCTCAGAGGAAAAATATCATTGTTCGCCGACGACGCCAAACTGTGCAACATAGTAGGTAAAAGCACTATGCCTGACAATATGACACAGGACCTACTACTATTAGAACAATGGTCATCGACTTGGCAGCTTAACTTCAATGCTAAAAAATGCAAAGTGATGCACCTGGGTAAAAGAAATCTGTGCAGGACTTACACGTTAAATGGTGAGACCTTAGTTAGGACCACGGAAGAACAGGATTTAGGAGTGATTAGTGATGACATGAAAACTGCCAATCAAGTGGAAAAGGCTTCCTCTAAGGCAAGGCAAATGATGGATTGGAGGTTTTATCAGCAGGATGCCAGAGGTCATAATGCCACTGTAAAGGTCCATGGTGAGACCTCATTTGGAATATTGTGTTCAATTCTGGAGACCACATTACCGGAAAGATGTGCTGAGAATGGAGTCAGTTCAGCGGATGGCCACCAGGATGGTCTCGGGGCTCAAAGATCTTCCGTATGAAGTAAGGCTGAATAAATTGCAGCTGTACTCACTTGAAGAACGAAGAGAGAGAGGGGACATGATCGAGACATTTAAATATATCACAGGTCGTATCGAGGTGGAAGAGGATATCTTCTGTCGTATAGGACCTTCTTCCACCAGAGGGCATCCGCTGAAAATCAGGGGAGGGAAATTTCATGGTGACTCCAGAAAGTATTTCTTCACTGAGAGGGTGGTCGATCATTGGAATGAACTCCCACGGCAGGTGATTGAGGCCAACAGCGTGGCAGATTTCAAAAATAAATGGGATATTCATGTGAGATCTCTAATGAGGTAAGGGCAGGGGGTGGTGAGCAAAATCAAGGAAAAGGGTCACTAGAGTGGGCAGACTTGATGGGCTTTGGCCCTTTTCTGCCGTCATTTTTCTATGTTTTCTGTTTGCTTTGAGGAATGAGCTGATTGTAGCAATGTTTCATGACAAAGAAAGAGTTATTAGAATTGCTTCTAAAAACCTCTCTCAAATAACGTCTGTGGGATGCCTAGAGAAAGCTCATTGGATGACCTAAATAGCTAAAGCCTTTCTGGAGCTTAAACCACATCTATCTGAAGCCTATACGGAGCTCAAAGTCCTATCTTTTACACTTCTTATAGGAACTTATATTGCTATATAAGTTTCTGTGTAGCACAGGAGTAAAGCTTTCCCCCTTCCATGCTGATGTTCCCAGATCAACTCTCACTGAAACTAATATATTATAAATATCCTTTTAAACATGGTATACTGTGTTTTTATTCTTTTAATGATGGTATACTTTGGGTTAATTGTGTTAAAGCTTACAGTCTAAACCACGTCTAAAGTTAGGCGCACCTTACAGAATCTAGGCCAATATGTCTGACCACAACATCAAAGAACAAATCAAGACAATGCAAATAGGTTCAGCCTTAGTATCAAATTTCAACATTTCCAGATTTTCCATATCTCCCAGTTCCACCCCCAACCACCTCAAAATCACCCCATAACCCCCCTGTATGCTCCCCAAAAATATAATTGAATTGGGGGACCACAGACTGAAATTAATGAAAATTCAATACTCTGCTTCTAGCAACATGTGGCATAGAATTCCAAAAAGGTTCCCGAGTCTGCTGAAACAATTTTCCTTTAGATGAAGTCAGAGAGTGAACCTCTTGTCTTTCCAAGGTCAGTAGAGCTATCATATGGTACACCATATGCTCCATAAAGGTGCATCTGGTGCCAACCAGATAAGCAAAATCACTCTCTTCCCCACTGTTACCTCCTTGTGAAGGAATCTTTAGAGTCCCTTGTGAACAGGTCGTGTCCCACCAAACTGAACAGGAAAACCAGAGACTCCAGTAGTCCACAGTCCCAGTATTGACGAATAAATGCCATTTTGGCCGACCAAAAAGCTCAAATCACAAAGCAGTGCCAAAACATATGTCCCTGAGTCGCCCAAGCTTTATGACATTTGGGACAAGAGTCGTCAGGTCTGTAGAAGGCCTTATAAAGTTGGCAAGACGAAATGTACAGGCGCAATAGAAATTTATATTGTATTTCCTACAGAAGCAAGCTATCTGGTATTCTGCAAGAATAGGTAGCATAAGATCAGAGAAGAGGCTTTGAGAGGGCACATTGAAGATCCCCAGACCAGGTTTCCGCCAGCAGCTGATAGGAAATTGGGATTGCTACCTGCCGGATAGCTGCATGATAGCGTCAAAGGGGTACTTTGCTAAATGAACCGAGGGAATAAAGATGATAAACACTCTTGCTTCTCCTCAGTGAAATGTACTGATGACAGCGAGCTCAGATAGTGATGTAGCTGTTGATAGGCAAAGATGTCCTTATCACTGAAACTAAATTCTTGTTGGAGATCCGGGAAGGATTTGAGAGTCCCTTCTGGTGTCAAAACATGGCTGAGATAGCAAATACCCCTGTTCTCTCAATCCAAGAAGCTCTTATTGTCTATACCCGGCAAAAAATCCAGGTTGCCTCTTATAGGGAGGAGTGGGGTTATATTCGGGGACAAATTCAGATAGCAGCAAGTCCACTGCCATGCATTGCATAGGGGATACATCAAAATACAGTCCTTGAGAAGCACTGGTAGTTGAGCTGGGGATGCATACAATATACTAAAATGAAATGTGGAGTGCAACTGCGTTTCCACCTTGGTGAGAGAAAACCTAGAAGAATTACAATACCAATAATTAACATAACATACCAATATGATTGTATACCGCAGATCCTCTCAGTTCTGTGCGGTTTACAGAGTAAAGATACTAGACGTTCACAGTGAATCACAATCCATTAGTTACAAATTTTACCAAACGCAGCTCCTGATTGGTGAGGCCCGACTTTAGTACAGGAAGAGGCGGTCGGAGCATACCGTGAGTGATTTCCTTCACTTGCCGGCACTCCAGCTGCCCTCTCCTATCTCCCCCGCTAAAAACAGTATTTGTGGTTCTTCAGCATTCGCGGGGGTTCCTGGAATCAGGGAAGTACTGTATATCTTTTTCTAAGGAAAGATTAACTTATCTCAAACGTTGTTTCACTAAGCTTGACCTGGAGGGGGGGTTGGATCTGGGTCCAGTCCTCCCGGGTCAAGCTTAGTGAAACAGTGTTTGAGATAAGTTAATCTTTCCTTTGAAAAAGATATGTATTTATATTGAATGAAAAGGACATTTAAGAACTTTAGAGGATGATCATAAAATATATTGATATGTAAGAAAATAACTTAAATATATTAATATATAAGAAAATAGCATAAAATATAATTGATCCCAGACCGGCCTTAGTTTTTTAATTTACATCCTTCGTTTTCTAATTAGAGATCCTCTATTTTTATCCCACGCTTTTTTGAATTTCATCACCATTTTGGTAGAGAGAAAAACGGTGTTGAAATTCAAAAAAGTGTGGGATAAAAATAGAGGATCTCTAATTAGAAAACGAAGGATGTAAATTAAAGAAATAAGGCCAGTATTGGACAGATCTGCACGGTCTGTGTCCCATATATGGTGATTCAGTGTAGGATGGGCTGGGGTGGGTTGGGCATCAATGTGAACTCCACAAATATGGAATACGAGGATGTTACTGGCCAGACTTTACTATAACTATTGTAGTTCAACCCTTTTTCTCTGTTGTATTATGTTGGTCCCTCTATGGTTTGATATATGTTCTTATTTTATAATAATGTACCCCGTTTTAAAGTGTACATCGCTTAGAAGTATTATAAGCGATATAATCAAATTTTAAATAAACCTGATCTTGGACGGCAACTTCAACATTTGGAACCTAGGACAATACCAGACTTTATAGTCTATGGCCCAGAAATATCAAAAAAGAGACAAGTTAATCTAATCATGTATTTTTTTTAAATGGATATAACTTATGGGCATACTGGATAGACCGTTCAGGTCTTTATCTACTGTCATTTACTATGTTACTATGTTTTACTATGATTTGACACATAAATCTTCACCGCTATGAAAGTTTATTGAGTGGCTGGAGTGGTGGCGCTGAGGCTCAGAAGAATTGATTTATTCAAGCTGGAGAAAATATTGTTATCACTTGGGGATTATAAGTCGGGTGATTATACTGTGGGGATCTCCGAGTTAGAAACTGAAATAGCAAATAACATCATTTAGATTCATATGGCTAGCTAACATCAAGTGCCTAACATTCAATAAACCAAGCCCCCCTTTGTCTCTGGGCAACATCACTTTAAATATAGTAAGTCTAGGGGTTTTACCTCGCCACAGGAATTTCTGAATGGTTCTATGTAAATAGACCTTATCCTTGTGGCATAGGATCACAGGTAGCATTTGAAGTTTATATAACCACCCCGAGGCTATCATCATGTTGTACAAATGAACTCGGCCTAAGAGTGAAATTGGAAGAGATTGCCACAAAGTCAATGTACGAGAGGTGTCCTGTAGGAAGGGCTGCAAATTCACGTGATATATCTCAGTGAGCTTGTCTGGAATCAAGATACCCAAATATTTTAGTGTGTCCCCAGCCCACTTCAAAACTACCCCGCGAATTCTCTCGGACCTGGGCCTACACTGGAAGAACCAATGACTTCTGGGCATTAATTCTAAAACTGGATAAGGACCTGTAGTCACAGGCCATTCCAAGTAAATTATCCAAGGAATACTCAGGGACTGTAAAGATGCAAAGAAAGTCATCAGCAAAAGCCAACACCTTGAGCATCTGTCTCTGGACAATGATCCCACGAATAGAGTCCTCTGACTGGATCATACACAGAAAGGGAAAAGAGGGGAAAGTGGGCACCCTTGACGAGTATCCACCTGTATGGGAAAAGTTGGTGTAAAGAAGACATTGACCAGTAACGAGGCCTGCGGACATGCATGCAAGGCTTTCACGGCCTCCAAATACCACCCAGAGAGACTAAAATATGCCAGATTGGAAAATAAGAACTGCCAGTTCACCTTATTAATGGCCTTTCCAGCATCTAACCAAGATGGGCGGGACTTCACACTGCTGGCAACATTCTATTGCCAACAACAACTTTCTAATATTAAGGACCGAATGCCTCCCTATAACAGCCTATCTGGTTGTCATGGAGTACTGAGGGCAGATACTGTGATAGATGATCATCCAGGATTTTCAAGAGAATCTTTAGATCTACATTAAAGAGATAGGCTTGAGAGTCGCCGGGGTAGTGCTGCCTGTGCCTGATTCATCGATTAATTTCCTTAAAAAATTGGACTCACTGATTCAGTGAGTCCTGAGGCTCTTTCAGGTGTCCTAAAACAGCAGCAGTGGTGAACAGGCTGCTCCTGGTCTGCTCGTCAGGGCCTCACCCTCTGCCGTGTCACTGATGATATCACTGATGACATGGCAGAAGGAAGCCCTGGCTGGAACAGATCACTAGACTACCAGAGTTTATTAAGGTAGGCCCGGGAGCACCTACTGGGGGGTTGGAGGGGGGGGAGTATGGGACTCCTTTTCCGTGGTGGGGGAGCACCTCCTTTGCCATTGGGTGACCTGAGGGGTTAAAAGAGTGATCATGAATGGGGGGGGAGGGGAGAGTTTTGGTGTCTGCCAAAAATGCACTGATACTTTCAGCAGAAACCGGAACCTGGATTTTGGGACAGTTTTGATGTTGAATCCAAAAATGAAACTAGGTTGGCCTCTACAGGGGACCTAGGGGCATTCAAGGGGGGGGGAGGGGATCTGGTAGGAAGGACAGCTCTTTTTTCTTGGGGGGGGGGGGGAAAGACAAATAGAACAAAACATACATTTTTGACTTCCAAATACATGGGGTCATTTTCAGCTAAAATTAAGTGGCCAAAAATGAAAATAAATTTTTGGCCAAAAATGAAAGGGGGGGCAGGAATCGATTTTGGGCCAGTTTCAGTACCCTAACTGAAACTGAAACCCCTATTACAAACCTGTTTTATTGGGTTTTATTAATTGCCTTTATGAAAAGATCACCCAAGGTGGTACACAGCAGGCAGTGGCATAGCGAGAGTGAAAGGTGCCTGGAGCGGTGGTGCCCCTCCCCTAACCTCATCTCCGTCCCCCTGCTCTTTCCCCAATTCTGCCTGCTGTGCGCGCCCCCTGCTCCTTCCCTTTCTTTCCCCCCTACCTCTAGTTGAAGTTGTTGCAGCAGTCAACAACGTGCTCCTCGCGACCACGCCAGCTCTCCCTTTGATGTCACTTCTATGCATGGCACCCAGAAGTGACATCAATGGAAGTGCTGACGGGGTTGCGAAGAGCACGTTGTTGACCGCTGCAAACAATAACTTCAACTAAAGGTATGGGGGAAGGGAGGGGAGGAATGGGAAGAGGCGGGAGGGACGGATAGGAAGAGGGGTGCCGGTGCCCCCACCAACATGGCACCCAGGGTGGATTGCACTCCTCAATCCCCCCTTACTGCACCACTAACAGCAGATACAATTTAACATAAAATTTACAGTTTTGTTAACAGTAAAACAATAATAAAATTACCAAATATAAAATATAATCAATGAGGTCATCTTGGGAACAGCAAATTGAAACCTAATACCATGTTTCCCTGAAAATAAGCCCTAACAATAATTTTAAAAGATGCTCCTAATATAAGCCCTACCCCAAAAATAAGCCCTAGTTAAGATCGACCCCCAAAGGCCTCCCCGAATGTCCCCGACTCCATCCCTGCCACTAGTGCTGCTCGATTCACCGAAAAAATCAGACTCATCAATTAAGCAACCCCCACCCCAGTGAGACCTGACATACTTCCGCTCCAAGGCCTCCTAAAGTAGAGCAGAGGCGGCAGCGCTCTGAATGGGCTGCTTCATGGCTTTCCCCGCCGGGACCTTCCCTCTGCTGCATCAGTGATGATCAGTGGTGCAACAGAGGGAATTCTCTGGCAGGGAAGGCCGTGAAGCAGCCTGTTCAGAGTGCTACCACCACTGCTGCTTTTGGAGGCCTCAGAGGTATGGTATGTCAGTCTCATGGTGGGAGGGTCGGTGGGGTTCTGCAGCACAGGGGGATGGGAGTGAGGACTAGAAAGATGCTGCACAAGGGGATGGGTGAGAGGGGAGGAAAGATGTTGCACATGGGGGGAAGAAAGAGGAAGAATTGGGGTGGAGGAGAGGAAGGGAGAGATGGTGGGGGCTGTAGGGGAGGGAGCTGCTGCAGGGGACAGGAAGATGTTGAAGAGAGCACTGGGGACAAAAAGTGGGAATAAGGACGCTTAAAAAAAGAAAGACAGACAGAGAAATAGAGTCTGGATTGGGGGTGGGGGATATCAGGAAGTGATGCTGGACATGTTTTTTTACATTTTTCCCTTGGACTTTTTTTTTTTTTTTTCCAAAAATGGTTCTAAAAGATAAACACACTGAGCTCAAAAGCATTTAGAAATGGCCATTTTTGAAACAAAAAAATAGATATTTGTCCTGTTTTGAAAATAGTCATGTTCGCTACAGGATTTTTTTGATATTTTCTGCAAAACATCCAAAATCAGATTTAGATGTCATATCGAGAATGCCCTTTCACATCATAATGGTAGTATTGCTTGTCAAAAATTGACAGATAAAAAAGGTTTCTCTTTGCTTTCTTCCACCCTTGCCAGAGCTTTTTGCAAACAAGCATGATGAGCTGCCCATTGTAATATAAAATCACTAGTGTTTAAGCCCGTTAGATTAACGGGTGCTAGATGACCGCCTCTCCTGCTTTTGAACCTGGGCAGAGGCAGAGCCGGGGCGGGAGGGAGTGACGGTGGGAGAGCAATTTCAAAGCCTCGGCAGCGGCGGCTCCTTGACCAATCCGTGCTTACAACATCCCCACACTCGCGGTCTGGCTGGCTCCCCCACCAAAGCCCTTCGCAGTGGCAGCCCCTCCCACATCCGTCCCCACGTCCCAAGCCTCTCCGAAGGCCGGCTCCCACGAAAATGGTACCCCTCTGTCCAAAGCCGCCGCGGCAGCCTCCCTCAAGACACATTTCAAATCTGACATATTGTAATCACAAAACAGAAAATAAAATTATTTTTCTTACCTTTTGTTGTCTGGTCATTATTCATATCATTTAGGGGTCCCAGGCTATGGTTGGCTTTTGATAACTCGCTTGCCAGGGCCCCTTCTTTCTTCTTCCCTCCCTCCATCCCTGCAGCTGAAGACAGGCACCTCCCCCCAGTGGTCTGAGACAGGAGGGAGCAGTTAGGAGAGGGTCTGAGGGCAAAGAGGGGCTCAACAGCGCACAACCACCTTTCCTTCCCTCCCTCCATCAGGTGCAGTGAATCCACCAATGTTAAAAGGAGCCGCGTCGAAATCGGAGCCCTGCCACTGCCGTAGCACGTTCCCCTCTGCCTTGGTCCCGCCCCTTCTCTGACATATGGGACCGCGGCAGAGGGAACGTGTTACGGTGGCGGCAGGGCTCCAATTTCAAAGCAGCTCTTTTTAACATAGGCGGAGCTGAACTGTACCTGATGGAGGAAGGGAAGGAACGGTGGGGCAAATTTCAGCAACGGCAGGAATTGTTTGGCGGGCCAAGCACCGTGAAAATTTGTTTCTTTAGGCAGCCCCGGTTGTTTACTTGGATTCAATGTCAGCATTAGGGTTCGCCGGCCGTCAGCCGTGAGAGGAAGGCCACCGCAGCCTCGCGGCTAGGTAGGGGGACAACAGTGGCGCTTATGCTCAAGCCCCTGCCGCAGCTCCTCTCTCGATCCTGGTGCAGTTCGAGAGAGGAGTCGTGGCGGCGGCTTGAGCATAAGCGCGATTGTTGTCCCCCTACCAAGCAGCGAGGCTGCGGCGGCCTTCCTCACCCAGCTCACATTGAATCCAAGTAAACAACCGGGGCTGCCTAAAGAAACATGGTAATCATATTCTGTCCTGAAAGCCCCCGCCGCAGCTCCTAGGCGGTTGAGGGGGGGAAGGTTGTGGTCGGAGTTGCTAGGCTGCAGCGGATGTGTGAGTTGCGAGTGTGGGGCCTGTAGCGGCGCGAGGTGGAGAGCAGGCTGTGGTGACGTAGTAGGCGCGCATGCGCACTCGTGTTTCCGCAACGGGATCAGGGAACACAATTTTTTTAGTGCGCATGCGCGTCCTACCATTTTATTATATTAGATTTTGAAACATCTGCAAATGGGATTGTTTGTTTTTATTAGTCTTGACAATTACCATTCTGGTAATTTTATTTTTTATCACTAATCCTGTACTATTATTAATAATCTATGTTATGTCCTTTTAACGTATTGTAAACCGCCAAGAAGTTTGATTTGGCGGTATAACAAATTTTTTTATAAACTTGGACCACAAATGGTTCCGTCTGCAGAGGAAAATTAGCAGAGTTGGAAGTAGCAAGTAAGAAACACTGTTAGTAGAACGGTTACATAGCTTTCATCTAACCTAATTTGCATATTTTGACAGGTGGCTACACACACTTCTTGTCTAGCCAATCAATCAGAAATGAAGAATAGCCCAAGTCATGCCCACTCTTCACCCTTTCTCGTCCCCTTTGATGATATCACAGGGTATGATGATATGGCCCAGTGGCATATCTAGCATATGTGACACCCGGGGCCCATCATTTTTTGACACCCACCCCCCATCTGTATGAAAAACATGATTTTTAGTAACAATCCACACGTCACACATGAATATCTAGGAAAAGGCAGCATCATACATACTGCAGTGAGCATTACATCAATAAACCCATTGTAAAACTAAACAAGCCAGACTAGAACAGATCAATCCTACACAGTCAATCCTAACAGAAAACCATGTCTTTTCGAACACAGAAAACACCTTCGCCTAGTATGTAATCACAAACTAACTCCTCCCCCTTTTAGAAAACTGTAGTGTGGTTTTTAGCCACGGTGGTAACAGCTCAGATGCCAACGCTAAAAAACGCTCTACAGTTTTGTAAATGGGAAGATAGAATAAAAATACGTAGACAAAGGTTAAACTGAAGCACCAAGAAGCTGGACTCTGCATACAATGCAACATCACAGAAACAGCGATGCATCTCACCTAAAGCAAAAAATAAATAAATAAATATAATTTTTTTCTACCTTGTCTTCTCTGGTTTCTGCTTTCCTCATCTTTTTGTCACTCTCTTCCTTTCATCCACTGTCTACCCTCTCTCTGCCCCTTCTATATGGCTTCTTCTCTCTTTCTATTCCCGTTCTAGAAACTTTATGCATCCACCTTCCATTTCTCCCTTCACCCCCATTAGTCTGGCATCCATCTTCCTCCCTTCCCTCCTCCAATGGTCTAGCATCTCATCTCCTCTTCTTCCCTTCCCTCTCCCAAACCCACGTGGTCTGGCATTTCACTCTCTCCTCTCCCTTCCCCCACTTCTATCAGCATCTGCCCCCTTTCTCTCCCTCCAACCCAATTCCATGCAGTATCCTTCCCCCTTATGTCTCTTTCCCTTCAATTCCATCAGCATTTGCCCCTTTCTCTCCCTCCACCACCCTTCCATACCACCCTGACCCCTCTTTGTCACCCTCCACCATGATTCCATACCACCCTGACTCCCTTTTGTCACCCTTCACCATGATTCCATACCACCCTGACTCCCCTTTGTCACCCTCCATACCCTTCCATACCACCCTGACCCCCTTTGTCACCCTCCACACCCTACCATACCACCCTGACCCCCCCTTTGTCACCCTTCACTATGATTCCATACCATCCTGACCCCTCTTTGTCACCCTTCAGCATGATTCCATACCACCCTGACTCCCTTTCTCACCCTCCACACCCTTCCATGCCACCCTGACCTCCTTTCACCTACTATGCTCCTTTCTTTCTCCATCCCAAAGGTCCTGCGATGACTGCTTCTGCTCCGGATGGAAGAGGTAAGTGACGTCAGAGGGGGCTGGGCTGGCAGACGCAGTTAGTTGCGGCAAGATCCCGCGATGACTGTGGCTGCCAGTCCACCCCCCCCACCCCCAACGTCACTTACCGCTTCCGGAACAGAGGCGGTAGACGGCGCAGTCATCGCGGGACCTTCTCACTTCAGCTCGGCTGCCAACTCTGCTCTAAGTATGGCAGCCGTGCTGAGGTGCTGTTTGGAGCAGCGCAGGAGGTTCCGGATCCGGCCGGCTGTGCACCCCCTTGGAGCGTGCACCCGGGGCGGACCGCCCCCCCCCCCCTTGGTACACCACTGGTCCCACCCCATTTCCTTAACCTACCCCAAGCCCCACCCTCTTTTTCGATTACCCCACTGCTTGGTGATGTCACAGGACGTGATGTCATTCCACCCAGGCCATTCCACCTCCAGCACACACTGACGGTCCCTACGTCACTTCCTATTTCACATTATTCGCCACCATCTTAGATGAGTCATGTGCTAAGACATTAGTGTTTCTTGCATGGAAGTCATTTTTATGTGTAATGAAAGGAAGCATTTCTTTTTTTTTATAACATCAGTACCTGTAATCCTAGAGTTACACTGACACCACCACCACAAGAGGACATTTATGTACTGTGTATACCCAGAACTCCAGATTGTTTACAAAAGATTAGGAAGTTACATTCTGAAAATTGACATACAAGTTAAATTAAAAGAAGATCAATAAAACTAAGCCAAAAGTTTCTCTAGATGCAGTTACGTTATCCCATATACTGTAATTATCAAATAGGTCTTTAATTTTTTTCTAAATGTGAGGTCACTGGGCTCACATCTAATAGAAGAAGACAATTGTAACTTATTTGTGTGAATTAGTTAAGTAGACATCAAACAAGGGTGAATTTTTATTTAGGTAAATAAAAAGGACAATCACCCATATAAAACACAAAATCGTAAAATCTATTCTAGCAGCAACTGGCAACCAATGTAGGCTGCACAACAAAGGAGAAACTCTATCATATTTTGCCTTCTTAAAATTATTTTCACAGCTGCGTTTTGTAACAGCTGCAAAAGTGATAAAAGTGACGTGGAAATACCAAGATAGAAAAAGTTACAGTAATCCACCATTTATGAAAGAAAACTCAAAGGAGCTTTTTTTTGTTATTTTTTTAAAGAAGATACTGGGTATGAAACTATTCATAAAAGGAAAGGCAATAAAACTTATTGGAAATGCAAATAAATTTGACCATGTCACACGTCTTCTGATAAAAACTCACTGGCTCCCTATTCCACACAGAATAACCTATAAAATCTTACTCTTAACATTTAAAACACTCCGTAACAACCAGCCAGAATTCTTAAATAATTTCCTAATTCCCTAAACCTCACTTAGAACACTGGGAGCTCCTTTTATTAAGGTGCGCTAGCGTTTTTAACGCACGCACAAAATTACTGCGTGCTAAACCGCGTGGTACGCTTCTAGAATAACACCAGCTCAATGCTGGCGTTAAGGTCTAGCTTGTGCTATTCCGCACGTTAAGGCCCTAATGCACCACACGAACAACAAACTTCTCTGTCACAGCCCCATTTCTTTGGAAATCATTACCCCCCCAGAACTACGGGATGAACCCATGCTGGATCATTTTAAAGGAAAACTAAACACACTTTTTTTTAAAGATGCGTTCAACCTCTAATGCACTTACCTTATGAAACATTATCTTCATTTCTGCTTTGGTTATCAGATGGGATCCCCCTTCCTTTTTGTATTTCCCCTATATTGCTCGCTTTCCTATTTTATGATGTACTTCTTTATACCTTAATCCTATCCTTCAAGTAGGTCCTGTATGTTTTAATGTTATTTTATTATTTTTATTATGTACAAACCGTTTAGAAGACTGATAGGCGGTATATCAAATTTTTATGAAACTGAAAGGAAGGATGAAACATTTAAATAAGAGAGGGAGAAGGAATCCGAGCAGTAGCTGGACAAAGCAGTATTCAGAGCAAGAGTGCTTTGCTTTCAATATCATTTTATTTTATGTGGATTTATTTCACACCTTTTCAACAGTAGGTCAAGGTGAGTTACATTCAGTTAAACGTGGCATTTCCCTGTCCCTGGAGGGCTTACAATCTAAGAGATGGATGTAGAAAGCCGTGAGGTAGAACTGGAAGCAGTTGGCTGAGCATGTAGCTTCTACCATGCGCTTAAAACCATGCCATACAGAAAGCTAATTTTATTCACACTGATGGGGAGATGCCTACTGGACACATGCATTCAAAGGTTCAATGGTAAGCACAGGTTCTTGTGCACATGTCTGAAGAAAACAAACATGCCAGCACACATCTGCAGCTGCTGTTGTGCATACAAATGTTAGCCTTGCAAAAATTTCTTGCACTTGAAATTTTTGCAAGATTTGTGCACAGGATTACAGCTACAAATACGTGCTGTCACTTTTATTTTTCTTCATTCATATGCACATTATTGCTGCTATGTCCTGTCTGTGTTTTAAAGGTGTAGATACTGTTCTGGCTGAGAAAAATAAGGCATTTTAAACTGAAAAGAAAACGCATAAAATCCTCTTCTACCAATCCTTCTATACTTTCCCAGAGCTGGTGAAAATTTTATCCTATTGTGTGTGCATCAGAAGGTACTGTTTCCTTCTGTGCACTGCAGTGGAATACTTAATGGCCTTTTTGCTGAACCGAATGCCTGGAATAGACTTCCTGAGCAGGTACATCAATCACGCTCCATCTCTGGCTGCATCCAACTGTTTAGTATCCATGTCTGTTTTAATCATTCCCACAATAAATAACATAATATAACATAAAATTGTATTTGTATACCAAGATACAGTGTAAAGTCTGATGTGGTTAACAGAAATTAAGTAGAAGAGCGGTGAGGGTACAAATACAAATAACTGAGGAGCATGACAAAGTCGGTGTCAAACACAATCATGGCAAGGTAATATGAAAAAAAACCCTCTCTAATCTCTTATTTGTCCTGTTTGTCTGTCTTGATTAGATTGTAAACTCTGTCGAGCAGGGACTGTCTCATACGGGTTTAGGGTACAGCGTTGCGTATGTCTGGTAGCGTTATAGAAATGATAAATTTTAGTATCATTATTCTTTTTAATGCTGTGTGTTTTTGTCTTTTGAAAGTTAACTCTTGTGCTCAGGTTTCAAAGTTTATTTGGAGACTTGATATCCCACCTATCATAAAAACGACTTACATTCTAATAATAGGGAGGGGTGAATGTGCTAGTAAAGAAGATTTATTTTAAATTGAGATTATTTATCCGGAGCCATTTTTAAATATGCTCTCCAAACAATTGTCTTGTCTAGTCTGGATTATTGTAACCTAGTGTTGGGTGTCTCTGCGACTGTGATTCATGCTGTACAAATAACTCAAAACTCAATAATTTGAGTTTTGTTTGGAGTTGGGAAATACAATCATGTATCTGAATTCTATGTTAAGCTGTATTGGTTAAAAATAGAATTCAGGATACAGTACAAACTGTTGCTAATGTATTTATGTGTACGTGGGATCATGAAGCCCGAGAGCCTGTCTCGACGGGCGATTCTAATGCGGAGCTGGTAGGCCCATGTGGTTGCCCATCGTAAGAAGCATTCGGGCAAGATTTAAATCAATCCGATATTACTCATATATCTGAATGTTCTAGATCTTTAGTTAGCAGTCTGGTGAAATTTTAAAGCTCAATGATATTTGTATGATTTTACTTAAGAGTGAATGTTCCTTAGTATGTTTTCTGTTTATATGGGCTAGGTCTATACTATCTAATAATGGAGTTCTTTTTTATATATGTTTTATTTTATTTTACTTTTATTATATTTTGTAAACCGCTTGGACCAGTAAAATGAATGAGCAGTATAACAAGATTAATAAACCATAAACCATAAGACACATCAGTTAGGATAGGGGGTGGGGGAGTTTAGGATAGGCTGATGGGGCTTTCCTGCCACGGGGAAGACCCGTGATTGGTGGGCCACAGCCGAAAAGGACACTGGGAGGTGGCAGTTAAAAGCCGGGGCTTCGGAGGACTCAGGGCTTACCTGATCCTCTGAGGCGGCTTTCCCGCCCACCCACCCTTGGGTTCCGGCACAGGAGGGTCAGGACCTGGTGTCAAGAGGGGCGGTATCCCGAGCTACTGGCTTCTGGGCTCAACAGGGGATAAGCGGTGGGCCGGCTGGGAGCCATGCCTGGTGGCTCGGGTGACCCTAGAGAATGGGGAATGTGGGGGACATGCCACCCCTCAGATCCTTGCTGGCATGGCAGGGTCGGGGGCCATGATTTGTTTAAAGTAGCTCGGGAATATTGTGTTATATTATTAATATATATCATAATAAAACCCGTGATCCGTGCTTCTGTGGTGCCGCATGCACATTAGGATCCTGTGGCGGTTTCTCTATCGGCCTCCGTTCTCATGCGCATACATGCCAATGGCTTTTCTCTTACCACACTCCAGCCAGCCTGCACCTCGACAAATGGTGCACAGACAGGGACTAGCAGTGTTTCCCCAGCCCGAAGCCGGACCAGCAGTGCAAGCAGCCGAGGGCTATTTGCTAGGCCAGCCCACTTCGATAATGTGAGGCGGGCCGGCCAAGCAAAAGCCCCGAGGCTGCCCAGGCTAGTGGATGCTGGACAGGGGGAGCAGGTAAGGGAGAAGAGGTACTACTGGACAGGGAGGAGATAAAGGGAGCAGGGATGGGGTGCTGCTGGACAGGGGGAGGTAAAAGGGGAGCAGGGAAGGGGTGCTACTGGACAGGGGGGGGAAAAGGAAGGGAGAAGGGCTGCTAGCACCCGTTAATGTAACGGGCTAAAAAACTAGTGTTGTTAATATATTTAACTTATAATATTCAATAAATAGGGCTACGGCTAATTTTCACCATCAGTGGAGTTGGAGTGTTAATGTTTGGTTGTTGAAAGGGGTACATGGGGGGGAGCAGCAGGGAAGATGTGGGGCTTAGGGAATGGGCCAATCCAGGCTCTGCTGTTAGGCACCAAAATACTTGATTAATTGCATTTCCTTATATACACCATCTTGAAGTTTACGATCAGTCAAAGCAAATGAAAAGGACTAGAGTTGGCTCTTTTTCCTGTGTCGGTTCTAATACTTGGAACAATAGTTCGCTTTGCATTTGCCAACAGTGAGATTTGAATACTTTAAAGAAACTATTGAAACGATACCTTTTTTGTAAAATGAAATAGGAGTGTTGAGCATTTATATTTTTATCCTGGAGCTGAATGAGGTGCTTCTGAGGAGGCTTTTGTAATTGTTTGTTATTTATGGATGTTTGTAATGATTAATATGTGTGCACTTTTGTGACCCACCTTGTTTTTTGCCTATAAATAAATAAACTATAAACTATTCTAGACATTGACAGGGAGCTGGGAGGGAGGAACTACAATGTTTAGAAAAACAGTAGAGTGGGCTAAAACGCAAGGTTTGATTTCTCCTTCCAGATTGCATGCTCAGTCTCTGTTATTAAAAGAGTGTGGGAAAGAAGGGTTAGGAATAAGCATCAGAAGAAAGAAATGTTTTCAGTTCGTTTGAATTTGTCCAGAGACATCTAAATAAAGTCTAAGATGGGAGGGAAGCAAATTCCACAATTTGGAGCTTAATACTGAGGATAGTGCCTGAAATGATTTCACAAAAAGTTCAGGACAATGAGATGATTTTGTTGAGAGAATTGAGGAGCAATAAGGCATTATGGATCTATAGAAATAAAGTTTGAAATATACGGTGCCAAACACACTGGGATCGCCAAAGCCACCCCTCTTCCCCCAACTCCCCCATCAGAAGGCACATTCCCAGAAGCAGCCACAATGCCCAACGCAACCAGAGGAACATACCACCCAGCCCAATCCAAGCACAAGGCAAATCCCCCAAAGTACGAAATAAGCTGGCACTAGAGGCAGCCACAACCCCTCCAGAACCCCCCAGGGAGGAGTGGACCACTCCACTGGAATCTCCAACAGCCCAGTGTGCACCCAAAAGTTAAACCACGATGTGACTGCTCCAACCAACCTGGGGGCAAGGCCACCAACATGCCCAACACTCCCACCGCCAGAGAGGAGGACTAGTCAGGAACCGCACCTGCAATACTCCATCCCCAGACTCCCCGAGCCCTGTCATAACAGCTGGGGCACAGCCACTGGGTTGAACCACAAATCCTCCCAAAAACTCCACCTCAGCATCACCCAGGCCCACTTATCGCATAGCCTCAATGCGTCCCGGGTCTGCCAACCGAGGCCTCCAAGCCCCCTGTTCCTACCAAATGGAATCCTAGAACTGCCTCCCTAGAGCCACTGCTGAACCACCTAGACCCGCCTTAGAGCCACCCTGAATCATCTTATCCCGCTCCAGAGCCTCCACTGGACTGCCCCAATCCTGCTCCAGAGCCTGTGCAGAACCACCCCGGCCCCGCTCCAGAAACTCCACAGGACCACCCTGGCCCCGCTCCAGAGGCTCCGAAGAATCGCCCTGGTCCTGCTCCAGAGATTGTGCAGAACTGGGTCTGAACCACTAGCAGAACAATCCAGGTCCCTAGTACCTGGCCAAAACCCAAGGAGTAGCAACATTCCATGCTACCGATCCAGGGAAAGCAGTGGCTTCCCCAACGTCTTTCTCAATAACAGACTATGGACTTTTCCTCCAGGAAACTGTCCAAACCCTTCATAAAACCTCAGAGAAAATCTCTAGTGGTTGTAGGAGTGTCATACTGAGTCTCACCCACTGCTGAAAAACACTGTCCTAAGGGTCCTGGAATATCAGTTAGTTTTCCCATGTATTCAGTCCCGTCCCCCCTAAGAGCACACACTGTTCTTTACAAAGACTTAATTGTCTTCACAAATCCATCAAAGTAACTCCTATGAGCTCTACAGTACATCATGAGAAGCCTAGACATACTGCCCAGTCCAGCCTGCCTTGGCCTTTAATGGCCTCCTAGATCATTGCAAAGGTATGTTTCATAGGTTACATTTAATTGCATTCTGAAAATTACAGATAGACCGCAGTGCTGCACTACAGCTTTTATTTAGTTACAAATTGAAGGAACACACAATTTCTAAACCTAAAATCTAACATTGACTTCCCAGTTGTTTACTGGGTGTCAGGTCAAAACCGCGAAAGACAAAAGCGCGCGCCGACAACTGAGCGCACACTTTACTTTATACAGATCGCGCCGCGTTGTGGGGGCGTTGTGGGGGGTTTGGGGGGTTGTAACCCCCTACATTTTACTGAAAACTTCACTTTTTCCCTAAAAACAGGGAAAAAGTTAAGTTTACAGTATAATGAGGGGGGTTACAACCAACCACAACGCCGCCGCGATCTGTATTAAGTAAAGTGGGGGGCTCCCCAACAAAACCCCCCATCGGAGCCCCTAAAAACTGTCATTTTCTTCGGCGCGCGCCTCCGTCTTGCGCTCAGTTGTCGGCGTGCGCCTTTGTCGTCCACGGTTTTGTCTATGAACCGTTTACTGTGTTCAGTTTAAAAGCTGCATGGTGGTTTTGAAAGCAGAACAAAACTTAAAGAGGAACTGGAGAAAAATATAAAACAAAAACTAATAACCTCCAATTCAAACGCTGAAGCAGAAGCTCAAATCTTAACTACTTTTATCGAAGCATTCAGTTGAAAACACATTCTGGGGATTTGCCTCAGAAGCTACAGAGCACTCACTGCTTCTGAGCTATGAAGGAGAACCTAAACGGCTCCTCAGTTCCCCTTCAGCATTCTATCATAGGCAACCCCTGATGTTAAACGGTAAGATAATTCAAAAAGTGCAAGCCCCACTTATCTTTTGCTTCCTGGCAAACAAGCTTGATAGTGTGATGCAGGCACTAGTGAAAAACATCCTCTCATACCAGTTTGTCACTAGTGAGTTTTGAAAGCACTGTATGGTTTTGGTCCATGTTATTTTGAGGACACATATTAAGGTTCTTAGTCGAGCTGGAAGAAATCAATTAGCAATCCTGATGGTAAAAGCCATGACATTTGTCATACAGTGGTATTCCTGGCTTGCTGGCTACCTGGGGTGGAGCACCCCCTTCTTCCAGGCAGTATTGGGGCTGTGGTCTGCATGCACAGGGCCACTGGCTCTGCCAGTCCCCTGCCCCGGAACAGGAAGTTGATATCAAAGGGGGCAAGTGACGGTGGACCATGGCCCTATGACTGCTCCAGCTATCCCCCCCCAACTCCTTGCCCCAGGGGCATACTGTACCTACCACGCTAGAGTTGTCGTATATTGTTAAAACTACCTTTTCATTATTTGGGCCACAAGTGCGGAATGCCTTATCCCAGAAACAGAGAAAATGATGGCAGATAAAGACCATCTGGCTCATCTATACCAGCTGCTAAGCTCTACAATCCCTTCCTCTCCCTTGGAGATCCCCATGCATTCTTGAATTCAAATACAGTCTTCATTTCTACCACCCTTTCTATAAATATGTCTTTAGATTACTTCTGAATTTATACCATCTCACTCTTATCCTATGATCCCTTCTTTTCAAATGAAAGAAGGCAGTCTCATGTGCATTAATACGATGGAAGTATTTAAGTGTTTCTATCATATCTCCTCTCTCCAGCATTTCTTCCAAAGTACTGTATACCCATTGAGATATTTTTTTTTTTTTTTTAATTTTTATTTATAAAATTTTCATTCTTACAATAAATGAATAGCATAATATTTAGTTTATAATAATTATAGTTGTATGTACAATATCATATCATATATATTGAATCCCTTTCCCCTGTTATTTGTTTTTTCATTTTTCCTCATATTAATTTCTATATTTCCCTCCCTAACCCTATATTATTATTATCAATGTGTTAAGATATCTGATCTTTAGAATATTTTGTCAATGGATCCCATATTTTCTTAAAATTTTTTATATTTCCTTGTTGTAATGCCAATATTTTCTCCATTTTGTAAATGTGACACACCGAGTTCCACCAGAATGTATAATTTAGCTTGGTATAATCCTTCCAATTTTGTGTGATTTGCTGCATGGCAACTCCTGTCAATATTAAAAGCAATTTGTTATTGTCTGCTGATATTGGACTTTGTGTTCTCATTGCAGTACCAAATAATATGGTATCATATGAGAGACCAATATGATTTTCTAGTAATATGTTAATTTGGGGCCAAATTAAATTCCAAAAGGCTTTTATGCAAGGACAAAAAAAAATTAAATGATCTAATGTCCCTACTTCTATTTTACAATGCCAGCATCTATTAGATTTAGTATTATCTATTTTTTGCAAGCGCGTCGGGGTCCATAACACTCTATGTAATAAAAATATCCATGTTTGACTCATAGATGCTGACTTTGTTAATCTTAATCTCCAGGACCAGAATCTTGGCCATTGAGATGCAGAAATTGTCTGTCCAATCTCAATGCTCCAAATATCACTAAGTCCAGTTTTCTTTTTTTTATTTAGAAATCCATATATTAATTTATACCATTTTGCGGCTTGGTGTCCCAAGAAATCCGCCTGGAAACATAAAACTTGCAAACTATATTGGGTATTAAGATCTTTCCATTCAGGGAACCCTACCTGAATGGCTTGCTTCAATTGCATCCATTTAAAATATTGTGTTTTATTTAGTCCAAATTTATTTTGCAATTGTGAAAAACTAAGCAAGGAACCTTCTGATATGACATCATTCAATGTTCTTATTCCTGCATTTATCCATTGTTTCCAGACGATTTTAAATCCACCAATTCTGATCCTGGAGTTTACCCATATTGATTGATTTAGAGATTTAGCTATTGGTTCTGGTGATAGGTTACTTATGTATCTCAATGTTTTCCAAGTATCTAAAAAGATTCTGTTATCTTTATATCTCCTAGTCATTGTTATGGTAATTAGATGTTCTGGATATAAAGGGAACAGGAGCCGCCATTCTAAATACAGCCAATCTGGTACATTTTCGATAAGATCTGGGAGGATCCAATACATACCCTGTCTTAAAATATAGGCTTGATGATACCTATAAAAATTTGGCCATTTTTCTCCCTATGCACCCCAAGCAGCCTTATCAGCTTCTCTTGTTTATCAGAAGGACTGAAGCTGATAGAGAGTGTTCAGGAATTTAAGCAACAAGTTAAGGCTTTATATTTTCAGCAGGTTTCCTCAATGTTTGTGTTTTTATAGTTTGTTGAGGTAGAAATATTTTTGTTGCTTTGTTTGTTAACTTTGTTGTTAATTATGTGTGTGAATTAGTGATTTTTTTATTTATTAGGTTTGTATATACCGCCTATCAAGATTAGCTAAGTGGTTTTACAATCAGGTACTCAAGCATTTTCCCTATCTGTCCCAGTGGGCTCACAATCTATCTATCTATCTAGATACATTTTTATTGGATTTTGTGGAATATAAATATACAATCAGTAAGTGCTCATCTGAATAAAGAAACAAATTTCATAATGAAAGGCGTTTCCTTGCTGAAGTCAGTAATTACATATGGAAAGGAATGAATCATACAACTCTCTGTCAGGTAATTCAGACACAGAAGTAGTTGTGTTATGGTGTTTGATGAACGCCTGTGTTCTTTGAAATTTAAAGATGAGGAGGAGAAAGGTGGTTCCTATTTCACATGGCAAAACACGACTGAAAATACTTACACGTTGGCAGACCAGTTGTTCTGTGTTAGATAACTCTATGAAAGCATTCAGTGCTTCTTTCATTCATGTTTATTGATTTTTCTTTCTTTTTTCTTTTTTACAAGCATGCATACCTACCACAGTGTTAAACAAAGAATAATTCAAGCATATGACATTCTTAAGAGATTCTTGCTTTGTTCTCTCCATCCATTTATATACATTATTGTTGAAGTCTTGGTATTTTTACTGAAAATTATAAAAAAAAGGTACAGAATACAAGTTAGATGCAAAGCATTGAGAAAGCTAAAAAAGAATATGAAGAGAAACTTGCTATAGAGGCAAAAACTCATAATAACAATTTTTTAGATACATCAGAAGCAGAAAACCTGTGAAGGAAATCTGTAGGACCATTGGATGATCAAGGAGCAAAAGGGACGCTCAGGAAGGATAAGGCCATAGTGGAGAGACTGCATTAATTTTTTTGCTTCTGTCTTTTACAGACGAAGATGTAAGAGATCTACTTGAGACAAGTTGACAAAATTCACCAATTCCACAGGAAAACAGGAGAGACCAAAACAAAAAATGAGAACTGTGGAGTCAATCACTGGACCATTTGTTGTTCTATTGTCCCTTGATACTTAAATTTTTGGAGATCCATACGGGGTTAAATCACTATGATATTGGTAGTCCCACTGTCATTGTCATATGAGGTAGTGTTGTTTGGAACATTATTAATGTCCAAGAGTCCAATCAATGCAAATAAGAATAGATTACTTCTCATCATGACAGGAGTTGCTAGGCAGCTAATTATAAAAAATTGGGATAGAATAAATTATAACTTTTGGTGGGAAACCTTATGTTAAGTTTATAAGTTTGAACATATGAATTCATTACAATTGGGTCACCATAATAAATTCAAAGAAATTTGGCATCCATTAACAAAATTTTGTACTAATTGATTATTAGTATTACCCTTTGAGATATTTAAATTGACGTGAGGTCCATTGACAAATTTTATTAATACTAATTAACTGGTTTATCCCCCCTTGTTTCCTACTTGTTTTGCACATCCAGGAAGGGAGGGGGGCATTATGTTAGGTTGTGTTTATTAATTAAATGTATGTGCTGTTGAATGATTTTATTGTTTGTATGAAATTGTATATTTGAATCAGGGAGGGAGGGGGGATGAAAATGTTTTGTCATATTTTTGATACTAGATGTAAGTGCTGTTTTTCAAGTATGTATTGTTTCATGCACTGTTTTTGGAATGAAAAATTAATAAATATTTATTTATAAGAGAAAAAAAAAAGAACTGTGGAGTCAATTATCTTGATGCAAAAGTTTATTGGAAATGATGCAGGTCAATAGATAGATCCAAAAGTCTTCACAGTTTAAAAACGCTGTACAGTCAGTAAACTCAGATAATACACAGTAAAGCAGTGGCGTACCTAGGGTATGTGGCACCCGGGGCCCATAAATTTTTGACACCCCCCCAATGTAAAAAAATATTTTTTTGTAATAACCATGAAACTGAATAAATGGTCATAATAGAAACAAGCAGTGAAAATTTTCTTTTATTGAACCTCATATATGTAACCATTATTCCAAACATACCATAACATAACATAAATTATGTCTGAATTGTCATGACATCAGAAGTACATATGGAGTAGTTGCAGGTGATGCTTGGGACAGTTCTGATTGTGTTAGTTCGGTTTTATGTGTTTTTTGAATAGAAGGGTTTTTATTTCTTTTTTGAAGGTTTTGTAGTTTTGTAGTTTGTCAAGGTCAATAGATTGTAGAGGTGGGGGTCGAGTGTTGCAGCTCGAATGGCTAGGAGGTTGTCGAACTGTTTTTTTCTTTTGACGTTTTTGGTTGGAGGGTGTGTGAATGGTGCGTGAGTTCTCCTATGTCTGGTTGAGGTGGATTGAATTATTTAGCTGAAGAAATTAGTTACCCCCCCATTCCACACACATTAATTCTCTTCCATTTTTGTTCCCATTATAAAAAACACTGATAAGTTCTCAGAAAAAAATACATTAAAATAAGAAGTGAAAACAAAGGCTCCTACAGTTGAGAACATAACATAAGAATAGCCTAACTGGGTCAGACCAATGGTCCATCATACCCAGTAACCCATTCTCATGGAAGCCAATCCAGGTCACTAGTACCTGGTCAAAACCCAAAGAGTAGCAACATTCCATGCTACCGATCCAGGGCAAGCAGATGTTTCCCCCATGTCTTAATAACAGACTATGGACTTTTCCTCCAGGAATTTGTCCAAACCTTTCTTAAAACCAGCTATGCTATCTGCTTTTACCATAACTTCTGGCCACTTCATTTTTAAGCTGAGATCTTTCCTTCCAAACAGAGACTTTGCTAGATGTCAAATACAGCACAAGGTAACTTCACACGGACTTAGCTGTGCAGGAAATGTGAATCTCCTCATACACCCACCATATAGTGCAAAAATGTGCAAAGGTCTGGTTTTTTCTTTCGATCACTTCATAGACTAATGCCACACAAGCAGCGCTGTTACAAACATATTCTGTAGGTCAGTGCTAAGGTTAACAAAGTTTCCTTCCTTGGACCAGAAGGAAATACTGACAAACCACTGGAAGAGATCCCAAAACAACTACCCAGGAACAACACCCAAAGACCCACTCAGTGTGTGAACCAGTTGAGTGAAGTGGACTAACTGGGGGGTGGAAATGGGCCCGGAGTTTGCTCAGCAGAATTTCCCAGATCACCTCTTCCTCTCAACACATTGACACGCTGCCACCACCACCACTAGGAACACCTCACCGGGTAGACCAGCAATGCTATAAACTTTATAAAACACATTATTATATTTTCTTATAAAGCACATATTTTAACTGAACTCTCTGACATCCTCAGCCTTTCCATTCACAAAAATAGAAGGAAGAAAAGTTCCCATTTCCTGCTGTCTCATGTCCCCAGCCTATACAATATTTTTCTTCTGCAGAACCTTCAAAAATCTGACCAAATCCTCGTTTCACTTGCATTATAAAGTACTGAGGATGCCATCTCTCCCCAATCCCAGGTCCTAAAGTCTAAGACAGTAGCGCAAACTAGTGCTGCCAGATACAGGAAAAAAAATTTTGATTCAGCCTATTGAATTGGTTTATCGATTCGATTTTCCTGCCCAATTGGGTGTTTTTTTCAAACATTCTGGTGGGTTTATTTTATAGCTTTTTCACCCCCCCTTTGGCTTCTCCTAACCACACTGGCGCTGTGGTGTAAATAAAATAAAGAAACAAAAAGGACTTTTCCTCTCTCTGTTAAATCCTAGCTCACGTTTGCGGTCTAACACCAGCTCTGGCAGGATACACATTTCAAATCTGACATATTGTAATCACAAAACAGAAAATAAAATTAGTTTTTCTACCTTTTGTTGTCTGGTTATTTTTCAAATCTTGTTGGTCCAAGGCTCTGGTTGTCTTCTTATAACTTGCTTGCCAGGGTCTCCTTCTTTCTTCTTTCTCCGTGCTAACCATCCATCTGCCATCTCTGTCCTCCCCTTCCGTTTCCCTTCCCTCCCCCGGATGTCTGGCATCTTTCCTTTTTTTTGTCTCCCTCCACAGATCCACCTTTTCTTAACTACCCTTTCATCCAGCAGCTCTCCCTCCTTCCCCACCACCCCAGGGTCCACCATCTCTCCCTTTCTTTTCCCAACTACCCTCCTAACCAGTATCTCTATCCCCCCTCCACACCATCCCTTGTGTCCAACTTCTCTCCCTTTCTGTTCCTTCCCTCCCTAAAACCCATGTCCATCATCTCTCTCTCTCTCCTCTATTTTCAGACCCATTATTTCTTCCCACCCAAAGTCCGGCATATGCACGTCTCTTTGAACCCCTCCCCCTTCCCTCCGTGTACTTCTACACCAGGGCCCCCCTTCCCCTGAAGGCCTGTCCCCCCCTTAAAGGTCTGCATCCCACCCCTGAAGGCCTGTCCTCCCCTTGAAGGCCTGCCTGCTCCCCTTGAAGGCCTGCACCCCCCCTAAGGCCTGCACCCCCCGAAGGCCTGTGCCCCCCTTGAAGGCCTGCCTGCCTGTCCCCCCCCTTGAAGGCCTGTGCCCTCCCTTGAAGGCCTGTCCCCCTTGAAGGCCTGTCCCCCCGAAGGCCTTTCTCCCCCCGAAGGCCTGTCACCCCCCCCAAAGGCCTGCCTGTCCCCCTTGAAGGCCTGTATCCCCCCCCCCGAAGGCTTGTACCCTCCCGAAGGCTTGTCCCCCCTTTGAAGGCTTACCTGCCTGTTCTCCATGGAGGCCTGTCCCCCTGAAGGCCTGTCTCTCCCCCCCTCCACAAGGTCTGCCTGCCCGCCCCACCCTGAAGGCCTGCTGCCCCCCCCCACTACCTCGAAGGACCACTCGGCCCCACCACCACCACCACCACCACCACCACCACCACCACCACGAAGCACTGCTCATTCCCCCGGCCTCCCCGCTTCATTTCCCTGGGGAAACAGCCTGCAGCAAGATCACGTGATGCCAGTGATCTTTGCTTGCTTCGGCTTTTTCTTCCGCCGCGGTCCCGCCCCTCCTCTGATGTCAGAGGAGGGGCGGGACCGTGGCGGAGGAAACAGCCGAAGCAGGCAAAGATTGCTGGCATCGTGATCTTGCTGCAGGCTGTTTCCAGACGCGACACCCGGCGCAGGGGGGGGAACCGGACCGGACCGGGAGCAGCCCCTCAGGGCTTGGCACCCGGGGCGTACCGCCCCCCACGCCCCCCCCCCCCCTTGGTACGCAACTGCAGTAAAGGTACCTGAACCAGAAATGGTCTTCAAGGGTGAAGATGTGGAGGAACTGAAAGAAGACATACTAAACCAAATCGACAAGTTAAAGAGTGATAAATCACCTGGACTGGATAGTATACATCCCAGGGTAGTGAAAGAACTCAAACATGAAATTGCTGATCTGCTGTTTGTGATCTGTAACCTGTCGCTAAAATCATCTGTAGCACCTGAAGATTGGAGGGTGGCCAATGTTACGCCGATTTTTAAAAAGGTTCCATGGGAGATCTGGGAAATTACAGACTGGTAAGCCTGACTTCAGTGCCAGGCAAAATAATGGAAACGATTATAAAAAATAAAATTGTTGAACACATATAGACAATCCAAAAAACAGTGCAAACAACCCCACGGCAAATATACAACAAAGAGAAAGTGGAGGTCTTGCCAATCGGGTTTTCAAGATATCCCTAACGAATATGCATGAGGCAGATTTGCATGTCTGTCACCTCTGTTATATGCAAATCTGCCTCATGCATATTCGTTAGGGATATCTTGAAAACCCGACTGGCTAGGGGTCCCTCAGGACAGGTTACTTAAATTTTTCCCAACAGTTTATAATTATTTTAATGCTAAGGAAATTAGGGTATCAAAAAGAGAGCAATCCTGTTTGCTTAATACAATGTCAAGATGAATTGATTTTAATACAATAAAGGATAAGCTTATGGGTTGATTCGAATCGGTTCGTTTTTGTAAAAAACCGGACTTACCGATTCATCCCGATTAAAGTTCATTCTTTTTTCACTGCCGGCCGCTGGACTCGTTCCCATCTAATGTAATTTCCGGTTTTGCAAAACCGGAAGTTACATCAGAAGAAACGAAAGGACCTGGGAGCGTCGAGGGGGAGCGAGCAGACCTTGTGCAGCGGACCAGTTGGAAGCAAAGGGTATTTTTTGGCTGTCTCCGCATTTCTCCTCTCTTCCCCGCGATTCCACATCCAGTCGAGTAAGTAACTGAACCGGCAGGGAGGGATGAGAATCGGCAGGGGGGCTCAGAATCGTCAGGGGGTGCTCAGAATCGGCAGGGGGGCTCAGAATCGTCAGGGGGTGCTCAGAATCGACAGGGGGGCTCAGAATCGGCAGGGGGGCTCAGAATTGGCAGGGGGGCTGGTGAGTCTGGGGGGCTGGGGATGGAAGCTGGGAATTTTTGATGTGATATTGCCTTGGTTAAATAAAATGTTTAAACTTAAAAAGCTGTGTCATTAACAGTGAATCGAATTGAAATATTTTTCTCTGAATCGGGCAGCACTAGTTGATTTATATTAAAAATGAAACATTTTCCATATTGAATCCCAAAAGATGATGTCTTCCCCGCCCCCCAAACCATTCAAACATATTTACCCCAAACCCTATGCCCAACCAAACTTCAGCTCCACCAAATGCTTAGCCCCAAAGCACAATTGGAAGACTGGCACAACCCTCTCAACACATACCCACACCCACACATCATAAAACACCCTTAAATCAATAGCAGGAATTCAAATGAGGAGAGGAAATAGTCTAATGGTGAAAACTGAGGAAGCCACAGTTCAAATCCTGTTTCTGCCACTATTCCTTGTGACCTTGGGCATATTACTACTGTATGTCCCACTAACACAGGTATTCACTTAAATTGTAAGCTCTTTGGGGAAGGCACATTTGGTACCTGAATACTTATCACCAATGTACATATCCAGTAGTGTTATAAAAATATATATTATTAAGTTAAGGTCCATCATGCAAAATATTGAAATGGGTCTCCACAATGCAGGAGGATTCACCTCAGAAGATATGGGAGCGGTTATAAGTTTTCTCCCTCCTTCCCTTCCCTGGGCTTACCTGCACCACAGGGGCTACTTGGGTAGAATTTACCACACTGCCTTATCCCGTGCACACTCATAAATACCCTTCCCACACTCGTACATTCACATTCTTCCCCTCAACGCACAGCCCCCCCCCCCCCCATGCCTCAAGCCCCAAATATTCCACAGATACTTTAACACACAGAGATACAAACATACCCTTCCCACTCAAACATCTTCCCCATTCCTCCACAAACATTCTACATACACCAACACAAACCCTATTTGCCAGGTTCTCAGGCCACTGTACTAGGGCTACTCCTCCACTCTATGTAGGACACAGGGGTCAAACTCAAGGCCCGCCTGGCTGTTTTATGTGGCATGTGGTGTGATGCCCCTGGTGTTATCTTCTGGCCGGCTCCCTCCTCCTCACTGCCGCAGTGTGCACAAAGAGAGAAGGCTTCCGGTTTAGGCACGGGATGCGCAAGGAGCCGCCGCCCCCGGCATTGTGCACATTGCAGCAGTGGGGAAGAGGGAGCCGGCCAGAAGATAACCCCGAGGGTGGCAATGAAAACGCCACATCGCACCACGGGCTGCATAAGACAGCCAGACGGGAGCTGACTAGAAAATAAGACACTCGCCGGAGGGAGGCACCTACTTGAGGCACAGCATGGAGGGAGGGGGAAGGGAGGGGAAATGATTTTATTTTGAATTTAGTGATTGAATTGTGTAAATTTTGAGAATTTACATCTGCTGTCTATATTTTGCACTGTTCAGGAAGAAATGCGCTTGTTTCTTTTTCTCTGGGGTTGTACTACATGCAGAGTCTTGAATCTTAGGGTTTCTTTTTTTGTATATTAGTACTTTTAGTTTTTGGCCCTATATTTGTATAGGGGTTATCTGTGTTCTGGTAGGAATGAATGTTGAGAAGCATACAGTGTGCTTTATGTAGTTTAATTTTGTGGTTAACTATTATGTGTTAATAAGAATATGGGCTCCTTTTAGCAAGGTGCGGTAGGCGGTTGACGCACAGAATACCGTGCGTTCAACCGCCTGCCGCACTAGTTGCTAACGCCTCCATTGATGAGGCATTAGGTTTTTGGCTTGCTGCGGGGGTTAGCGCGTGATGAAATGTCCCACACGCTAACCCCCGTAGCGCACCTTGTTAAAAGGAGTCCTATATTGTGTGTGTATAAATGAAAAATGAATGGGAAAAAAATGGTGTTACAATTAGCACTATTATGGGGGCGGGGTCTGGACCACGACTTAGCCTTTGTTTTGGATTTTGGCCCCTTGATGTGATAGAGTTTGGCATCCCTGATGTAGGATATGGTAAATTTCATTACACAGATTTTGCATTCTCAGTGGTTTATGTTCTTTGTGATTTTCTTTTCTTTCTCTGTTCGGGATTGTTTTTCCTTTGTCCAGAAGGTAGGAATGCGCTGACTGCTGCTATCCACAGCTGAGCTGCTAAAGGTTAGTCCAGGGCACAAATTCTCTTGCAAAGTTCTGATTAACCTTTGCAATGCTACAGGGTAGAAACACTGTTTAAATTTAATACAGGCAGACTTAGCGCTCCTTTCACTAAGCTGCGATAGCGGTTTTAGCGCGGGCTAAATTGCCGTGCGCACTAGACGCTAATGCCAGCATTGAGCTGGCATTAGTTCTAGCCACGTAGCGCGGGTTTACTGTGCGCCTCAATTCTGTGCACTGTAAAAACGCTATCGCAACTTAGTAAAAGGAGCCCCTAGGTCAACAAAAATTAGTGGTCTGATGTTCAAAGTATATTTGGATAGTATTGGGCTGAAAATCACATTTGAATAGCCTAAAATATCTGTATAAGAAAGGAGTGGAAGGAGGGTGGAATAAGGTGAGCTGGAAAATCATCTGAATGTGGCGATATTCAGCTGCTATCTGGATATCTTATCATTTTAGTTTAGATCTGTCACATAGCAAGCCCACTGCCAAAGGCTAGTGTGAAATGGTGACCATATCGTCTGGATATTCAGCACTGATTATCTATATGGATAGCGGCTCAGAATATCTAGATTAAGCTGAACACCAGCATTGACCTTAAACTGGTCACTGCACTGACTCAAAATCCAGCTTTGTTTTCTGCTGTGCTTCAGTGGTCCTCTGAGGGTAGACAATAAGGGGATAGCCTGCATGGAAAGGAGGATAGGAGATATTAATGAATGTATGTGATTGACACTTCCCATAAGTGATGGCTGTTGCATTTTCTAGGCAGGCCCTTTATTTATAGGATCTAACCTGTGAGAAGAGAAATAAAGGTGGTTACTGACTGTAAGAGTATGTGTGAATGTGTTAACAGCTGAGGGGAGATATGATTGAAGTCTACAAAATCCTGAATGGAGTAGAACGTGTTCAAGTGGATCAATTTTTTTTACTCCGTCAAAATTTTCAAAGACTAGGGGACACTCGATGAAGTTACAGGAAAATACTTTTAAACCCAATAAGAGGAAATATTTTTTCACTCAGAGAATAATTAAGCTCTGGAATGTATTGACAGAGGATGTCGTAAGAGTGATGAATTTAGCTGTTTTTGGTTTGGGGTTTTTTTTTTTTAAGGTTTGGGCAAATTCCTAGAGGAAAAGTCCATAGTCTGTTATTGAGACATATATGGAGGAAGCCACTGCTTGCCCTGGATCGGTAGCATGGAATGTTGCTACTCTTTGGGTTTTTTGCCAGGTGCTAGTGACCTGAATTGGCCACAGTGGGGTCAGGCTGCTGGGCTGGATGGACCGTTAGTCTGACCCAGTGGGGTGGTTCTAGTTCTTATTCATCTGATCACTCTGGAAATACTTGTGCATGCTCAATTGGGACTTGCACATACATTTGTGATAATATTAGTGGCACACTTAACATATTAATAATGTGGAGTTTCCCCCCCCCTCCATCCCTGCTGTGGGTCTCGTGTTTCTCCCTACTTCCTTCTCTCATGTTGGTCCTCCAAACTTGCTGTCTTTGCCGGTATAGATTAAACTAAACTGCCCTGGGTCCTTCTCTGTGACACAACTTCCTAGAAACATAGAAACATGATGGCAGATAAAGGCCAAATGGCACATCTAGTCTGCCCATCTGTAGTAACCATTATCTCTTCCTCTCTCTAAGAGATCCCATATGCCTAGCCCACGTTTTCTTGGATCCAGACACAGTCACTGTCTACACCATCTCTTCTGGGAGACTATTCCACACTTTCTGTAAAAAAAAAGTATTTCCTTAGATTACTCCTGAGCCTATCACCTCTTAACTTCATCCTATGCCCTCTCATTGCAGAGTTTCCTCTCAAATGAAAGAGACTTGACTAATGCGCATTTACACCATGTAGGTATTTAAACATCTCTATCATCATACCTCCCCTTTCCTGCCTTTCCTCCAAAGTATACATATTAAGATCTTTAAGTCTTTCACCGTACGCCTTACGATGAAGACCACACATCATTTTAGTAGCCTTCTTCTGGACCGACTCCATCCTTTTTGAAGGTGCGATCTCCAGAATTGTACACGATATTCTAAATGAAGTCTCACCAGAGTCTTATACAGGGGCATTAATACCTCCTTTTTCCTCCTGGCCATACCTCTTCCTATACACCCTAGCATCCTTCTAGCTTTCGCCATCATCTTTTTAACCTGTTTAATTACCTTAAGATCATCACATACAATCACACCCAAGTTCCGCTCTTCTATCGTGTGCATAAGTTGTTCACCCCCTAAACTGTACCGTTCCTTCAAGTTTTTGCAACCCAAATGCATGACCTTGCTTTTATTAGCATTAAATTTTAGCTGACAAATTTCAGACCATTATTCAAGCTTCGCTATGTCTTTCTTCATGTTATTCATACCATCTGGGGTGTCTACTCCATTGCAGACATTGGTATCATCTGCAAAGAGGCAAATCTTACCTGACAGCCCTTCAGCAATATCACTTATAAAAAAGAACAGGCCCAAGAACAGAACCTTGAGGCACACTACCGGTAACATCCTATTCCTCAGAGCGATCTCCATTAACCCTCTGTTGTCTTCCTCTCAACTAGTTCTTGACCCAGCTCATCACTTTGGGGCCCATCCCGAGGGCACTCAATTTATTTATTAGACATCACTGTCAAAGGCTTTGCTAAAATCTAAATACACCACATCTAGCGCACTCCCTCTACCCAATTCTCTGGTCACCCAGTCAAATAAATTGATCAGATTTGTCTGACAAGACCTACCTTTAGTGAATCCATGTTGCTTCTGGTCCTATAATCCACTGGATTCCAGAAGCTTCACCATTCTCTGTTTTAAAAGTGTTTGCATTAATTTGCTTACCACAGAACTCAGACTTACTGGCCTGAAATTCTCTATTTCTTCCTTACATTTTTGTGTAGAGGGACCACATCCGCCCTTCTCCAGTCTCCCGGTACTACTCCCGACTTTAGAGAAGCAATGAAAAGATCAGTCAGCGGAGCCACCAGAACTTCGCTAAGTTCCTTCAGCACCCTTGGATGTGTACACCATCTGGCCCCATTGCCTTGTCTACCTTTAATTTAGCTAGCTCCTCACGAACACAACCCTCTGAAAATCGATCATGGTCTACCACTCCTCCATCCCTATTTGCATTTGTTTTTTGCAGTCCCACTCCCAGTACTTCAGCTGTGAACACAGAACAGAAATATTTGTTAAGCAATTTAGCCTTTTCTTTATCAGCTTCTACATATTCCTCCCCTTCATTTTTGCATTTCTTCCTATCACTGATATATCTAAAAAATGTCTTGTCTCCCCGTTTTACCGTGTCAGCTATTTTTTTCTTCCATTTGTATCTTTGCTTTCCTGACTACTCGACCAGCCTCTAACTAAACTACACCTTAAGCTTATATACCGCATCTTCTCTATAAAAATAGAACTTGACATGGTTTACAGAAAATTAAAGAAAAAAATACAATAGGGATAGGGATAAGAGGGAAACGAAGATTACAATTTTGAAAAAAGCCAAGTTTTCAGATGTTTTCGGAATAATTGGAGAGAGCCCAGGTCACGCAACTGGACAAGAAAATTATTCCAGAGGTTTTAACTTTTCCAGATATTTTAGCCTGTTCTCCTTTTTCTGCGATCTTTTGTAGTTTATGAAAGCTAACCTTTTATTCCTTACCTTCTCAGCTACTACTATTGAGAATGAAGCGGCCTTCTTTTCCTCTTACTTTTACTTATTTCCCTCACAAAAAGGTTTGTCACCCATAAAATAACTCCTTTCAGTTTTTCCCACTGCATTTCTACTCCTTCCAGACGTTTCCATCCAGACAATCCCCCATCTGAACAAAGTTAGTTTAAAAAAAAAAAAAGTCTAGAACCTTTACTTTTGAATGGGCCCTCTCTATACCCATCTTAATATTAAACCGTACCATGCAATGATCACTGGATGCCAGATGGTCACCCACTGTAACATCAGATACACTTTCCCCTTTTGAAAACACTAAGTCCAGTATGACCCCATCCAGCGTGGGTTCCATTATCAACTGCTGGAACAGTTCTCCTTGTAGAGAATCCAGGTTCTCCCTACTTCTAGAAGACCCCGCAATAGAGATGCCCCAATCAACATCTGGCATGTTAAAATCACCTATTAGTAAAACTTCCCCTTTTTTAGATATATTCTGAATATCTACTATTAAATCTCTGTCCACTTCTTCCATCTGTGAAGGAGGCCTGTATATCACACCAATGTAAATATATTCATCATTCCCTCTTTTCAAATCGATCCACAGTGCCTCTTCTTTGCCTTGCAGGTCCTGAAATTGTGTAGCTTTAACATATAATGCTACTCCCCCCCCTCCTTTTCTTCCTACCCACATCTCTGTGATCGTCACTATATCCAACTCATCTTCTTCCATCACAGCTTCTAGATCCAGAATCTTGTTTCCCATACGTTGAGCATCATTGACCACCTTGACGGACACGGTCTGATGAGGACCAGCCAGCACGGTTTCAGCAAAGGCAGATCTTGTTTGACAAACTTGCTGCACTTCTTCGAGGGAGTAAACAGGCAGATAGACAAGGCCGACCCAATCGACATTGCATATCTGGATTTTCAGAAGGCATTTGACAAGGTTCCGCATGAACGACTACTTCGGAAAATTGCAAGCCATGGAATCGAGGATGAAACCCTCACATGGATTAAAAACTGGCTGGAGCATAGGAAACAGAGAGTGGGGGTAAGTGGACAATACTCGGACTGGAAGAGCATCACCAGTGGGGTGCCGCAGGGCTTGGTGCTTGGACCCGTGCTCTTCAACATCTTTATAAACGATCTGGACATAGGTACAACGAGTGAGGTGATTAAATTTGCGGACGATACGAAGTTATTCAGGGGGATTGTGAAGATCTGTAATGTGACATAATCAGGCTCGAGGAATGGGCATCAACATGGCAGATGAGGTTCAACGTGGATAAGTGTAAAGTGATGCATGTCAGTAACAAAAATCTCATGCACGAATACAGGATGTCCGGGGCAGTACTTGGAGAGACCTCCCAGGAAAGAGACTTGGGAGTAGAGAGTTGCGCGGGGACAGAAATCCCACCCGTCCCCGCCAAAATCCCACCCGTCCCCACCCGTCCCCGTGAGGAATGCTTCCGTCCCCACCCGTCCCCGTGAGGAATCCCTCCGTCCCCACCCGTCCCCGCGAGAAATCCCCTCCGTCCCCACCCGTCCCCGCGAGGAATCCCCTCCGTCACCATCCTTCCCTATAAACTTCAGAAATAGTTATTTTATTTAATTATGCTACTGAATTAAAGGCTCTGGTAGAGACCCATTTACAAATAAGCAAAGAGACTTTATTAATTTGGAAATATTAATTGGGAAGAATACATACTTTGTAAATGGGTTTCTACCAGAACCTCTAATGTAAATATAAAATATAAATACTCAGATGATGAGAACCCACAAACTGTCAGCTGAGGACTTCCTTTGCAGTTAGCCGGGGGTCCCTTTTGCCAAGCTTGGCAGGCAGCAGTAGCGTCCCTGAGTCACAGATGCTGGCACCTCAGTGGCTCATAGATGCTGCCAGCGACTGCTGCGCTTGGTGGAGGGGAGTTCTGGCCATCTCTAGAGGAGGTCCTCTGCTGGCGGTGCTTGGGGATCCCTACCAGTCACAGCAAGGGTCAACAAGTACTTCAACACTGTAGAAATAAAACCAGAAATGCATTTCCTTTTCTTTTGAACACAAAACAAAGACATCTGCCATATACATTTCCCAAAGCTAACATATTTTAGTCAATAAATTCCGTTTTTTACCTTTGTTGTCTGGAGACTTATTTTTCCATAAAGTTGGTCCCAGTTTCTTTTTTCTGCTTTCCCATCTTCTGTAAATTCTTCTGTTGCTGTCCATTGGTTCCCCCTACCATGGTCCAGCATTTATCTCTTTCTCATCTTTCGTGCCTGCCCACCAGCCCCATGCCCAACATTTCTCCTTCTATCACCCCTCTCCAACACTATGCCACATCTCTCCCTCCATTCCCTTCACCACTGTCCAATATTCCTCCCTCTTGCATCCCTTTCAATTTGTCCCATTATTCCTTTGCCACATTTCTCACTCTCATCTTTTTCTTCCCTATCACATTCTGTACCTTCCTCCCTACGACCAAAAATTCTCCTCTTTCTTCCATTTGCCGTGTGTACACAACCATCTCTCTTTCCCGCTCATTGACACACCCACACCCAAGTCTCTCTTTCTATTCCCTCCCCCACCTCAGCATCTCTTTCCCTCCCTTCCTCTCTCCCCAGTTCATGACTTCTGTGTCCAAAAATGCACTCCCTTCCACCACTTCATTTGAGTCCAGATAACAGCAGGGGTTGGAGGCAGCCTGCAGCAAGCCATATGTAGCCGACCCAGAAGTCTTCCCCCGAAGTCAGAGCTGACATCGGAGGGAAGGCTTTGCTTCAGTCTGGCGGTGACTGAGGTGTCAGGTGGGAGGGGGTAGATACTGGATGTAGGAGGTGAGAGGAGACAGACTGTAGATAGAAATGGGGAGGGATCAGACACACTATATGAAAGGGGAAAGATAAGACAAGCTGGAATGCCTGGGGAGAGAGAAAAAGACAGATGATGGATGTAAAGAAAAGGAGAGGGGAGGAAGACATTGAATGGAAAGGAGAAGGGGAGGATACGGATGGAAGGGGGGGAAGAGAAAGATGGAGCAGACACTGAATAGAAGGGGGAGAAAGAGAAATGAAGCAGATGCTGGGCTGAAAGGGGGGAAAGATGGGCAGATGCTGGATGGAAGGGGGAGAAAGAAGGATGATGGATGGGATGACAGAGGGGGCAGAAAGGAGGAAGAGAGGAGACAGATCAGATGCTGGGCGGAAGCAGCAGACAGAGGGGCAGATGCTGGATGGAAAGAGGAGGAGGGGAAGATGCTGGATGGAAAGGGACCTCAGGTCAGCATCTGAATGGCCGTGCAAGTCTACATGGGTCCAAATGGTGCCACACACTGCTAGACCCCTCCCCCCCAGTCCATTGTGCTTTCTAGAAGCCAGTATTGTGGTGCAGCCTGGTCCCTGCTAGGTTTTCTCCCCCTAGATTGGGACAGACTGTGCTTTTGCCAGCAGAGGCAGAGTGGTGAGCCTGCACAATGGCGCAAACTAGCCCCCCTCCCCACCCCACCCCACCCCACAAGTGTCCTCCACCCAGAACAGGACCGAATCTGGGTTCCCAGTGGCTGAGCAGTGAGCCTACCAAGGCATCCCCTACCGAGAATGGAACCAACTCTGCATTCCCGGCCTTTGTATGAGGGAGGTCTGGTGCCCCAGAGTAAGAAGACTTAGAGCAGGGGTGCCCACACTTTATGGGCTTGCGAGCTACTTTTATAATGACTAAGTCAAAATGATCTACCAACAATAAAATTAAAAAAAAACACAAAGCACAATGAAAGGCAGAGAAAATGTTAATTATTCATATTCCGGGATTTTTCAAAGAGGTCACGGCAGATGACTCTATGCAATGTCACCTCGGTAGCAAAATACAAAAATAGACAAATACACCCCCTCCCTTTTTACTAAACCACAATAGTAGGTTTTAGCACAGGGAGTTACGCTGAATGCCTCGTGCTGCTCTCAATGCTCATAGGCTCCCTGCGCTAAAAAGCGATATTGCAGTTTAGTAAAAGGGAGCCATAGTGCAAAATATAGACAGCAGATATAAATTCTCAAAACAGACACATTTTGATCATTAAATTTAAAATAAAATCATTTTTCCTACCTTTGCTGTTTGGTGATTTCATGAGTCTCTGGTTGCACTTTCTTCTTCTGACTGTGCATCCAATCTTTCTTCCTTTCTTTCAGCCTCCTGTATGTTTCCTCTCCTCCAGACCTCATTCTCTCCCCCAACTTTTTCTTTCTGTCTCCCTGTTCCCCCTTCTTTCTGTCTCCCTGTCTGCCCCCTTTCTTTCTTTCTCCGTGCCCTCCCCAAAGCCACTCGGTTTGCTGCCACTGCCATCGGGGAATAGCCCCCAAGCCACCGCTGTCCCAAGCTTTCCCTGCAGAAGCGTCGCGCTGACCAGCATTCCACTCCCTGATGTCAATTCTGACGTAGGAGAGGAAGTTCCAGGCCAACAAGGCATTTCTCCTCATTTCATCCAGCCTGAGCCCCATCTCTCCTTGATCCAGCATTTCCCTTCTGTGTCTGTCAGAATTACCATTCCACCTATTTTCCAGCATCACCCTTCTTTGTGTCCATCTCACCTATATCCCTATCTCACCACTTTTTCAGAATCTTCATTTGTCTCTGTCCTTGTCTTTACCCCATGTTCACCATTTGCCCTTTCAATGTCTTTATCTTCCCCCCACACACTTTTTCAGCATTACTTCTATGTCTCTATTTCACCTCCTCTTCATGTCCCCTCTGTATCTCTATCCTTATTCAGTAGGTCCTGCTTACCCTTTCTCTTCTTTGTGTCACTATATCCATTTTCAGCTTTCCCCCCTTTTCCTTTGTTACTGCACCCGGTAGCCAGAATCTTTCCACCCTCCCTCCACTCCGGCCCAGCCCAGTATGAAATATTTCCTTTTGTTTCCCTCCCCTCTCTTTTCTCCTCCCTCACCCACGAGTCCTGCATCTGGCCCTCTCCCTTCTACCTGCACCTGGAAACACCCCCCTGCTCCGCGGCTCTCTTCAGCAACTCGTCAGTAGCGGTGATCAAGACAAGCTGCCGACATCGAGGCCTTCCCTCTACGAGTCCCGCCTTTGTGGAAAAAGGAAGTTGAAACAAGCGGAACTCGCAGAGGGTAGGCCCCGACGTCAGAAGCTTGTGTCGATCGCTGCTGCTGAGTTGCCGAAGAGAGCCGCGGAGCAGGGGGTGTGGCCGGAAGCAGGTAGAAGGGAGAGGGCTGCTGGAAGAGGTAGAAGTTCCGGAGTATGACACCGACCCGGGCCAGGATGATTTCTTTTTCAGGCTGATGCTGCTGCCGCTGCCACCCCCCACCCGAAATGACAAAAATAGCCTAATGCTCGCGTCGGGAAATAGCCATGCTGAGCAGTGAGCTCAGCACGTACACAGATGAAAGCCTTGCTTGCTGATTGGTCCGGCGGCACGGCGGGGTGGGGCCGCCGGACCAATCAGCAAGCAAGGCTTTCATCTGTGTACGTGCTGAGCTCACTGCTCAGCATGGCTATTTCCCCCCGCGATGCCGGACTTGTAAGCTGCATGCCTGCATTGCCAGAATTTAGGTAGGCTGTTTTCATCCCCGTGGGAGTCCCGTGGGCCAGGGGGCGTCCCCGTGGAAGTCCCGTGGGTCAGGGGGGCATCCCCGTGGGAGTCCTGTGGGCCAGGGGGCATCCCCGTGGGAGTCCCGTGAGCCAGGGGGGGAACCCGCGGGATCCCAGCGGGACCCGCGGGATCCCCGCGATCCCCGTTCCCGTGCAGACCTCTACTTGGGAGTTCTGATCGACAAGTCGATGAAGCCGTCCGCACAATGTGCTGTGGCGGCGAAAAAGGTGAACAGAATGCTAGGAATGATAAAGAAGGGAATCACAAACAGATCGGAGAAGGTTATTATGCCGCTGTACTGGGCCATGGTGCACCCTCACCTGGAGTACTGCGTCCAGTACATGAAGAAGGACACGGTACTACTCGCTAGGGTCCAGAGAAGAGTGACTAAGATGGTTAAGAGGCTGGAGGAGTTGCCGTACAACGAAAAATTAGAGAAACTGGGCCTCTTCTCCCTCGAGCAGAGGAGATTGAGAGGGGACACGATCAAAATGTTCAAGGTACTGAAGGGAATAGACTTAGTAGATAAGGACAGGTTGTTCACCCTCTCTAAAATTGAAAAGGGATAGATTCCGTACGAACATAAGAAAATTCTTCTTCACCCAGAGAGTGGTGAAAAACTGGAACGCTCTTCTAGAGTCTGTCATAGGGGAAAACACCCTCCAGGGATTCAAGACAAAGTTAGACAAGTTCCTGCTGAACCGGAACGTACATAGGTAGGGCTAGTCTCAGTTAGGGTGCTGGTCTTTGAACAGAAGGCCGCCATGTGAGTGGACTGCTGGGCACAATGGACCACTGGTCTGACCCAACAGTGGCAATTCTTATGTTCTATAAGAAATAGCAAATGGTCAGAAGGCCCATAAACAGAGTTTAGAGCATAAAGGGAAATAGAACCATAGACTGGGTGCACAGAAGGATGAGGGCAGAGAGGGACCTAAGGAGATGGGGAAAAGAGTTCAGCTGTTGAGGGGAAATAGAAAGAGATTATATACTTACTCTGATAAGCTCTTTTCCAGTAGATAGGTGAGGCATTCTAGACAAGTGGGTTGTATCCCAATGGCTGAATGCCATATGCATAAGGAATCCACTCTAGATTTTTTCTGTGCTCCACTTCTAGTTAGTATCCAAGCACCGAAAGCCACCTCACAAAATGGGAATTAGAGACTTCCATGGCAATCATGTCCATAAACAACAGTCCTCCTCAAGAATTAATATGTGAACATTAACTGCAAACAGCTAACAAATGCATTGAAGGAGCTCAGAAATGAACCCTGCATAAAAAAGGAACATATATACAGATTCTTCCCAGCCCCTGGGCTGACTGACATCCAAGAATCAACTTGGAGAAGCATAAACAGAATGAAACAGTAGGTAGGAGCAGGAAGGACAGGGTGGGGGTCTAGAATGTCTCACTTATCTACTGGAAAAGGTATTATTAAGGTTAGGACAATCTCTTTTTCCAGTACAATAGGTAAGACATTCAAGATGAGTGGGACATACAAAAACAGTCCCAAAAGGCTAGGGTGGGCTGACTGTGCTGACCCTCAAGACTGAGGACCCGAAGACAGAGTCCTATATCACTGCCACATCCACTCTGTAGAATTTGGCAAATGTGTGCAGAGTGGACCAAGTAGCTGCCCTACAGATCTCCACAGGGGAGATCGCTTTAGCCTTGGCCCATGAGGAGGCCATTCTTCTGGTAGAATGCGCCTTAACAGACACAAGAGACTGTTTACCACAAAGAATGTAAGCTGACAAATTGACCTTATGTATCCACCTGGAAACAGTGGCCTTGGAAGCAGCAGAGTTCTGCATAGAAGAATGAGTCAGCACAAACAGATGGTCAGAGGGGCAAAACTCATTAGTGACCTCCAGATAATGTAGAAGTCTTTGGACATCCAATTTTCGCAAAATGTGATTCTACATCTTAAAATCCATAGGCTGAAAACCAGGCAAACGTACTTCCTGATTAAAATGGAATGCTGACACCATGTTCAGTAGAAATGAAGGAACCAGGCGGAGAGAGATCCCTGTCTCTGAGATCTGCAAGATAGGCTCTCTACAAGATAGAGCCTGGAGTTTCGAGACACGTCTTGCTGAGGTAATGGTGAGCAGAAAAATTGCCTTCAGAGTCAGGTCCAAGAGATAAGCTTCTTTCAGAGGCTCAAACGGAGCCTTGGTGAGGCCAGACAAAATCAAGTTAAGGTCCCACAAAGGGAGCTGCAGTTTGATTAGTGGGGTTTTTTATTTGATAATCTTTTTATTGCAATCAAAGAAAAATACAATAACCACACAAAGACAAAAAAAGTTCTGTAGCAATGACCCTACCCATTCCGTTCCCAAACCCCCCACCCATACAGGACCACTCTGCCTTTCGGCCCCTCTTCCCCCCTCCGCCCTCCCATTCCACAGAAATATAGTAGGCAACCCAAGTATACATTCCAGAATACACAAATCACCAAGTCATAGATTTTTCAGAATTTGACTGCGGCTTCTCAGAATCAGGACATTCAGATTGGGAGTCCACACATGAAGAAAAGTTTTACGTCTAGAGCCCTAAAGGAGCAGAGAGCAGGAGAGTAACTCCCCATCGATATGGGGAAAAGAAAGGCAAAGATAGTATCATCTTTGCCTTTATTAGGGCCATTAGATCACCATTTTCAGCCCTTATCAATGCCAATGGTAGGGAATAGGGCGGGTCCATCTCCTCTCACTGCTTCTCTCTCCTCAGGTGAACCGTCTCCACCTCTTCAACCAGCAATGAGTTCAACTGGGAGTTCTGTTTCTGCTCCTGAAGAGGAGACAGCTTCACTTCCAGCACAAATATTTTCACCAACTATGAGTACGGACATACAACAAGCAGATATATCTTTTCAGGGAACGAAAACTTCGACTCCTGTCCATATGGTGATAGAGTCTAATCAAGACTCTATACCTAAGGACAAAGTAATGTCTCTTAATGATGTCTGGCTGGTTGTAAATAGGATAGAGTCCTCATTACACAGAGCACAGTTACTAAACTCTGTCAGTTTTCATCTGATATAACAGCTAAAGTAAACGAACAACAAAATCAGTTATCTTCACTAACTGTTACATAGAAACATAGAAACATAGAATATGACGGCAGAAAAGGGCTATAGCCCATCAAGTCTGCCCACTCTAATGACCCACCCCCCTGTCTTTACTCCCTTAGAGATCCCACGTGAATATCCCATTTTCTCTTAAAATCTGACACGCTACTGGCCTCATTCACCTGCAGAGGTAGACTGTTCCAATGATCGACCACCCTTTCTGTGAAGAAGTATTTCCTGGAATCACCACGAAATTTCCCTCCTCTGATTTTCAGCGGATGCCCTCTAGTGGTCGAAGGACCTATAGGACAGAAGATATCATCTTCCACCTTGATACGGCCCGTAACATATTTGAACGTCTCAATCATGTCCCCCCTCTCTCTTCGTTCCTCTAGTGAGTATAGCTGCAATTTATTTAGCCTTTCTTCATACGTGAGATCCCTGAGCCCCGAGACCATCCTGGTGGCCATTCGCTGAACCGACTCAATTCGCCGCACATCTTTCCGGTAGTGTGGTCTCCAGAATTGAACACAATACTCCAAATGAGGTCTCACCATGGATCTGTACAGTGGCATTATCACTTCAGGTCTTCTGCTGACAAAACCCCTACGGATACAACCCATCATTTGCCTTGCCTTGGAGGAAGCCTTCTCCACTTGATTGGCAGCCTTCATGTCATCACTAATGATCACCCCTAAATCACGTTCCGCCGTGGTCCTAGCCAAGGTCTCACCATTTAGTGTGTAAGTTCTGCATGGATTTCTCTTACCCAGGTGCATTACTTTACACTTTTTAGCATTAAAGCATAGCTGCCAAGTCGATGACCACTGTTCCAGTAGTAGTAGTAGGTCCTGCGTCATACTGTCAAGCAAAATGCTTTTGCCTACTATGTTGCATAGTTTGGCGTTGTCGGCAAATAAAGATACTTTTCCTCTAAGCCCTTGGGTCATATCACCTATGAATAAGTTGAATAGAATCGGGCCCAAGACCGAGCCCTGTGGTACTCCACTGGTCACGTCTGACGTTTTGGAGGGGGTACCGTTAACCACTACCTTTTGAAGTCTACTGTGTAGCCAGTCCCTAACCCATGCAGTTAGTGTGTCCCCTAATCCCAGCAATTTCAGCTTGTTCAATAACCTGTGGTGTGGGACACTATCAAAAGCTTTGCTGAAGTCCAAATATATCACGTCCAGAGACTCCCCGGCATCCAGTTGTCTAGTTACCCAGTCAAAGAAGCCAATCAGATTAGATTGGCAGGACCTGCCCTTGGTAAATCCGTGTTGGTGGGGATCACGTAGCTTTTCTTCGTCCAGGATTGTGTCAAGTTTCTGCTTGATCAGTGTTTCCATAAACTTGCTCACTATGGATGTGAGACTCACTGGTCTGTAATTTGCCGTCTCTGTCCTGCAGCCTTTTTTGTTAGACTAGATAAAGTAGATAACTCTGTGGATGTTTTGCAAAAACCTGCTATTTCTACTATTAAAGATAACTTACCGTTACATAATCAAATGGAAAAAATGGAGAACTTAGCAAGGGCAAGAAATCTTAGATTTCTGAATTTCCCTATATCACATTATTTAGCACTCTGAAGATGTATATGAGAGATGTTCAACAATATAACCAGGTGGAATTATTTATTCCTGATAACTTATATTACATCCCCAGGAGCACTAAAGAAACTGGTGAGGAAGGAGAATTAGATAAGATTGTATCTCCAGACAGTTTAAATATCTCCCAGTTTCTAGAATCTTCTAAGGATGTGATTACAAAACGAACAACCTTGTTGGCAACATTTAAATCAGAAATTGAAAAACAACTTATATTTAAATTGTACTTTGTGAATAAACGCTCCAGGCACAAAGAAAACCTGAAAAGGGATGAAAACATTAAAATAAAATAAGAAAAAGGGAGAGCAGAACAGAAACACTCCAAGTATGCGGGCAGAAAGGAAAAACTAGAGGTGGAGCCAGAGAGCACAGTGAAGTAGAGCAGAGCCACAGAAAAAATCCAGACTGGATTCCTTCTGCATATGGCACACGGCCATTGAGATACAACCCACTTGTCTAGAGCAGGGGTGTCAAAGTCGGTCCTATATTAGTTCAATGCATTCGTACAGAAAGGCATTCAGGTGCTCTGTTGGCACTTTCAAGAGTATGTGTACACTTAAGCTAGTATTCTAGGTATTTAGACACTCAAGGGGAGTGAAAATGTGAGTGCATAGATGAGAGAATTATCCTTTAATTGGGAAAATCCCTTTCCAGTTAGGGGTTTAAAAAAGGTTTGAATAATTTCCTAAAAGAGAAGCCCTTAGGCCATTATTGAGATGGCTTGGGGACATCCACTGCTAATTCCTAGGATAAGCAGCATAAAATCTCTTTTACTACTTGGGATTAGAGAATGACACGGGGAAAAAATCTGTCCCCGTCACTGCACCGTCCCCGGCCCACCATCCTCTGCACCGCCCCGTCACCGTCGTTCCCTTCACCGCCCCGTCACCATCACCGCCAACCCTTTCACCGCCCCGTCACCGCCACTGCCATCCCATTCACCGCCCCGTCACCATCCCCGCAGCATCCATATAAGCCTTAGTACTGTAATATTTAGCTTATTCCTTTCTTATAAATCAAAGTTCTGGCTGCTGAACTAGAGAAAGATGTTCAGCTGGCAGGGCTTTGTTTATAAATTTTTATCAACACAACTAATATACTACTTTATCCTAAAGCAAAAAATAAATAAATAAATAAATATAATTTTTTTTTTCTACCTTTGTTGTCTGGTTTCTGCTTTCCACATCTTCTCATTCAGTTCCTTCCATCCACTGTGTGTCTTCTCTCTGCGTCTTCCATTTGCTGTTACTCTGCCTCTCCCTTCACCCCCTCCCACAATTGGTCTAGCACCCATTTTCTTCCCTCCGCTCCCCCATAGTCTGGCATCTGTCTTCTTCCCTTCCAGCGTCTTCTCCCCACTCTGCCTTCCACATTTCCCTTCAGGGTCTGTTCCTCTCTACCCTCTTTCAATGTCTATTCTATTCCTTTCCACCACACCCTTCCCTCCCTCCTTTACCATCTGTTCCTTTCTACCACCCTTCTTTCATATCTTCTATCAGTCCCCCCCACCATCACTAGCAGTCTCTCTTCTCCCTTACCATGAGCAAATAGAACTTCTGAAAATTGTATTGCTGAGGCATTATTTCTAATGCCTCAGCATTAGACATCAATTTTATAATTCTTACTGTCTGCTCTGATTTCATTCACAATTTGGTTTGTGTTGTGGCTGAGGCATTTAACCTTTTCCTGTCTCTTGAACTGTGATTTCAAGTTGATTCCTTCACTAATGGAGTCTCATGGCAGTAGCAGTTTTCTCTTTTGGGCCCTTTTGACATTGTTTAAGGGATTTCTTGTACATTTGGTGCTCGTCTTCTTTGATGAGGTCACTTCAGAATCTATTTCCAAGGAAGAGAAACTTTTTCCCTTTCACTTCCTCCTTCCTTATGTGAGCCGGGAACACGCGGTCCCCGCAGCCTCCACCCGCACGACGGCTCGATCGTTTAACCAGCTTCCTCTCTCCACCTCACCTTAGTTTGCTGGCTTTCTTTTTCGGCGACCGGCACGCTTTCAAAGAGCCGTGCACACGCGGCTGCTCAAAGTTCAATCTTCTGCTCTGCTGCAACTTCCTGTTTCCGGTTGGGTCAGAGCAGAAGACTGAATACTGAGCATGCGCGGCTCTTTGAAAGCATGCCGGTCGCCGAAAAAGAAAACCGGCAAACTAAGGTGAGGTGAAGAGAGGAAGCTGGTTAAACGATCGAGCCGGCGTGCGGGTGGGCGGGTGGGGGCTGCGGGGACCGCGCGATCCTTGATGCCTCACTGCGGTGACAAGACCATTCACCGCTCCACGGGGCGGTGAATGGCCTTGTCCCCGTCCCCGCAGAGGCTGCTATTTTTCATTCCCCGTTTTGGCGGGTTACCTGCGGCTAAACGCGGTAGCCGCGGGTAAACCGCCACCGTGTCATTCTCTAATTGGGATCTAGCTAGGCACTTGGGATGTGGGTTGGCCAATGTTGGAAACAGGATACTGGGCTTGATGGACCTTCATTCTGTCCCATAATGGCAGTTCTTATGTTCTTAATGTATAAATACAAATTGGAAATGTACTTAGACTCAATTCACAATAAAGGGGGCATATTGGGGGATATTTGAGTTCCTAATTCCCGGACATACCAAAATCCCACCTATGGGAATGCATGATATTTAAGACAACAAGGACCTTGAGAATTAACAGCGGGTAAGGCAGATAAAGAAGTTGTAACTGTTTCCAGACACCAACTTAGTACTCAGGAATATAGCCAGATGTGAGGAATTATAGAATTTAATTTAATTTTAATTTAATTTAATTCTTATATACCGCTAATAACCATGAGGTTTCTAAGCGGTTTACATAAATGATGCATTAAAAGATACAATAAATAAAAATAAATAAGATAGGTACTTGGAAATTCCCTAACTGTCTCAAAGGCTCACAATCTAACTAAAGTACCTGAAGAAACAATTTATGAAAAGTAAAGATAAAAATATAAAGACAGAGGTAGAGATAGAGATAGAAATGAATATTCCAACAAGATGGCGGCCAGTTAGGTCATCTTCTGTGCTGTCTCCCTTGTCCTGCTTTTGTTTTTGTTTTATTTTGCCTTTGTTGATTTTTCTTTTAAATTTCTTTTTTGTTGGTTTTTTGTTCTGTCTCTGCTGTTTTCATTTGGGACTTCCAGTCTCGTTGGTGTTTGCTTCTTTTGAGCTCACCTAACATATACCAGGTTGATATTTAACTGTGTATTTGTATGGAAAGCTGAGCTAACAAAGATTACCTTTTTTAATAAGGACTCTAGGCCATAAAAGAAAATATTTTCTTCTCTGCTTTATAGTTTTAGCTATATATGGATATTGATTAATTTTATAGTGTAAGAACTCACAGTCTATTTTACAAAGCTGCATGGCAATAGCCCCAAAGCCCTTTAAATCTCTATGGGCTTCGGGGCCGTTACCATGCAGCAGCTGCTAGCGCAGCTTTGTAAAACAGGTCCTCAGTTGGAGAAATCAGTTCTATCTGGATTTAATGCCAACCAAGTTAAGAATTAAAATAGTAGGGGACTTTCTCTTTTCCTGGACTGTCATGTCTTCATGTTCCGAGAGGACATTGCTGTGAAATTCACATAAAGGGTGCCAAAAGTACATCTCACCATAACCCCCTTAAAATGTATGCTAAGCCCTCTAAAAATCCCCCCAAACCTATACCCACCTGTCTAACACTCCAATTGCCTTTGTGGCTGCAGGTGACACCTACTGTTTATGGCAGTATAGTAGGATTTTGGTGGACTCACACTTTCCACCATAAATGTAGTAGTTAGAGAGGCTTATGGGCCCGGGTCCTCCTTAGCACCTTAGGTCACCTTCACTGTTTTTTTTGCCTCACTAGCCCACTCTCCAGTCTACTAAAGACACCCGTGTGATGCTCTAGTAAGATTTCCCATACCAGGTACTGCTGTTCTAGAAAAAGACGCATACTGTTTCATTCAGATTTGTGGGGAGTGGGAGGTGGTTAGTGACCACTGGGGTAGTATGTGGGGGATCATTACTTAATCCCTCCAGTGGTCATTTGGTCAGTTTGGGTACCTTTTTGGCACCTAGATGCTTCTAAAACAGGTCTAACTCGTAGTTCTAGACATCTAAGTTCCATCCTGGATATTCTCGGAAAGGTTAAATTATCGCTGCAAGATGTCCAAGTCTAAGCACACCAAAGCCTACCCATAACATGCCTCCAACACGCCTCCCCCTCCCCCCCCTTGAATTTTGAATGCACAGTGGCTGGGAAGCTTTGCTAGATGTCCAGAAATTTGGTTTTGAAAACTGGCACTTGAACGTCCTGGCAATCTGTTTTTTGGACATCTGCATTTTTTGAAAATGAGCCCCATACTGTACAGTTTCCTTTTGAGAAGGGGGTCTAGCACATTGTTTATGGGGAGGGTCCCCAAACCACCACTCTCTGAAATAAATTCTATATGTGAGCTACTCCAGAAAGAGAGAGGGATTGGAACAGGATGATTAGTTGGTTGGAGTCCTAGTTATACTTGGATGAATGGGAGCCAATCAGGTCAGTGTCGAATGAGCAATTAACTTAGGTTAAAGTAATGGCAAAGGGGGAATTAAAATAGAATATCAAATACATTTTCAGTTGAAGCAGAAGGAACCAGCAAGTGTGATCCAAATCAGTTAACTTGAGGACCACACAGTGATTTAAAATACCATTTCCATCCTCTCAATCAGTACAGCGGAAGAGGATGTTCAACTCCACCTACGAGTTCCTAGGACCACATATCTGGAACAGTCTAACTGCTTACCTGTGACGACTTCCTACACATTGCCTGTTCAGGAAAAGACTAAAGCCCAAAAAAAAACCCAAAAAAGGATGTTGCTAATTGAGACTTTTATTCAAAATAGAAGAATCAATAAATTGTATCCACAACTTGTAAAGGGGGCCCAACATGGTCCGTGTTTTGACTTCCTCAGGGGTCCGGGTGTAATTTCACCAAGAATAAGATGGATAAAAGCCAAGCGTCTTCCCCCAGTAGACTCTACTTCTTCTTCCCAACCCTCTTCATTTCACAAACTGCCATCCCTTAACTATTCTGACAATATTAATCTCGCTTCTCAACAACACTTTACCACAAATGTAACCCATCTTGCTATAAGCCGTAATGATTCCTGGTTAAAATTGTCAGATATAAGAAATTGTATTGTATTGTTTAGGACAGTGGTTCCCAACCCTGTCCTGAAGGACCACTAACCGGTCAAGTTTTCAGGATAGCTCTAATGAATATGCATAGGGCCGATTTGCATGCCTGTCACTTCCATTATATGTAGATCTCTCTCATGCCTATTCATTTGGGCTATCCCAAAAACTTGACTGGCTGGTGGTCCTCCAGGATAGGGTTGGGAACCACTGGTTTAGGATATTTAGGGGCAAGGGATATGAGAACTAGATATGCAAGAATACTGAAAATCCTACCTTTTTTTGAACCATCAGTTCTTTTTTGTTTGTTTGTTTTTTGGACATCCAGCTCATAATTTATAGTTATTATGTACAGTCCACCTTTAACAAGGCGGATTACAACCTTACATACATAATAAATATACAATACAACACAAAATCTTACAAAACATAATCTCTCACACAATCTTCCATCGCAATGAAACGTCGATAGTCACATTACATCCTATAAAATAGATGACGCGTCCGCATTTTCTTAAAATTACACTTGAAGTTTGTTGCATTCAAGGGGGGTCTGCACTGGTTCTCACCGTTTCCAAGTGCAACTTCTTTCGTGTTGGAATGACCAAATCCGAGTGTTCCGCAGAGCGTAGTACATAAGAGGGTATATAAGGTAACACACAGTGCTACAGATATTTTGTGCCATTCAACAGAGGCCATTTGCAGCTACTCAAGAGAGTGTCCACTTACTTTTTATCTCCCTCCAGTCTTTCTTAGCCCCATCATTACAATGACAATACTCAGCTGGAGGACAGGTACCAGGGTGCCTTCTAGAATCCTTGCAATATGGGCTTTAAATATGCCCACTAGATATAACCGTTTCATGAGAACAGACTCTTCTACCTCTCCCAGTGAGGGAGCAAAAGATTTGACCATTTCACAATACTGCCTTCAGGCTGTAGCTCTGCTATTTTAATGAAATAGTAAGTTTTACCCCCTTTTATGAAGGCTTTTTTATCGCTGGCTGCAGTGGTAAAAGGTCTGACGCTCACAGAATTCCTATGAGCATCGGAGCTAATACAACTGCAGCTGGTGATACAAAATATCCTAACTTGGCTTCATAAAAGGAGGCCTTTGCGCAGAGTTAGAATTAATGTGCATATTACATTACATTACATTAGAGATTTCTATTCCGCCTGTGCCTGTTATGAAAGCAGTGAGACAACAGTGAGAGTGTTTTCATGATTAGATAGCAGTTACAATCCACTGCCTGCATAAGAAACATATTGGAGCCTCCCTCTATCAGGGCTGAGCTATAGCACGTCCTCAGGGAGGATACTGAATTAGACTTAGAGGTGGGTGTGGATTTTTTGTGGGTAGAAATTAAGAGTAAAAATAAGACACCTTGTTGGTGTGGCAATTTGCCACCCAGTATTACACAAGAAATTGAATTTAAATTATGTAACTAATTGTGGACAGCAGCCAGATTGAAGCTAGTATTAATTGGGTTGGGAGGGGGAAAGGAAGAGAAGGAGCCTTTAATTATCCAAAAATTGACTGGTATAAGAAAAAATATATATATATCAGCAAGGGCTAGAAGGTTTCTAGATATCCTTAAGAGTACTGTATTTGCATCAGTAGTTTTCAATCCAGTCCTCAATACCATCTGGCCAGTCAGGTTTTCAGGATATCCACAATGAATATGCATGAGAGAGATTTGCATACCAAGAAGGCAGTGCAGGCAAATCTCCCTCTTGCATATTCATTGTGGATATCCTGAAAACCAATTGGCTAGATGGTCCCTGAGGACTGTGTTGAATACCACTGATTTACATCTTTTAGCAAAAACATACGATTTGCCACACTGGGTCAGATGAAAGGTCTATATCAAACCCAATACACTTCCCCCTCCCCATTCGTGGTTTCCCTACTCGCGATTTCACATAATCTCGATTTTTTTTTGGGGGGAGGAGGGAACCCCCCCCCCCCCATATTTTTGTCTTCCTCCCGGCATCCTGGCCTTACCTGGTGGTCTAGCTGGTTTTCGGGGCAGGAGCGATCTTCCTACGCTCCTGCCCCGTGCAGATAACCATTAGGAAATGGCTGTGGAAAGTTCCCGTAGTCTCTTGAGAGACTATGGGAACTCCCCACAGCCATTTCTTAATGGCTATCTGCACGGGGCAGGAGCGTAGGAAGATCGCTCCTGCCCCAAAAACCAGCTAGACTACCAGGTAAGGCCGGAATGCCAGGGGAAGGCGGAAGGGAGGTGGGGGTGGGTCAGAGCCGGATATTCGCGGTTTTTCGCCATTCACGGTCGGGCTCTGCCCCTATCCCCCGCGAATAACGAGGGAGAAGTGTATGGTGTTTCCAGCAGTTGCCAATGCACGCCACAAGTATCTGGTAAGATAACATAACATAACATAAAAATTTATTTCTATACTGCAATACCATTAAGTTCTATGTGGTTTACAAACTAGAATAAAAATTGTATATATACAATTGAAAACAGTATATTAATTGCCTAAGAATCTTGTAAACAGATACGTTTTCAATTGTCTCCTAAATTGCTGATATGAACTAGAGGTCATTATTAGAGAATTCAGAGCTTTATCCCATAATGCAGCTTGAAACGACAATAGACGCTGATGATTTTTTAAATACTGGCAGCCCTTGATTGAAGGAAAGACAAAGCATGTGTGCGTCGAAAGCGCTTTGAATTTGCAAATGTAAAAGAAATCTACAAGGTAATTAGGCGCAAGGCCACCAAAGCCTTATAACAAATGCAACCAAATTTAAATTTTACACGAGCCTCGACTGGCAACCAGTGCGGTTCATAAAAAAAAAGGGAGTGACATGATCAAACTTTTTCAAATTAAAGATCAGTGTAACAGCAGCATTCTGGATAATACACAATCTACAGAGATTTTTCTGGTGACCAGCAAAGTAAACAATGTTACAATAATCCAACGGACTCCAAATTAATGACTGAACCAGCAATTTGAAAGATGAAACATCAAAATACACTTTAATAGTGCACAATTTCCATAGGATATGGAAGACCTTCCGTACCAAAGCATCTACCTGATTTTTCATGGTTAGATTCTGGTCCAGAATCACTCCCAATATTTTAATGGTAGAGTAAATAGGATAAATTATAGCATTCATAGTCAAAGGGCCTGTTTTACAAAGCCACGCTAGCGGCTGCTGCGCGGTAATGGCCCCGATGCCCATAGAGATTTAAAGGTCTTCAGTGCTGTTGCTGCGTGGCAGCCGCTAGTTCAGCTTTGTAAATGAGGCCGTTAGTTTTCTCTGCATTAAGGGCTCCTTTTACTAAGGTGCGCTAGCGTTTTTAGCGCACGCAACAGATTAGTGCACGCTAACCCCACGCTACGCGGCTAGAACTAACGCCAGCTCAATGCTGCCGTTAGCATCTAGAGCACACGGCATTGTAGCATGCACTATTCCATGCGTTAAAGCCCTAATGCATCTTAGTAAAAGGAACCCTAAGTTTTAATTTAAATTCAGTCATCCATTGTTCAATTATTAGAAATACCTCAGCAATTATATGCCTGATATGGGAAACTGAGGCTGTGGTAGGAATCAAGATGGTTATATATAACTTGTTTTTTTCTGTTACATAGAGCTTTATGGACCCCTGTTCGTTTACAAAAATTGGATAGCTCTAAGTTTAATGAATGTTGGCACTGTCATCTCGAAGCAGGGACTTTAGATCATTTATTATTCTATTGTCCATTCATTATGAATTTTTGGAAATCAATTTGGGACCAAATTAACTGTTTATTAGATAACCCTGTGGCATTATCATATGATACTGTGCTGTTTGGTATGGCAATGAGAGCAAAAAGTCAGATATCTACAAATAATAACAAATTATTACTTATAATGACTAGGGTTGCCATTCAACAAATTACATATAATTGGAAAAATTGGAATAGATTAAATTATAATTTTTGGTGGAACTCCTTATGTCATATTTATAAAATGGAGAGACTTATTGCAATACAACAGGGTTGTTTCAGGAAATTTCAAGATATTTGGGATCCATTAACAAAGTATTGTAATGATTAGAAAAATCTTGTTTCCCTTAAATTTACAAGTTCATTTATGGGGTGGGAGGGAGGGTATTTTTATTGTTACATGTTGTATAAGTATTGATTATATGATAGATAAGGGTGGGGAGAGGGGGAGATATGAGAATATTATATGTATCATTGTTGATTATTAAGTGATATATTTATGGTTATTTGAATGGATATATTATCACACTTATTATAAGTTTAAAAATGAATAAAGATTAAAAAAAAAAAAAAAAAAAAGATGGTTATATTATCAGCTTAGCTGAACATCTTGATCCCTAAATTAGAGAATTTTAAACCTAGCGAAGATAGGTAAATATTGAAAAGTAGAGGAGAGAGAGTAGATACTAAACCAGGGCTGCCCAAAGTCGAAATCTGCTGGCAGGCCAGGTTTTCAGGATATCCACAATGAACATGCATGAGAGAGATTTGCATACTAAGAAGGCAGAGCAGGCAAATCTCTCTCATGCATATTCATTGTGGATATCCTGAAAACCTGGCCTGCCAGTAGCTCTCGAGGACCGGACTTGGGCAGCCCTGTACTAAACAGTAGATTCTATACTGCCTATCCTCATGAAAGACATATGCGCGTCGCAATCTAAGAATCTTAGTGCATGCTTACTTGGGAAACGAGGCAACAATGTCAGTTGGGCTTTATACAACAATTTGTTAACTGAAATGGTATATCTCTAGCACAGGGGGTAGGGAACTCCGGTCCTCGAGAGCCGTATTCCAGTCGGGTTTTCGGGATTTCCTCAATGACTATGCATTAAAGCAGTGCATGCAAATAGATCTCATGCATATTCATTGGGGAAATCCTGAAAACCCGACTGGAACATGGCTCTCGAGGACCGGAGTTCCCTACCCCTGCTCTAGCAAATGAAATAATAGAAAGATGTGGTTTGTTGCATTTGAAGCAGCATCTTCTTAATTACTTAGCCAGCTGAATAACTCCATTTCAAAAACTTGGTCTCTTTTCTTGGATTATGACACATATGTACCCCAACTAGAGTAGGGATAGTTTTGAATCAATCTGGAGAACAAAGTTCACAATGTGGTTTCTTTTGATATGAGGCCAACTGCAGAAAGAACAAAAGAGACAGTAAAGGCACTTAAGGGCATTCTATAACAATCTCTTTCACATATGTGCCAAATGTGTGCCTAAGTGTGGAGAATACTGAATACCTATATGAACACCATCTGTGAAAATGTCATCTGGGCATCTAAGTCACAAATAGACTCTTGAATGGCATTGAGCACGGATAGGCAATTCCAGTCCTCGAGAGCCACAGGCAGGTTAGGTTTTCAGGATATCCACAATGAATATGTATAAGACGGCTGAGGGGAGATATGAGTGAAGTCTACAAAATCCTGAGTGGAGTAGAACGGGTACAAGTGGATCGATTTTTCAGTCCGTCAAAAATTACAAAGACTAGGGGACACTCGATGAAGTTACAGGGAAGTGCTCTTAAAACCAATAGGAGGAAATTGTTTTTCACTCAGAGAATAGTTAAGCTGTGGAATGCGTTGCCAGAGGATGTGGTAAGAGCGGATAGAGTTGCTGGTTTTAAGAAAGGTTTGGACAAGTTCCTGGAGGAAAAGTCCATAGTCTGTTATTGAGAAAGATATGGGGGAAGCCACTGCTTACCCTGTATCGGTAGCATAGAATATTGCTACTCCTTGGGTTTTGGTCAGGTACTAGTGACCTGGATTGGCCACCTTGAGAACGGGCTACTGGGCTTGATGGACCATTGGTCTGACCCAGTAAGGCTATTCTTATGTTTTTATGGATTTGCATGCACTGCCTCCTTGAGATGCAAATCTATCTCATGCATATTCATTGTGGATTTCCTGAAAACCTGACCTGCCTGTGGCTCTCGAGGACCGGAATTGCCTACCCCTGGCATAGAGTGTATTTGTAAAGGGGGGGAGAGTGTTCACATGGGCCTAAATGGTGCAGACATTTAGTTGGGAAACTTACAGAATACTGTCAGTTCCCTGCTATATTTAGGGACCTCTATTTATTCCGGGTCTTTGGCAGGTGTAAATTGGGGTGCCTAAATGTACACTAATATTGGGAGCACACTGGTTTTTAGTAAAGACACTTGGGCGCCCAAATGTCCATATGGAATAGGTTATCACCTTGCATTGACAGAGCACCTAAATGAAGGAATTTTGTTGAGGAAGTGCCCCCTTACTTTTTAAAAGGGTGAAATGGTGTGGTGGCCGTGTTAGTCCACTCTACAAGGTAAAATGTAGAAATAAAGCAAAAACATAAAGGCTGGTGCACGGCTTTGTAAAAAAAAAAAAAAAAAAAAAAAGAGGGGAGGAGGGGTTAGTTAGTCCAATAAAAAAAAGTATTGTTATTTTTTTTCCTCTATGTTTTTGTTTTATTTCTACATAATACCTTTTTAAAAGGGCTAATTTTAAAGTTCACCAGTTGGCTTAGGGAAACCTATTAAAAAATATACAAACGAGAAAAAAAATCGATATGAAAATAATAACTAAATTCTCAAAAGTATAAAATCACAAAACAAGAGAATTTAGATAAATACTAGAAAATAAAATATTATATTATACAAAAATTACATGGACTTGCTTGCCAGCTGATATAGGGCACCATGGCACTTTTATTATCGCCTTTCTGATCAGGACAGTGGAGAAACAGCTGAGATAAGTATTGTTTTTATCTTTTAACACTGTATACACATATGTGTTAGATGGAGATAGTGCACTATTTACAATGAATTCTTTATGTTAGCATTCATTCAATATATCTACAGTATATTATTAGCAAATAGCCTTGATCTTCTCCTGTAAGCCTATCTTACACTGCTGCAGACTCACTGGCAAGTTATATACTCTGAAAGTCAACTTGCTTGCTTTATTCCTCATGGACAACATTGTTCCAGGAAGACTTTCAAGCTAAGTGATTTATGAACTTTTGAACACAGCTACATTTATATGTCATTGTATGATCTTTTGTGTGGCTTTTTCCAGCTTGGTTTGATAGTGCCTGTTACATATTATATGTTGTTATATTTTGTCTGGTTTGCTTGGTTTGTTTGCAGTGTTTGTATGGTGTTTTGTGTATGTTATTTCATTAAAAATTTTGTGATATTGGAGGAAGTGACGTCATCGCCACGGATGGGAGCTTGAACTGAGAGCTCCTGCTCGGGCCGGCGAAATAACTATCATTTCGGTGTGAAAACGGCGCAAATTTTTGTTCCCGGGGGCTGGTGAGGTGTGGGAAGTCGCAGCGATCACTATGGCAACGCGAAAAAAGTTGCCCGGCGACAAACCCGGCCAGCGCACGATGGAACAAGCGCTGAGCCGGGCTACACGTGGCAGCATGGGCCCTGAAATATGCAGCGGGGAGGCGGCGAAATCGAGCGGGGCCCTGGCGGCTGTGGCAGATATGGTGGAGGACCCGGTGCCAGAGAGTTTGCAGCTGGACCCACTTACTAAAGCGGATATGCAGCGATGGATCGCAGAGGTAAAATCTGAAATCTCTGCGGTGGCGGTGCAGGTTCGGGAGGCGGTGCAGGAGTTGCGCACCGACCTGGTGGAGGTGGGCACGAGGGTCGAGGTGGTGGAGATGCGCATGGATAGCTGTGAGGACAGTGTAACCGGAATGCAGAGATCACTGGAGACGGTGTCTGCGGATTACCAACTTCTTCAGGATAAGGTTGAGGACCTGGAGAACCGCACCCGGCGTAACAATTTGAGGGTGCGGGGCCTGCCAGACCTGCCTGAGTTTAAGGATGTTCGTGCTGCTACAATCAAGCTGATTAGGTGGCTCCTGCAAGACGACACATTAGAGCCGGGACTGGAGCGGGCTCATCGTGCGCTGGGACCCCGGACACTGGATCAACTGAAGGATATAGTGTTGTGTCTTCAGAGCTTTGTCCTTAAAGAGCGGATTTTCCGCAGAGCCCGGGAGATGGGCACGGTCACCTGGGAGGGCCACCGGCTGGAGTTCTATCAGGATCTAGCTGCTGGCACGCTCCAGAAACGGCGGGCGTTCAGGGAAGTGACTAAGGCTTTGCAGCGCAGTAATTTGCGCTATCGTTGGACTTACCCTTTTGGTGTTGTTATTACCATCAACGGAGTTCACACCAGAGTTACCACTGTTCGAGAGGCTCGTGGGCTGCTACAACAAGCGGGTATTGAGATCCCTGAGGAGGCTGTCCCGGCGGGAGGTGTAGTGCCTGGCCAGGGTGTGCGTCCTTCTACCTCCCGCTGGCAACGAGTGGAAAATGGATCCCGAAGCGGGAGGGGTGGCCGAGGGGGTGGACCCCCCCATCGGGCTACTGCTTCGTCCTCAAGTGCTCCTCCCTGAGAGCTGACTGAATGTACTTGTCTATTTCCTGTTTCCAATGCCAGTTTCAGGCCTTGGTGGGGGTCTTTGGACTCCACTCCGAGGGAATGGACAGTTGAATCTTTCCCCTTGGGAGAGTGTTGTGTGGGGGTTATACACTACCTGGTTTGGGATGGGGGGGAGGGGGAAGTTGAAAGTTTCAGGTTGGTGTTAAATGGGGGGTAGTGTGGGGTGGGGGAGGGGGGAGTGTAAATGGTGACATGGGAGCTTGAGGGATTGGTGGGTTGGTGTATGGGGGAATCTTGTACACATCGTTTTTGATAGTTGTTGTTTGTGTGAGGGATGTGTGTAAGGGGCCATGGAGATGGTTCACTTCTTTATATGTTAGTGGGAGATCTGAGGACTCTCACTGTGGGGGAGGGATGAGGGGGGGAAGGGGGGACACACTTGTTGGGGTTGGGTCTGCATGGTCATTATTTTATTTGGAATATGGAGGCGTTTAAACTGGTCTCTTATAATATTAGGGGTCTCAATTCTCCCAACAAGAGAAGGGCCTTCTATAGGGAATTGCTCTGTTTGAGGGCTGATGTTTGCTTTGTCCAGGAAACACACTTACTGCAGTCCCATGAATCCTTGGCTGGAGATCACAGGTTTCCGCAGGCCTTCTGGGCTTCCCGGGTGGGCACTTCTAAGAGGAGTGGGGTGGGAATTCTTATTCGTAAGGGGATCCGTTGTGAGGTACGTAGGGTGGCGCGGGATCCTCAGGGCAGATACATTATGTTGGAGGCTCTGATTGAGGGGATCTTATACTCCCTGGTAAATATCTATGCCCCTAATGAGGGGCAGGGGACCTTCTTTCGTGAGTTGGTCCCTCGGATTCTCAAGTTCAAGGGGGGAGCCCTGGTTTTTGGTGGGGATTTCAATCTTACAGTGACACCTCATTTGGATAACTCAGGGAGGGCGGATCAATATGGAAGAAGGGATCGTAAACTGTTGCGGGAGGCATTGGCCAATCTGAATGTGGTGGACTGTTGGAGGTGGCTACATCCTTCGGTTAAGGACTATACTTACTTTTCGGGAATACACTCCTCATATTCTAGAATTGATTATGTTTTTGTGGAGCGGGGACTACTTCGGAGGGTGGAATCCGCGGGGATTGAGTCACTTACGTGGTCGGACCATGCACCGGTGTGGTTATGATTCCAGGGGGTGGGTGGAGGGTCGGGACGGAAATTTTGGCGTTTTAATGATAGTCTTTCAGATGACCCAGAGGTGGGAACGCAGATCGAAGGGTGGATACAAGACTATCTTGATGTAAATGTGGAGTGTGGAGCTTCATTGGAAGCGGTTTGGGAGGGGTTGAAGGCTACCCTTAGGGGTAGATTAATAGCTCTGGCATCGGCCCGACAGCGTAGGCGGCGGGAGGAGGCAGCGGGCCTGTTAACCGAGATTGGTAGGTTGGAGAGTTTGCATAAGCGTTCTCCTTGGAATGTGACATTGCGGGATCGCTTGTTTCAGGCCCGTAGGGATCTCCAGGCTTTAGACTTGGACAGATTACATCATAACTTACAGCTCCTCCAACAGAGATATTTTGAGTTCTCTAATAAAGCTAGTAGACTGGTTGCGCACCGTCTTAGGGTGCGACAGACGCGCAACCAGATCTTGTCACTCCGAGCGGCTTCTGGGGAGGTGTTGCAGACTGAGGATGCTATCCGTACCCGTTTTGTGGAATATTATTCCCAGCTTTATACCCCGGAAGATCCAGGGCCCTCGCGGGACCAGGACGCTTACTTAAATTCAGCAGAGATGCCCCAGATTACACAGGCTGATGGGGTGCGGTTAGACCGCCCTCTTACATTGCTTGAGGCTCGTAGCGCGTTGCGTTCTATGAAGCTTGGTAAATCACCTGGGTTGGATGGTTTTACTGTCCGGTACTACAAACGCTTTCAAGATCAGCTGCTACCTCCTTTATTGCGTTTTCTTAATTCTTTACAGGGGAATAGTACCCTCCCTTACTTTATGCGCTTGGCGGGAGTGACGGTGTTAGCTAAGGAGGGGAAGGATCCCCTCCAATGTGCTTCCTACAGGCCGATATCCTTGCTGGGGGTTGATACTAAGATCTTCACGCGAATTTTGGCGGATCGATTGATGAGTTGGATCCCTCGGCTGATCCATCCAGATCAATCGGGCTTTGTGGCAGACAGGTAGGTGATAATACTCGTAGGGTCTATAACTTATATGATAGGGCGAGGGGGGGGCGAGAAACGGTGTTTTTATCTATCGATGCTGAGAAGGCATTCGATAGGGTAGCCTGGCCCTTTTTATTTCGGGTCCTAGAATCAGTGGGGTTGGGCCCACGCATGCGGGACTGGATTTGGGTCCTGTACAGTGGCCCTTTGAGCTGCATTAAGGTGAATGGTGGTTATTCGGAGACTTTCTCTCTGGCGAGGGGCACACGTCAGGGGTGCCCGCTTTCCCCGCTCCTTTTTGCTTTGACGGTAGAACCCCTGGCGCAGCGAGTGCGGATGAATCAGGATATTAAGGGGGTTACGGTGCCGGGAGGGGATTTTAAGCTGGCCTTGTTTGCGGATGATATTCTGTTCACGGTGGAAGAACCTGCGACCTCCCTGCCAGCTATATTGAGGGAGTTGGACATTTATGGTGGGGTGTCGGGTTTTCGGGTCAATGTTGGTAAATCAGAGCTCCTCAACATTAACTTACCTGAGGACCGGGTGTCCCATTTCCGAGATCGATATCCGTTTCGGTGGGTTCAGCGCTCTCTGCGATATCTCGGTGTTTATTTTGGACCGCCGGGAGTGGATTTATATGACCTTAACTTTCCCCCGCTCTTTCGTTGTATTCGCCAAGATTTGCTTAATTGGAAAGATCTGTATTTCTCTTGGTTGGGCCGGGTGGCCATCGTGAAGATGATGATTTTGCCTCGTTTGTTGTTTTTATTCCAAGTATTGCCTCTTTGGGTGGGTAGGAAAACGCTAGAGGGAGTTCAAAGACAAATCTTTAATTTTATTTGGGCTGGTAGGCGGCCAAGGGTGAGTAGGAAGGTCCTATGTATGGGAAGAGGGGATGGAGGGCTGGGGGTCCCAGATGTGGTGAAATATTATCAGGCTGCTCAGTTGCGCGCCCTCTTAGAATGGCAGGCGCAGTCGCCAAAACTGTGGGTGGAAATTGAGCAAAATTTAAGTGATGGGGTGCCTTTGTTACATAGGCCGTGGGTACCTGGTAGGGCGCGACTGGTAGGGGGGTATCCTCATTAGTGACTTCCTTGAGGGTATGGAATCAGACCCGAGCTTGTTTATTGGGGAGTAGGCGACACTCCTGGTATAATCCGTTGAGACACAACCCTGACTTTCTACCGGGAGGGGATGGGGGAGTGTTTGCAGACTGGGAGTCACGGGGATTGGTGTGTGTGGGACAGTTGTGGGACCCGGTCCAGGGAGGTGTTAGACCCTTTACAGAACTCAGGGGTAAGTTTGGGTTCGGTATACGGGATCTGTTCCCCTACCTTCAGGTTTTGCATTATATTAGGACCTCGGGTCTCCTGGGTGACTTGAGGGGTGGTAAGATGCCCTTTGAGCTGCTATTGGGTCCAGTGCTTCGGAAGGGAGCTCTCTCTGCAATATATAGGTGCCTTAATGGTAGGGGGGCCTCCCTTCCCTACATGAGGGCCTGGGAAGATGATTGTGGTTCGGTTATTCCCTGGGATACTTGGGGTGACATATGGTCGGAGATCTCCTCGGCGAGGATTTCTGCTTTGCTGATTGAGAATGGTTACAAGGTTCTCTTTCGGTGGTACTATACCCCTCAAGTTGTGGCTCGTTGGCGGGGAGGTGCGAGTGTTCTGTGTTGGAGGGGCTGTGGGGAAGTGGGTACCTATTTTCATATGTGGTGGCAGTGTGGGCAGGTGTGTGGCTTCTGGACTGAGGTCTTTGATCGGGTGTCCCGGATCTTAGATGTCCAGATACCGGCCGATTGGCGACACGCCTTATTGTTTTGGCATCAATTGGATCTGGCTGGGGGTGACTCTTTGTTTTGTAAGTTGACATTCACTGCTGCTCGATTGGCCATTGCCTCTTTGTGGAATCAGGCGCTCTCTCCCACGTGGGCCCTGGTGGAGCAACGTTTGCTTACTTGGCAGAATCTTTATCATTTAACGGCCTTGCGGCATGGTAAACTACATGGTTATGCTCATGTGTGGCGCAATTTCCGGGCTTCTGTGGGGATCTGTGGTAGGGGTGGTCAGGGGCTTTGAGTTTGTCTGGGGGTTGGAATAGATGGGCGATGCTTGGGGGGATCACATACCCATATTCCTTTTCAATCTTTGGTATCTGTTTGGAATTGATTATCTCTCAACCATATAGAGAGTTGTGGGTATTGTGCTTTGTCCCTGGGGGGTGGGAGGGGGATATTGGCAGTGCTTTGGTGGGTATTCTAGATTGCTTTATTAGTTTGAAGGACTTGCACATGTCTATGCTGTTGATTTTAATTCTATGTGCTATTTCGGAGTGTGGTATTCAGCTCTATGTATTTTTGTTTTTGCCTTTCATGTGCAATTGTTCTGTACTGTTTGGAGTGTTTAATAAAAGCTTTTCAATTGAAAAAAAAAAAAAAAATTTTGTGATACGTTTGCAAATTTTAAATTAATAAATATATACAATATTTCTAACTTTGTAATTTGAGTACATTGCTCTGATATTATAGTATTTTTCTGTGGTATATACCCTTCAGGGATTTTTTCTTATCTTTCACATTCAATAACACACTTCAATTTCAAGACCCAAAGAAACTTGAAGATTTTATTGAGAAGCAAAAACATCGTATGGATTTGTAACTGTGTGATCTGACAGTTGGTGGTAGTTGTTGAAACAGTTAACCTGCTGTTATAGTCATACCTTTAAATTTAAGTGATTCCACAATATTTTTAGGGTATGTTTTGGTGGGATATTGATATTGATATTTTTTGTTGATCAAATTGATTTATTTTTAGTGGAAATAACTTTATTTGATTTGGAATTGTTTGTTGGAGAGTTGTGGAAATGTGGATGATCCTACCAATAGGAACGATGCTTTCTTCATAGACAATCTCCCTCTTAGATCTACTAATGCTCTAATTGGAGAAAAATCACTTCCGGGTTCCCTCCCACCTTTCCTCTTCTTTGCTTGGGACATTATGAGTCATCGCAGCGTGGGGGGAGAGAGCGCGGGCATGTGCAAGCCTGGGCACACTCTTGTCCGCATGGCAGATTGATGGAAGTAAGCCGCCGCCTCCTCCACATCTGCCAGTAACAAAAATAAAGATAACTTCGATGGTGGCGCAAAGGGGAGTCTAGAGAGCGGTGCTAGGATGCTGCGAGGGCCGGGCAATTGGCTGGGCCTGGAGGCCGTGCCTGCCACCACCGTCAGTGACTCCAAGGTGGAGAGACAGAGGAGCATGAGGAGCTGGTCCAGGAGGGAGTCCAAGGAGCTGGGCAGTTACCACTTTGTCACTGCCACAAAGTAAATTTCTGTATTAGTCTGCATATACCGTGAAGAGGAGATTTTCAGAAGGGGCAGGAAAGACTTCTTCAAGAGCTGTGTGTTAGGAGTTCGAGGGCTGCGGTGCCTCCGTGGGCTGGTTATAATGAGGAAAAGGCAAGGCAATTCAGAATCAAATAAGAACATAAGAACTGCCATCTCCGGATCAGACCCATGGTCCATCGAGTCCGGCGATCCGCACACACGGAGGCCCAGTCAGGTATACACCTGATGTAGTTTTAGTCACCCATATCCCTCTATGCCTCTCGTAAGGAGATGTGCATCTAATTTGCCTTTGAATCCCAGCGGATTCCTTAATAACCTCCTTTGGGAGAGCATTCCAGGCGTCTACCACTCGCTGCGTAAAGCAGAACTTCCTGACATTTGTCCTGGACTTGTTACCCCTTAGCTTCAAACCATGTCCTCTTGTCCGTGTCGCGTTGGACAATGTAAATAATTTATTTTCCTGCTCTATTTTATCGATGCCTTTCAGCATTTTGAACGTCTCGATCATGTCCCCTCGCAGCCTCCTCTTCTCAAGGGAGAACAGTCCCAGTTTCTTGAGTCGTTCCTCATATTCCAAGTTCTCCATACCTCTTATTAACTTCGTTGCTCATCTCTGCACCCTCTCCAGCAGTTTTATATCCTTCTTTAGGTTGGGAGACCAATGTTGGACACAGTATTCCAAGTGTGGTCTGACCATTGCTCTATAAAGCGGCATTATGACTTTCTCCGATCTACTCATGATTCCTTTCTTTATCATGCCTAACATTCTGTTTGCTTTCTTTGCCGCTGCCGCGCATTGTGCCGACGGCTTCAGGGTCCTATCTATCAGTACACCCAGGTCCTTTTCTTGTTCGCTCTTACCCAGAGTTGCGCCTGACATTCTATACTCGTGTTCCTTATTCTTACTACCTAAATGCATTACTTTGCATTTCTCCACGTTGAACTTCATCTGCCATTGCTCTGCCCATTTCTCTAACTGATACAAGTCGCTCTGGAGTTCCTCGCTATCCTCCTGCGATCTGATTGCCCGGCATAGCTTTGTGTCGTCTGCAAACTTAATGATCTCACTGGATATTCCGTCTTCCAGGTCATTGATATAAATATTAAATAGGATCGGCCCAAGCAATGAGCCCTGGGGCACACCACTAGTCACTTTCTCCCAGTCTGAGAACTTCCCATTTATGCCCACTCTCTGCTTTCTGTTTTCCAGCCATTTGCCTATCCACCTTTGTATATCTCCCTCTATTCCATGGCTTTGTAGTTTCCTGAGAAGTCTTTCATGTGGAACTTTGTCGAATGCTTTCTGGAAGTCCAAATATATTATGTCCACCGGCATTCCACTATCAATTTGCTTGTTCACGGTCTCAAAAAATTGAAGTAAATTCGTTAAACATGATTTCCTTTCCTGAACCCATGTTGACTGGGTTTCATCAAGTCGTGTGTATCTAGGTGCCGGACTATGCTATCCTTGATCAGTGCTTCAACCATCTTTCCAGGGACAGACGTAAGGCTCACAGGTCTGTAGTTGCCCGGTTCCCTTCTCGATCCTTTTTTGAAAATTGGCGTGACATTCGCTATCTTCCAGTCCTCTGGTATCTGTCCAGTTCTGATTGTCAGATTGGCAAGTTTTTGCAATAGCTCTCCGATTTCAACCTTCAATTCCTTTAAAACTCTCGGGTGAATTCCATCCGGTCCAGGGGATTTGTCACTTTTAAGTTTGTCGATCTGGTAGTATATCTGGTCCAACTCCACTTCAACTGTGGTGAGGCTGTCTTCTATTACTCCACTAAACACTTTCACTGCTTCTGGTATTTTAGCGGTATCCTCCTCCGTAAAGACGGACGCAAAGAAGGAATTTAGTTTGTCTGCAATTTGTTTATCTTCCTTGATGTACCCTTTTCTTCCCTGGTCGTCCAGGGGTCCCACCGCCTCTTTTGCGGGTTTTTTTCCCTTTCACGTATCTAAAGAAGGGTTTGAAGTTTTTGGCTTCTTGCGCTATTTTTTCCTCATAGTCCTTTTTGGCATCCCTCACCGCCTTGTGACATTTCTTCTGATCATCTTTATGTTTTTTCCATGCTTCGGTTGTTTTCATGTGTTTCCATTTTTTGAAAGAGTCCTTCTTTTCTTTTATGGCTTCCCTCACCTGTCTGGTAAGCCATGCTGGTTCTCCCTTACCTTTTGTTCTCCCCTCTTTGGAGATCCTCGGAATGTGGAGATTTTGTGCTTCTGTGATAGTATTTTTCAGTAGGGACCATGCCTGGTCTACCGTTTCAAGTTTGTCCATCTTTTTCTTGAGTCGTTGTTTCACCATGGCTCTCATGCGATCGTATTTGCCCTTTTTAAAGTTAAAGGTTTTGGCACGATTTCTATTCCCGATGTCAAGCTTAAAGTTGATCACATTGTGGTCGCTCGTCCCCAGCGGTACCGTAACTTCTACTTCTTTTGTCGGTCCCGTGAGGCCATTTAATACCAAGTCCAGGGTGGCGTTGCCTCTTGTCGGCTCTTTTACCATTTGTTCCAGGAAGCAATCCCCTAGCACCTCCAGGAACTTGGCCTCCTTGCTGCAGTTGGAGGTTCCTAGTTTCCAGTCTATCCTCGGAAAATTGAAGTCTCCCAATATTATTACATTGCCCGTCTTGCATTCTTGTTTGATTTCCTCTATCATTTCTGAGTCAGTTTCCTCCGCCTGTCCTGGGGGACGATAGTAAAGGCCAATTTTCGTGTCTGCGCTGTTTTGGCCAGGAATCTTGACCCAGAGGGACTCTAGCTTCTCTTTCGTTTCCGTCGTAGCCACTTCAACAGATTCTATTCCTTCCTTAATATATAGAGCAATACCTCCACCTTTCTGCCCTACTCGATCTCTTCTATATAGTTTGTATCCCTGTAGTACGGTGTCCCATTTGTTTTCTTCATTCCACCATGTTTCTGTTATGCCAATGATTTCCAACTTATCATGTCTTGCTATTGTTGGCAGATGGATGAAATTTCTTGTTATATCCGACTCACTTATTTTTTAAATTCGCTACCAGAATGGCTGCGATAGCAACCCGTAATTTTTTTTTGTGGTTTTTTTTTATTTTTTTTTTTTAATAAGAATCTAGGCCTCAGTGGGGGAGCTGGGAGGTTAAGGGATTAACACTCCTTCAATACTTTTTTTTGGATGAAAATTTTAGGTGTATATTTGGATACTTCTTTGAAGATGAAAGAGCATGTTTCTTATATTGTTAAAAAAATGTGTTTTTTTTAAGCTGAGGCTTTTGCGCCCTTTGAAGTCAATGTTAACCAGTTCTAATTTTCATCTGGCTATTCAAAGTCTGATTTTCCCACATTTTGACTATTGTAATGGGTATTCCTAAGAAATATTTGAGATCTATATAGGCTGCTCAGAACTCTGTGGCAAGGTTAATTACTAGAACATAAGAATAGCCTTACTGGGTCAGACCAATGGTCCATCAAGACCAGTAGCCCATTCTCACAGTGGCCAATCCAGGTCCCTAATACCTGGCCAAAACCCAAGGAGTAGCAATATTCCATGCTACCGATCCAGGGCAAGCAGTGGCTTCCCCCATGTCTATCTCAATACAGGAACTTGTCCAAACCTTTCTTAAAACCAGCTACACTATCTGATCTTACCACAATCTCTGGCAACGCGTTCTAGAGCTTAACTATTCTCTGAGTGAAAAAATATTTCCTCCTATTGGTTTTAAAAGTATTTCCTTGTAACTTCATCGAGTGTCCCCTAGTCTTCTAGAACTTCTAAATTTGAACACATCATTCCTGTTCTTAAAGAATCGCACTGGTCAGTGGTGTAGTAAGGGGGGTGAAGGGGGGGCAGTCTTCCGCCCGCCCCATTCCTTTCCATTCCTCCCCCTGCCGCATGCGTGCCTTCACTTCACCCCCCACCATCATACCTCTATCTCTTCGCTGACCCGAGCAGCAACTCCAACCTGCTTTTTGCGTCAGCATCGGCTCTCCCTCTGACATCACTTCTGGGTCCTTCACCTAGGAAGTGACATTAGAAGGCGAGCCAATGCAGGCAGCAAGTTGGTGGTGATGAAAGTTAAAAAGGTACAGGGATTGGTGCACACACGCACGGCTGGGGGGCGGGGAAAGAGGGTGGTAGAGAAGAGGGAGAGGGACCCCCACAGGCATCTCTCACCCTGGCTACGCCACTGGCACTGGTTGCCAACTGAGTATCATATTTGTTATAAATTTTAAAACATTGGCTAGCAGGAAATTTCCAGAGGGTTCAGAGGAGAGTGACGCGTCTGATAAAAGGGATGGAAAACCTTTTATACGCTGAGAGATTGGAGAAACTGGGTCTCTTTTCCCTGGAGAAGAGGAGACTTAGAGAGGCTATGATAGAGACTTACAAGATCATGAAGGGCATAGAGAGAGTAGAGAGGGATAGATTCTTCAAACTTTCGAATAATAAAACAACAAGAGGGCATTCGGAAAAGTTGAAAGGGGACAGATTCAAAACGAATACTAGGAAGTTCTTCTTTACCCAACGTGTGGTGGACACCTGGAATGCGCTTCCAGAGAGCGTAATAGAGGTTCAAGAAAGGATTGGACAATTTCCTGCTGGAAAAGGGGATAGAGGGGTATAGATATAGGATTACTGCACAGGTCCTGGACCTGTTGGGCCGCCGCGAGAGCGGACTGCTGGGCACGATGGACCTCAGGTCTGACCCAGCAGAGGCATTGCTTATGTTCTTATGTTAGACTCCCTTTGAATGTATTGACCAGCACAGAACTTACATTCCTTAAACAACAATGCCCTAGTAGTCCCATCTGTTTGTGAAATCTGCTGTGAAGAATATAGGAAATCTATATTTTATGTGCATGGAACAGTTATGGAACCATTTACCTGAGCAACTGTGAGGGTTTGGTGATGTTGGCTGTTTCAAGATTTTGTTTAGGGAGGTATATCAATAACGATTTTCTAGATTTTTCATTTTTCCTCTCTTTTAAGTGTTTTGTTAAGTAACTGATGTTTAAATATATTTGTTCATTATAAATTATGTATGTCTGTTGGAATCCGTCTAGATATAAATCTTTTTAAATAAATAAGAACTATGCCTCTCTCTGTTTTCCATCTTTTCACCAGTTCTTAATTCACAATAGGACATAGGACATTAACTCCTAACCCATACCTATCTAATTTCCTCAGGAGTCTTTCGTGAGGTACTTTATCAAGTGCCTTTTGAAAATCCAGATAACACAATATCGACCAGCTCACCTTTATCCACATTTATTCCTCCCTTCTCACTAGTTCCTTTAGTAGGAGGGTTGTGCTGTGGCATTTAAATATGTTATATCAGGGGTGCCCAAATGGTCAATCGCAATCGACCAGTAGATCACAAAGGCAACATGAGTCGGTCGCGTTGCCTTTGTGATCATGTTCTTCCTGCCTCCCCGAGCCAGGCCAGGCATGTACAAGCGCTGGACCCACAATACTTCACCTCCAACATCAATTCTGACATCGGAAAGAGAGTTCTGGGCCAGCCAATCGCTGCCTGGAACTTCCTCTCCGACGTCAGAATTGACATCGGAGGTGAAAGCTTGTGGGTCTGGCGCCTTGTGCTAGGCCTGCCTTCAGGAAGCAGGGGTAACATAGTAACATAGTAACATAGTAGATGACGGCAGATAAAGACCTGAATGGTCCATCCAGTCTTCCCAACCTGATTCAATTTAAATTTTTTCTTCTTAGCTATTTCTGGGCAAGAATCCAAAGCTTTACCCTGCACTGTGCTTGGGTTCCAACTGCCAAAATCTCTGTCAAAACCTACTCCAGCCCATCTACACCCTCCCAGCCATTGAAGCCCTCTCCAGCCCATCCTCCCCCAAACGACCATATATAGACACAGACCATGCAAGTCTGCCCAGTACTGGCCTTAGTTCAATATTTAATATTATTTTCTGATTCTAGATTCTCTGTGTTCATCCCACGCTTCTTTGAACTCAGTCACCGTTTTCCTCTCCACCACCTCTCTCAGGAGCGCATTCCAGGCATCCACCACCCTCTCTGTAAAATAGAATTTCCTAACATTGCTCTTGAATTTACCACCCCTCAACCTCAAATTATGTCCTCTGGTTTTACCATTTTCCTTTCTCTGGAAAAGATTTTGTTCTACGTTAATACCCTGCAAGTATTTGAACGTCTGAATCATATCTCCCCTGTCCCTCCTTTCCTCTAGGGCAGTAATGTCCAAAGTTCAGCCCGCGGGCCAGTTGCGGCCCGTCCTTTACTTCCATACGGCCCCCAGAGACACGGCTGATCAATGTCTTTCTCTGTGTCTGAGCCATCGCACATCCCCGCCCCCGCTCTTTTCTATGTGCCTGGCGCCGCCTACGACGCGGGAATGCAGAAGGATTTGAAATCTGCATTCCTTCTCTCACCACGCAGCCACCTGTAGCCCCATGTAGAGTTGACCGAGGAGGTCTACTTCCTGTTTTAATAAGTGCAATTTTATCCATAAAGCCCTGTTGCTTCATATAATTCCATATATATGTATATAATGTAATAAAAAAAAGTCCAGAAAGCAGCGCCGAGAGGTAGAAGGGGAGGGGCGGCGCCGGGACCTCCGATAACAGTGCGTCCTTCCTTATCCTGTTTCTAGGGACTTTAAATATGAAAGGCAGAGTGATTTTACTACTGTTTAGAATTGTAATTCAAATCGTTTGCAATAAAGTTTACATAAAATAGTTCATTTGTACTTAATTTTAAATGTCAGGCAAAATGGTCGGCCCTCGCGCATGTTCACTTACATATTCAGGGCTTCCAGTCTCTCCTCGTACATCTTCTGGCGCAAGCCTCCTATCATTTTCATCACCCTCCTCTGGACCGCTTCATGTCTTCTTATGTCCTTCACCAGATACGGTCTCTCCAAAACTGAACACAATACTCCAAGTGGGGTCTCACCACTGACCTGTACAGGGGCATCAACACCTTCTTCCTTCTACTGGCTACGCCTCTCTTTATACAGCCCAGCATCCTTCTGGCAGCAGCCACCGCCTTGCCACACTGTTTTTTCACCTTTAGATCTTCGGACACTATCACCCCAAGGTCCCTCTCCCCGTCCGTGTATATCTGCTTCTCACCTCCCAGCATATACGGTTCCTTCCGATTATTAATCCCCAAATGCATTACTCTGCATTTCTTTGCATTGAATTTTAGTTGCCAGGCATTAGACCATTCCTCTAACTTTTGTAGATCCTTTTTCATATTTTCCACTCCCTCTTCGGTGTCTACTCTGTTACAAATCTTGGTATCATCTGCAAAAAGGCACACTTTTCCTTCTAATCCTTCAGCTATGTCACTCACAAACATATTGAACAGGATCGGCCCCAGCACTGAACCCTGAGGGACTCCACTACTCACCTTTCCTTCCTCCGATCGACTTTCATTAACCACCACCCTCTGGTGTCTGTCCGACAGCCAGTTTCTAACCCAGTTCACCACTTGGGGTCCTAACTTCAGCCCTTCAAGTTTGTTCAACACCCTCCTATGAGGAACTGTATCAAAGGCTTTGCTGAAATCTAAGTAAATTACATCTAGCATATGTCCTCGATCCAGCTCTCCAGTCACCCAATCAAAAAATTCAATCAGGTTCGTTTGACACAATTTTCCTTTTGTAAAGCCATGTTGCCTCAGATCCTGTAACCCATTAGATTCAAGGAAGTACACTATCCTTTCTTTCAGCAACACTTCCATTATTTTTCCCAACAACCAAAGTGAGGCTCACCGGCCTGTAGTTTCCTGCTTCATCCCTGTGACCGCTTTTGTGAATAGGGACCACATCCGCTCTCCTCCAATCCCCAGGAACAACTCCTGTCTCCAGAGATTTGTTGAACAAGTCTTTAATAGGACCTGCCAGAACCTCTCTGAGCTCCCTCAGTATCCTGGGATGGATCTCATCTGGTCCCATCGCTTTGTCCACCTTCAGTTTTTCAAGTTGCTCATAAACACTCTCCTCCGTGAACGGCGCAGAATTTACTCCATTTTCTCATGTAACTTTGCCAGACAATCTCGGTCCTTCGCCAGGATTTTCTTCTGTGAACACAGAACAGAAGTATTTGTTTAGCACATTTGCTTTTTCCTCATCACTCTCACCGAGAAATCGGTGTGGTGGCTTGGGGGGGGGGGGCAGGGAGAGAGATAGAATCAGGGAAGTGGAGAAATTGGTGCGATGGCTGGGAAGGCAGGGGGAGAGAGAAAGAAAGACAGACAGGCAGGGGGAAAAAGAAAGACAGAAATAAAGAGTCGGCAGGGGGAGAGAGAAAGAAAGCGAGACAGAAAGAAAAGTGGGGGGGGGGCAGAAAGAAAGAAATATTGGATTTACAGTTAGAAGAAGGAAGTGCAACCAGAAACTCATGAAATCACCAGACAAAAAGGTAGGAAAAATGATTTTATTTTCAATTTAGTGATCAAAATGTGTCCGTTTTGAGAATTTATATCTGCTGTCTATATTTTGCATTATGACCCCCTTTTACTAAACTGCGACAGTGGTTTTTAGCGTAGGGAACCTATGAGCGTTGGAAACTGCAAGGAGCATTCAGCGCAGCTGCTGCGCTAAAAAACGCTATTTTGGTTTAGTAAAAGGGGAGGGAGTATATTTGTCTATTTTTGTATAGTTGTTACTGAGGTGACATTGCATATTTTAAAGTCATCTGCCTTACTCTTGGAAAAAAACCCCGAATACAAATGTGCTTTGTGTTTTTGAAAATTTTATTGTTGGGAGATCATTTTGACTTGGTCATTTTAAAAGTAGCTCGCAAGCCAAAAATGTGTGGGCACCCCTGTATTATGTACATTCAGCACCACTACTTATAAGAGACCACTGACCAGCATTGGCTTATGGAGAGCGGTGATTTTTAACCATTATCCAATAGCTATGTGGTTGAATTTAGGGCAACTTTTTTGCTGTCCTAAATTACACCGCTTAGCTATATGAACAGCGGATAAGTATCCCTGGCTACATGTAGATATAGCAGGCAGAATGCCTATGCGCCATCCTTGCTCTGCCCTAGCAGAATCTATATAGCTCAGGGGCTGTGTGTAGGAATTTTTAGCTGCAGTGTTTGGATAATGCTGCTAAAAATACACAGATAGGTCAGTAGTGGAGGTGTTGGAAACAAAAATAAAAAAAAGTTTATCCTTTGAAGTTTGTTGGTTTTCATCACATTTGTCTTTTGTCTTTTATCTAGTTACAGAATGCCAGAACCCATGGGAACAGCACAGAAACAATCCTTTGCTTCAAAGATATGAAGGGAAAGCTAGATATCAATGGAGCATATGACATTGCAAAAGGAATTCAACTGGTCAGATAGTAGGCTGTCATATTTCTCTTTGTTGTTACTCATTATTCCAGTGTACTGTTTGGGGCTGCAAGAAAACTGGGAGAGGGGGAAGAAGATGCTAGTTTGGCAAGTTGGGGGAGGGGTGGAGAAGGGAGATGAGGAACTGAGGGAGGAGTAGAAGGAAAATGCTTGGCCAGGGGTGGGAGGAGGGGGGAAGAAAAAGGAGATATTGGATTGGGGAAGAGGAAAGAAAGGAAAGTATCCTGTATATTTCCCCCAAATTGTAATTGCTAGGGATTAGAGAATGGCACCCTGTTCCCACAGACTCTGTCTCCATCCCCGTGAGTTCTGTCCTCATTTGCACAAACCTCAAACACTTATGATTTTATATTTAAATCTTTTTACTAATGTATAAAAAGGGACAATATTCTGTACAACTGTTTATAAATCATAAATAGAGCCTTTTATTTTGATCTGGTTTTGGTATAACCTTCCCAAAGATTCAGTTGCCTATGGAGCTCATAATCAAAAAATAAATACGTCTAAAAACCCGCCTAAATCGGTACTTGAACAATCTAAAAGACAGGTCGTCTAAGTGCTGATAATCAAAATGGGTTTTAGACGTATCTCAAAACAGCTTAGGCCTTTTTAATGCTGCTGTATGCCCAGAGCTGTAAGGGGTGTTTTAGGAGGAGTGGTGAGGGCGGGATTTGGGCGGGACGTAGACTGACCTAGACTTAGTTGTATTGCAAGTATAATTGAAAGTTTAACAAGACTACCTAGATGGAATTTATATGTAGTGACTTAGGAGATCTAAAAACAGGTGTAAGTGCCAAGAAGGCATCCAAAGTGACCAGATAACCACTGCAGTCACGTAGTACGGACCCCCACATACTCTCCCAATGATCACTGACTCCCCCATACCGCCATAAAAATTGGAATAAAAACATACATACCTGCTTGCAGAACATCAGCACCTGGCATAGGAAAGCCTAGTACAGCAACACAGAGGTAGCTTAAGTAGTCTGGGGGGTGGGCTAGTGATCCATAGAGAGGAGGACCCAGGCCCATAAGCCACTCTAACCACTGCAAAAACAAACAAACCACCAAACCCTTTTGTACTGCCATATAAGTGGCTCCTGCAGCCATAAGGGCTATTGGGGTGATAGACAGGTGGGTCTAGTAAGTTTTGGGGAGGCTCACCATGACCTATAATGGAGTTGTGGTGAAATGTTTATGTGGCACCCTTTTTGTGAAGTTCACAGCAGTGCCCTTTAAGATGCCCCACTACTCTGTTGCCATGCCTGGGTGTCCAGTCCATCACTTTGCTGACCCCTCCCATGTCCAAAATGTCTTGTTCTAGGTGTTTTCGACTTGGACGAATTCTTGGACCAGAATGGGGTATAAAGATAGACAACTTAGTGATCTGGACGATCAAACGGCTGGACGTACAATTAGACGATTCTCAAAAAAAAACATTTTTGGACATATTTTTCAAGAACGGACTTTAAATGCTGTTGACTTTGGGCGACTAGTGACTTAGGTCCAAAATGGACTTAGACATATTTTTTGATTATGTCCATCCATGTGTGTATATCATCTGGGAAGGTAATTGGATTGTCTTTCAGACATGGGCGTAGAAGAGAACCTAAACTGTGTAGTGGACGAACAAGAAAATAAATGTCTATTAAGTGTTGAAATGTTCTTGATGCCAGCAACAATGGATAAATCTATTGCATTAATAGTAAGATGCTTGAACAACTGGGCAAATGATGGAAGGACGTTGCAAATGTTAGGAGTCTGATCAGTAGAACTGACTCTTGTTGTCACATCAAAAGCAGAAAAGATACAAATGATGTCATATAACAGTAGTTCATTTTAAACCCCAAAACAATAGTTGTTTTTTTGCAGTCATTGAATTCAGTTTCCAGTTGTCTAAGATATGTTAAGTTTTTACATATTGATACTAGTCTCAAATTTAATTAGAGAATGACATGGGGACAAAGTTTGGCCCTATCCCCCACAGGCTCTTTCCCTGTCTCCATCCCCACCCTGTGGGCTCTATCCACATCTCCGCAGGATCTATCTCCATCCCTGCCCTGTGGGCTCTGCACCTGTCTCCACCCTGTGGATAACTGCGGGTATCCATCCCTGTGTCATTCTCTACTAGGGATTCCAGAGATAATATAACAGGTGCTGGTGAAAGAGGACAACCCTGCCTCATTTTTCTTTTCAGCTCTAGGTCTTCTGTCTATTTTCCATTTACCATTATCTGTGCTGTTGATTTCTTGTATAGTTTTCACCAGTTTAACAAGGTCCCTTCTTTTCCATATGTTGTCAACATCCACTTTTTGAGATATTCCCACATTATTACATTGAATGTCTTTTTTGTGTCCAAACTCCCTACTGCCATATTCCCTGCATGCATTAATCCTGGAATAACATTATTTATTTAATTGGCTAGCATCACTGTGGTGATTTTTATATCCTTGGTTAACAATGAAGCATAGGGCTCAATTTTCCAAAACTGTTTGGGGTTGCTAAGTTTAACATAAATTACACCTTCCTGGACATAGTGAATAAGTTGACTCAGTACTGAGAATAATCAAGAACCCAGTGCAGCAAAGTTGGCACCCATGTGTACAGCAAGTGATGCCTTGAAGATTTCTCTTCACTTTCAGCTTCACCCCTCTTCCTGTCTTTGGGTCCAATTCTAAAAATGGCACTCTAAGTTAGGCGGCAGTAGATACCTGTGATAGGGTGAAGTTCCTCTTCCAAACCAACAGAGGGAGCCCGAGCAGTGTAGCTCATTGAGCAGAGAGATGAGCTAATCTGCATAGAGCTGCAAGTGCTGCTGGGAACTGTCCACTCACCCTGAGTGGATTGTGGTGCTGAAAAGAACAGCTCCCAGCACAGAGAGCTATATGACTCTTGGGAAGAGGATGTGAGTGTTCTTTCATACTTGAGTACTGGCAGATGTGAGTGTCCTTTTATGCTTGGGTACTGACTGTGGGAAGAGCTAAGCTAGCCTGTGAAGTACTCTAAAGGCGGAGTGGAAAATCTGGAATGGTTCTCTTCTGCAGTCCATGTGGATAAAGGGAAATAGCCCTATGGACTAAAACAGAGGTGTCAAACTCTGGCCTTACAGGCCAAATTTGGCCTGCAGGGTAATTTAATTTGGCCCGCAGTCTGGCCCAAGGTTTGGCCTTCCATCCCAGCTTCCCGGTCTCATCTTCTAAGCACCCTGCCGAGGATTGCCAGTTGGTTGATATGATCCTAGCAGGCTGCCTCGGCCTCTGCAGCACGTTCCCTCTGCCGTGGTCTCGTACATCAGAGAAGGGGTGGGATCGCAGCAGAGGGAACGTGCTGCGGAGTCCAAGGCAGCCTGTTATCATGTTTCCCTGAAAATAAGACACTGTCATATTAATTTGGGGCCCAAAAAAGGCACTAGGTCTTATTTTCAGGGATGTCTTATTTTTTTTCATTGTCAATGATCATCTCTCCTTTCCTCTCCTCCGCCCCAATTCTTCCTATTTCCTTTCTCTCTCCCACATGTGCAGCATCTTTCCTCCCCTCTCACACATCCCCTTGTGCAGTATCTTTCTATCCCTCCCTCCCATCCCTTCTATAGCAGAACCCTTGCAGCTTCTATCCCTTCCTTCCATCCCTTGCAGCTTCTATCCTTCCCTTCCTCCCATCCCCCCCGTGTAGCATCTTTATACCCCCCACCATGCACTCCCCCTCGCCGATCCATCTCTCCCTCCCATCCGAACCACGACACAGAATTAAATACCTTATAACAAACCAGCAGCTTCGGCAGCAAACTAGACAGGCTGCTTCGCAGCCTGGGCTGTTGCTCTGCCGCATCACTGATGACTTCATCAGCAACACAGCAGAGGAACAGCCTGTCTAGATTACTAACGATGCTGCCGGTTTGTTATAAGGTGTTTATTTCTGTCTCGCGGTTTGGATGGGAAGGAGAGATGGGTCGGCAGGAGGGAGGGGGGAAGCGCTACTGCTGCTGCCAGTGACTAGGGCTTATTTTTTTGGGTAGGGCTTATAGTAAGACCTACCCCAAAAATCATGCTAGGGCTTATTTTCGGGGTAGGGCTTATTTAGGGGGAAACACGGTAGGATCACTATAGCCAACTGGCGATCCTCGGCAGGCTGCTTAGAAGATGAGACTGGGAAGCCAGGATGGAGGGAGGGAAGAAACGACGGGCCAAATATCGAAGGTGAGACCGGGAAGAAGAAGGGGGAAAACATGCAGGCTTTTGGGAGGTCCAAACAGACGTGCATATGCCGGACTGAGGGGGGAGGGGAAGAAATAATGGGTCTAAAACAGAGGAGAGGGAGAGAGATGGTGAACAATGGGATGGAGGGAGAGAAGGAATAGAAACGGAGCTAAGTTGGACACAAGGGATGGTGTGGAGGAGGATGGAGATAGAGATACTGGATAGGAGGGTAGTTGGGAAGAGAAAGGGAGAGATGGTGGATGAAAGGTGATGAGGAAGGATGATGAGGAAGGATGGAGAGATGCTGGATGAAAGGGTAGTTGAGAAAAGGAGAGATGGTGGATCTGGGATGGTGGAATGCATCGCTGCAGCTGCGGGGATGGAGACGAAAAAAGGAAAGATGTCAGACCTCTGAGGGAGGGAAGGGAAACAGAAGGGGAGGAAAGAGATGGAAGATGGATGGTTATCACGGAGAAAGAAGAAAATGACAAATGGGCAGGAGACCCTGGCAAGCAAGTTATCAGAAGACAACCAGAACCTGGGACCAACATGATTTGAATAATTACCTGACAACAAAAGGTAGAAAAAATCATTTTATTTTCTGTTTTGTGATTACAATATGTCAGATTTGGAAATGTGTACCCTGCCAGAGTTGGTGTTAGACAGCAAGTGTGAACTAGGACATAAAAGAGAGAGGAAAAGTCTTTATTAAGATGCACATTTAACGTATGCTAAATCGGTTAGAGTACCTTAATAAAAGGACCCCTAAGAATCTTAATAAAAAAATTCAGTCCGTGACTTAGCCTATGTTTTAGATTTCGGCCCCTTATGTGATTGAGTTTGACACCCTTGGACTAGAATGTCTCACCTATCTACTGGAAAAGATCTTACAGGGTAAGTACACAATCTCCTTTTACTTGTCCTGGCTTCTTTTAGCTGGTCCCCTGTGTTCTTGGCTGTTGATTTTAGCATTACATTATACTCGGATCTAGATGGTAGTGGGGGTCACTCTAGAATGCAGGAGCCTTGATCAAATAAAGGGCACAGGGTGATACATAGGAGTTCGAAACTTGTTGATCCTTGGAGGTTGATCCATTTCTTGTCAAATACTGTATTATATTCTTACTAGTTTTTTATCCATTAAATGAAAGGGTGCTAGAATAGATGACTTAGGCATTTCTTTATTTCTTTCTGTATGTCTGTCTTTCTTTCTCTCTCCCTACCCCCTTTCTTTCTTTATGTCTGTCTTTCTTTCTGTCTCTCTCACTGGCTCCCTGTCTGTCTGTATTTCTTTTTTTCTGTCTCTGTCGCTGCCTGCTGTCTATCTGTCTTCCTTTCTGTCTCTCCCCCCTGTCCAGCAGTAGCCCTTCTCTCTTTCTTTTACCTCCCCCCATCCAGCAGCACCCCTTCTCCCTTCCTTTTAACTTCCCTCTATTCAGCAGCACCCCTTCCCTGCTCCCCCTGTCCAGCATCGGCTAGGCCGGGCAGCCTCAGGGCTTTTGCTAGGCCGGCTCAGTGCTGCAGCTTCTTCATCCATCCTAAAGAACGCTAATGGATAGTTTCATCAATCGTAACGCGGGAAGTGAGGGTAAGGAGAGGAAGCGTTGTGTGATCTATTCAACAGAGTCGGAGGACTTGTTGCCAGGCCTATAATGGCACGGCTGGGAGGCGGGCCTTGGAAATTTGGTCTGGTGGGTGACAGGAGCAGAAGTTTGAACTGAAGGCTTAATGTGCCAGCACCAGGGGAGGATCCAGAAAGTAATGTAAGATGGGATCGCAATAGGAGATGGCTGAGTACTTTGACTCTACCACTGTTAGGTCAGCCACAATCGCTGGGATCGGGATTACTGCTGGGAGTTCAACCAGCCAGGGGTGCTCTCACCATTTCTGCTTCATCAGGCTCGGAACAGGAGCAGAGCACAGTGTCCAGCAGCGCAACATGACCGAGGCTACCACATCGGTCAGAAAGCAGGAGGTGAACCGGTGTCGGAGATCAGGACAGGGAATCAGCTGAGGCAGGCTCTGTGCATGCAGGGCACGGCGCCACAGATCACGGACCCACCAAGTTTGAAGTGCGCGCTAAGGGTTTTATTATAGTGGATTTTAAAGGTCCATGATCCCATGTCATGCATTTCTTTTTTTATGCCTCTCTCGCTGTCCGCTGTCTGTCTGTCTTTCTTTCTGTCTCTCCCCCCTTGTCCAGCAGCACCCCTTCTCCCTTCCTTTTAACTCTACCCTGTTCAGCAGCATCCCTTCCCTGCTCCTCCTGTCCAGCAATAGCCCTTCTCCCTTTCTTTTACCTCTCCCCTAACCAGCAGCACCACTTCCCTGTTCCCCCTGTTCAGCAGTAGCCCTTCTCCCTTCCTTTTACCTCCTCCCCCTCGTCCAGCAGCACCCTTTCCTCCCCACCCCTGTCCAGCAGCACCCTTTCCGTGCTCGCCCTATCCAGCATCGGCTAGGCCGGGTAGCCTCGGGGCTTTTGCTAGCCGGCTCAGTGCTGCAGCTTCTTCACCCATCCTAAAGAACGCTAGTGGATAGTTTCACCAATCGTAGCGCGGGAAGTGAGGGTAAGGAGAGGAAGCGTTGTGTGATCCAATCAACAGAGTTGGAGGATTTGTTGCTGGGCCTATAGTGGCGTAGCTGAGAGGCAGGCCTTGGAAATTCAGTCTGGTGGGTGACAGGAGCAGAAGTTTGAACTGAAGGCTTAATGTGCCAGCGCCAGGGGAGGATCCAGAAAGTGATGTAAGATGGGATTGTAATAGGAGACGGCTGAGTACTCAGACTCCACCACTGTTAGATCAGCCACAATCACTGGGATCGGGGTTACTGCTGGGAGTTCAACCAGCCAGGGGTGCCCTCGCCATTTCCGCTTCATCAGGCTCAGAATAGGGGCAGAGCACAGTGTCCAGCAGCACAACACGACCGAGGCTATCGCGTCAGTCAGAAGGCAGGAAGTGAACCAGCGTCGGAGATCGGGGCAGGGAATCAGCTGAGGAAGGCTCTGCTCATGCGTGGGCATGGCGCCACGGATCACGGACCCACCAAGTTTGAAGTGCGCATGCGCGCTAAGGGTTTTATTATAGCGGATTTCAAAGGTCCATGATCCCATGTCATGCATTGATTATATTTTTGTTTCTAAAGATCTTTATCTGAGAGTGATGACTCCTTATTTATTTCAGACCACACATTAAATTCTTTAGAAGTGAAGGGGTTAGGTCTAAGGAGGGAGGAGGGAAGCACTTGTTGGAGAGTCCCGGCACATTTCTGAGTTCAAGACTTTAGTGCTTAGTCTAGTCTAATCTTTGGTTTATATACCGGGTCATCTCGTGGTAGAGCTCGACTCGGTTCACAAATAGTTATAGTCAAATAATTTTTATTATAAAATTAGTAAAGCACACCAGTACAAACAGCTTAGGCTTTTGTTATGAAACAGAACAACTATCACCCTTCCTCCCCCCCTCCCCATATCCCTTCGCACTCCAGGAGTCCAGTACTACAACAAAAATGGAGAGCAAGAGTCAAACTTAGAGGTTCAATAATCTACTGCGGGCATGCGGAGTAAGATCCTGCCAGAAACATTCCCAAGTCAGACTGAATCTACGACCAAGGCCACGATCCAAGGCTCCCACCATTCTGCGTTCCAGTGTCGCATGGGTTATCATCAGGGATCGCCACTGTGCATAAGATGGGGGATCGCGGGACAGCCAGTTAGTAAGTATTGCTTTTTTCCCCATCAAAAGCGCTCTAGTGAGGAAAGCCGACATGCCTTTGGGTTTAGGCGTGGCTATATTGTAAAATCCGAATAGTGCTCTTGGTTGTGGAAGCCATCGCCTCCCCCATAGTGTCGTAATGTAGTGTCCCAAATATCTCCAAAACTGTAAAATTTTAGGGCAAGTCCAGAGCATATGGCCTAAAGAAGCGTGATCCTGATCACATTTCGGGCAGGAGTGAGATGCAGTAATCCCCATCCTAGCTGCTCGTTCCGGCGGGATGTAGAGTCGCAATACTATCTTCAATTGCATTTCCCAATGCGTAATGTTAGGAGAGACCTTCTGAATATTTTTCAAAACCCGCTGCAACTGCTGGTCTGTTAAAGTACATTGCAAGTCCTCTGCCCATGTCGTTGCCAAGATGGCCAAATTAGTGCCCGATTGACAGTCCCGGACTCCCACAATGTGAAAACGAAGCGGAACCCTCTGTTGTGCAGAAAGACTGAAAAGTTCCGAGAGGGCCTCCCGGGTAGCTTCAGTTAGGTGTTCCCCAGGTAGAGACTGAGCATAATGTCGGATTTGATAATAAGCAAAAAGGTCAGTTGGCTGTAAATCAAATGTCTGACGTAATTCCGCAAAGTTGGCTGTTCACAAATAGTTAAAATCAGGTAACATATAATGTGAACATGAGAAGAAGGTGTTAAAACACTATAAATTTGTCGATTCAGAAAATAAGTTATTAGGATACTGTGAAAACAATAATGTTTTTAGAACTTTATGGAATTGTTGTAGATGACCCATCAATCTAACAGAGTCAGGGAGTTTATTCCAAGTTTCTAGTTTCAAGTTTCAATTTTATTATATATTTGATTAATCGCTTACTCAAATTTCTAAGTGATGCACATATCTTTAAAAATATATACAATTAAAAGGGCATCAACACAGACAGATTAAAAGACTGTATATGCATAACATGATAAGGACTAACAGTGCGAATATGTTGAAACGAAAGGAAAGGATGGGTAAGAACTACATATTGCTGATAAAAAAGAAAACAATTATGGTAAAAAAACAATGGGGAGGGAATAAACAATGAACCTTAAAGAGGTTATAAAGATTGAATGGAACTCCAAATTAGACTGTTTTAGGTATCAAAGGCATCCCTGAAAAGAAAACTTTTTAATTTGCTCTTAAATTTATCCAGATTATCTTCCAATTTAAACACAAGAGATTGGCTGAGCTAAAATGTATGAATAATTGGGAGCATATGGGCAGTCCACTTTTGTTTTGGGATGCAGTGAAGGCTATTCTTAGGGGAAATATTATTACATATGTACACAGGAGAAGGAAGCAGGTGGCAAGTCAAATATTGGCATTGCAAACAAGGAGCAGGAAGCTAAAATCTGCCTAACAAACAGCTCCAACTGCTGCTAATACATTGGCACTTTTACATGAACAGACTGCCCTTAATAATCTGACGACATGAGTAAACTATGGTATCTATTTAATATTATAAATATAGGGCTCAATATTCAAAGTGAGGCTCTGGCTGTTTAAATCACTTGTCTGGGACTATCTGGAAATATTCAGCAGCCCTTAAACAACAGTACCATTGAATATCTTCTCTAAATGGCCTTTTCCTAACCAGTGAGGTTAGGGATAGGTCAGGGGCAGAGTTAGGTTGGAGTGATGACTTGGCCAGTTATCGGCAATATTCAGCCTGCTAATCAACTAGGTTTAGCGCATAAATGCTGGCTTTTGCAAAGCTATGGTAGAGGTATCTACCGTGGGTCAGTGAGGTAAATGCTCTGACACTCATAGAATTTCTATGAGCGTCAGAGCATTTACCTCACTGGCCTGCAGTAGAAACCTCTACCATGGCTTTGTGAAAGGAGCCCAAAGTTAGGACATCAAAAAAAGGCTGTCCTAATGTTATGCAGTGAGGTTAACTGGGCTTCAGCCTAAATATCAGACAAGACCTGTTAATCTCAGGACTGCAGTATGTGTGTTCCTGCCCCCCCCCCTTTCTGATTGCCCCCCCTCCTACACCCAGAGCAGCATACTCCCCCTAAACATCACTGGACCTTGACTATCCTTTATAATTCTAATTTTACCCCCTGCACCTGCACCCCCCCTCCCTGAAGAAAATACCAGGAGGCCTGAGTCTGGCCACCCCTGCAGGCTCCTCCAAGCCTTTCTTTGCTGGTCTCTAGTGGTCTAGGGCAGCATTTCTCAACTCAGTCCTGAAGTACCCCCTTGCCAGTCAGGTTTTCAGGATATCTACAATAAATATGCATGAAAGAAATTTGCATATAATGGAGGCAGTGTATGCAAATTGAGTTTATGTATATTCATTGTGGAAACCTGTCTGGAAAGGAAGTACTCCAGGACACTGGTCTAGGGGGAAATAGGCAGGAACAATGCCTACTTGTGCCTGCCCAGTGCTGACTGCTCCTGAAAATGGCTGTTGTGACCTCTAGTGGTAGCCTTATGGTACTTCAGTCTCTTTGAATGTGATTTGGTTTGATTTTATTTATGTTATTGTTACTAGTGCAAAGGTTCCCTTTGGCTGATTGCTGCAAGATTTTGGGGAGGGGGGAGGGAGATGTTTGGTGGAAAATTATAGTTACAGGTTTTTTTTAGTTTTTCTAAGAAAAATTGTTTAAGGTGTCATCAGCATTGGCTTCTTATGCCTTTCTCTTCCCAGATCTGATTTCATGTGTTGTACAACATGCCTTATGCACGCTCCTGCTATGGCGTGTTCCCTGGATTCAAGAGGGAGGGGGTGTGGCTTGCCTGGCAGATGTCCCCACTGGGACCAACTCTATCGTTTTCCCCACTTTATATGTCTCTGGCACCCTGATGCCTCCACCCAAGGAGAAAGGGTATTAAAGGGTAGATTCCTCCCATCCCTCAGGATCTTCTTCAAAACCTCAGTGAATTCAACTGTTTTCTTTCAGCTCTCCCTCATCATTAAGTTCTTACCACTCTGACAGCCTCTCACACCTCTGTCAGAAATCACAGAATTTTTCTCAAAATACTTGATCACTCTGACAGACATCACACAACTTTCCCTAAGCTGAGGAAACATCCACTGATATTTCCCTTCCCACCCTTCTTCACAGCCTTAGTTGCCATGCAAAAGACAGATCAATGCATTTACTGACAGCCTGCTCTGTCTCACCACATGACATCATCAAGTACTGAGAGGAAAATCACATAGATCCAAATGGCAGCTTCAGAAACACAGAAAAAGTGGCATATAGTGGCATTTCTAGTTGGGGGTTCAGTAGATGTGGTAAACAAAGGGTGTCCAACCTTGGCCCTCTCCTCTCCCTAGCTGCCCTCTCAGGGCCTGATTCTGTAAATGGCACCTTAAGTTAGGTGGTGGTAGGTGCATTAACGCTCAGAAGTCGAACAAAAAAACAGAATCCAACAAATCTGCAAGGGAGGGCACAGTAGATAACAATAATGCTGACTAACCTAATAGTTTTAATTGGCTTTAATCAGCGCGGTAATTGACCACTCCATTAAAAGCCAATTGAAAACTTGCTTAAAAAGTAGGCATCATAATTGCATCGACAGCAAGCTACTTAACAGTGCCTAAGGTCAAAGAAGGCATGGTTGGGGTGGAGATGAGCTTAGGCGCCATTAGACACGATTCTCAAAAGAACATCAATAATAATAATTCCCTTAGCGCGCATGCGCACTTCTAACCTGGTGGCTCCATGCGTCCGTAGCTCCGTGGTCGGCAGAGAAATAGTAGAAAAAAAAGTTGGTAATGTGTGTGCGCATGCACAACGCTTACAACGTGCGAGGCGTGCGCATTTCAGTTTCTTCTCCCAGGAGCGGCTATTATGTGCTGGTTGCCGTTTGGTTAAAAGAAAAGGTAGGTGGGAGAAGTCGCGCAATCCCCGTAAGATCTCTAATATTCCCCTGACATCCCCGACCTCATAGAAACATAGAAAATGACGGCAGAAAAGGGCCATAGCCCATCAAGTCTGCCCACTCTAGTGACCCACCCACCCCGGCTTTGCACCCTTAGAGATCCCACGTAAATATCCCATTTTCTTTTAAAATCTGACACGCTGTTTGCCTCGATCACCTGCAGTGGGAGTTCGTTCTAGTGATCGACCACTCTTTCGGTGAAAAAATACTTTCTGGAATCACCATGAAATTTACCCCCCCCCCCCTGATTTTCAGCGGATGCCCTCTGGTGGACGAGGGGCCTATAAGACAGAAAATATCATCTTCCACCTCGATACGACCTGTGATACATTTAAACGTCTCAATCATGTCTCCTCTCTCTCTTTGTTCCTCAAGTGAGTACAGCTGCAATTTATTTAGCCTTTCTTCATAAGGGAGATCCTTGAGACCTCCACTGACATCCCCCTGACATCTCCACACCACGGACAGGGGCCAAACAGATGGGACTGACAGAAAAGGTGGCAGTGAAAGACACAGAAGGACAGGGAGCCAAACAGATGGGACATTGACAGACTAACAGAAAAGGTGCTCTGGGGGAAAAGACAGAAGGGGGCCATGGAGAGACAGTCAGAGAGAGGGAAAGGGGGCTGCTATGGGGGGAGAGGTGTGCTGGGGGGCAGACAGTCTGGGGGGGAAATACAGTTTGCTCTGGGGGGGGGGAATACAGAAGGGGACCAAGGAGAAACAGTCAGTCAGGCAGGCAGACAGGGTGCCAGAGAGAGAGACAGACAGAAAGAAAGACAGACAGACAGCGTCCAAGGAGAGAGAGAAAAAGGGAAAAAAAACCCAGATAGCGGATAAGGAGATTGAGAGAAAGAAAGAATGACAGAAAGAAATACAGACAGACAGACAGTAGCCAAGGAGAGAGAATGAAAGAGTGACAGACAGACAGAGGGCCAGAGAGACAGATAGACAGCCAACGTCCAAGGAGAGAGAGAGAGACAGAAAGAAAAAAACAAAACAGACAAATAGCGGCCAAGGAGAGAGAGAGAAAGAAAGAATGACAGACAGAAAGAAAGACAAACAGACAGGGGGCCAGGGAGAGACACAGACATAAAGAATGACAGACAAACAGACAGCATCCAAGGACAGAGAGACAAAGAAAAAAAAAACCCCAGACAGACATCTATTCTAGCACCCGTTAATGTAACGGGCATAAACACTATCTCCCTGACATCTTAATACACACGGACAGGGGCCAAACAGAAAAGGTGGCATTGAAAGACACAGAAGGACAGGGAGCCAAACAGATGGGACATTGACAGACTGACAGAAAAGGTGCTCTAGGGGGAAAGACAGAAGGGGGCCACGGAGAGACAGTCAGAGAGAGGGAAAGGGGGCTGCTATGGGTGGAGGCTGGGGGCAGACAGTTTCTGCTCGGGGGGGAATACAGAAGGGGACCAAGGAGAGACAGTCAGTCAAGCAGGCAGACAGGGGGCTAGGGAGAGAGACAGACAGAAAGAAAGACACAGACAGCGGCCAAGGAGAGAGAGACAAAGAAAAAAAGACATACAGTCAGCCAGCGTCCAAGGAGAAAAAGGAAAAAAAAACCCAGATAGCGGACAAGGAGAGAGAGAGAAAGAAAGAATGACAGAAAGAAATACAGACAGACAGTAGCCAAGGAGAGAGAGAGAGAAAGAAAGAATGACAGACAGACAGACAGAGGGCCAGAGAGACAGATAGACAACCAGCATCCAAGAAGAGAGAGAGAGAGAGACAGACAGAAAAAAACAAAACAAACAAACAGCAGCCAAGGAGAGAGAGAGAAAGAAAGAAAGAATGACAGACAGAAAGAAAGACAAACAGACAGGCGGCCAGGGAGAGACACAGACATAAAGAATGACAGTCAGACAGCATCCAAGGAGAGAGAGAGACAAAGAAAAAAAAAAAGACAGACAGACATCTATTCTATCACCCGTTAATGTAACGGGCTTAAACACTAGTAGGCAATAAAACCTTGGCCTTCATTGCAGACGTCTAAGTTTTGTGGTAGGTGCCATTTGCTGCAATTCTTTAAATGGCGTCTATGCATGACTGACATATGGCTGGCGCCATTTTTGGCACAGTGAATCCGGCCCTCGGTGTCCATGTTCAGCTTCTTTTCCAGCACTATCACTCTGGGTCCCCTAATGGCCCATTTCTAGCACTGCCCTTCTGGGTCCCCACCGTCTCCCTTTCTCTCTCTTTCCTCCCTCCACTGTGGCATTTCTCTGACTTTGTCTCTCCCCCCTTCCCCTCCCCCTGACTCCTGCATCACCTGCTCTCTTCCCCCCTTTTGCGATCTAACAGCTCTGTCCCTCTCTTCTCCACTGTGACCTGTCTTTCACTTTGTCTTTCTCTTAAAACAAATACTGTATATCACTTTTCCTTCTCAGCAGTGGCATACTTGACTTGGTAGCCACCCAGGGCAGAATACCTCTCCACCTCCAGGCAGTGTGTATGTGTGTGTTGGGTGGGTAGGGAAGGGTACCTATGGTATACAAGATGGTATGTTAGGTTTTTATATTTTTTATATTACTGCATATGGAGTCGGAGTTTCTGGACTGTATTTTTCTGGTCTGCTTGACTATTTGCTACTGTTTCATATACTGTTGTTCTACATTGTGTATGATGTATTTATTTATTTATTTAAAAAAATTTATATATCACATACATATTATATGCATAAAATCTTATTTCCCTGCAATTTCCACATGTAACATAGACATAACTAGACAATATAAAAAGTCAATATACCAAATCAGATCAGATCTCAACAATTAAGAAAGCAAAAAGGCATTAGATCAAACGATCCATTTCAAAGTAGGTGACAAAACTGATCCACATATACAGGCAAAACAAATCAAATTCCAACAATGCAGGAATGCAAACAAGCTTTAAATCATACATTACTGTCAGCGTATTCTGAAGAAGATATTTTCAGATGGAATAAACATTAGCAAATAATTGCACTTTCAGCATTTTCTTAAAATTTATCCTCCCAATACAGAATCGTAAGATACCAGGGAGGGCATTCCATAGTTCTGCACCAGCCACAGACATCATTGATGCTCCAATCCTAACATGTATCTTGTCTGCCAACAAAAAATACTTTTTAAAAAGTAGTAGTCATGAGGTCGTGGTCCGCATGTGTAAGGCCATCGGCTCTGTTAGTCTCCTGCACCGTAAAAGGAATTTGACATCAGAGAGGGTGGAGGCTGGTGCAACCGATGGGCTGTGCGTATGTGAACTGTGACATCACAACTGTTCCACCCCACCCCCACACTTCCTGAACCCAGGGCAGACTGCTCCCACTGCCCCCACCTTTAGTATGCTAGAGCTTTACCATTTCTCAATTTTTTTTTTTTTAATCACAACACTGATACTGGAGGTCCCAATGGCATTGACGTACGATGCAGTATTGTTTGGTAAGTTATTAATGCCTAAGAGTCCGTTAACTCCTAATAGTAATAAATTATTTCTCATTATGACAGGAGTTGCTATACATCTTATCATGAAGAATTGGAAAAACTGGGACCGGTTAAACTATTGTTTCTGGTGGGAAACCTTATGCCAAACATATAGGTTTGAACTTATGAATTCTATGCATATGGGACACTATAAGAAGTGCAGGGAAATTTGGGACCCATTAACAAAATTTTGCAAGGAGTGAATATTAGTCTTACCCTTGATTTCTGAAAGAAAGTTATACACATCCAGGATGGGTGGGTGGGAGGGGGGGGGGAATATGTACTTAATATTGTCATATGATTGTAATTTTATATGCCCTGATCATTTGTATTATCCTTTAATCTGTATGACTGTTTTAACACTATTGGGAAGGGAGGGAGGGGGATATGTACGTACAATGATATTTGATGAATTTGAGTGCTGTTTATTCTGTTAACTGTATGATAATATGTTGCACTTTGTCATGGCTTTAAAAACGAATAAAGATTAAAAAAAAAATAAAAAATAAATCACAACACTGACATTTTACATCTGCCAAACAACCCTCTGCCATTGTTCCCTCCCAGCTGCCTGAATCAGTTGTTTTGAATGCTAATGTGTCTGCAGCAGGTGACATGAGCCATCTCATGCTGACCCCTGTCACAAGCTGCAGTCACCAGCCCCATTCTGCTTTCAGCTAAAACTTAAAACTCTTTTTCCTGTAACATACGTTGTCAGTATTTATCTTTTTCTCATTTTGTTTCTTTGTAAGCCAGCATGATTTCCTGCATGGATCTACACACCTGAGCCGGTATCTGTGCATACGCACAACGTGACATATGGTCACGGGAACTAACAGTGTCTATAGCTGATGATCAAGGGCAATTCATGTTCCTTAAACATGTCTGATGCTGTCAATCTGCCTCCATGAAACAATCTCTATTTTTTGTAATCAAATGTGTAATATGGACTCCTGTTAGATTAAACAAAATTAACTCAGAATATTCTCCTCGATGTTGGTCTTGTGGACAAGAAAAAGGAACGCTAGATCATACGTTATTCTGTTGTCCTAAGGTTCCTAACTTCTGGCAACAGGTGTGGAATCACATTCAAACATTATTACTTATAAATATTCTCTTAACATAGGCTGGAGTGATCTTTAACCTTTTTGCTTCTGTTGATATCTAATATAATAAAACCCTAAGCTGCGCATGCGTACTCCCACCTGCGTGCTCCCGTTTTCCGTGAGCTGTAGGTCTCTTGCAGGTAGGAGTGCGCATGTGCGCCTAGCTGTGCCAGTGGCCTGCCTGCTCTCCACCTCACGCAGTCCGGAAATAATGTCCTACAGCCCGAAGTTTATTTTAAACTCAGAAGACGCCACGACGGCTCCTCCCACGAGCCGCTCCTGCGTCGGAGAAGGCTTCCGACACAGGCGCGATCGTGAGAGAAGCCACCCGGCACCCTCAAACCCAAACGTGTCAACGGGACCGCGGGAAGGGAGGGCGGCAAGGGACTAAGGGAGCCACGGCGCTATCCTGTCAGCTCCCAGACACAACCTACTCCTCCCGCGGCCCGGACACCGACCTCCACAGATGCAGTGTGGGCAAACCAGCTCCCCGCTGCCCAGCAGAGGCCCCGCGCTAGAGTGTGTTGGCAAACGATGCAGAAGTCAGCTTCCCCGGAGCCCAAATTCCACCAGCGGCAGACGGAAATAGATACGGTAAAGGGGAAATGGGATCTTGAATATGGTTAGGTAAAAGGAAGGGAGCAGGGCTACAACTGGACAGGGGGAGCAGAGAAAGGGTACTACTGGACAGGGGGGGAGGTAAAAGCAAGGGAGAAGGGCTACTGCTGGACAGGGGGAGCAGGGAAAGGGTACTACTGGACGGGGGGAGGTAAAAGCAAGGGAGAAGGGCTACTGCTGGACAGGGGGAGCATGGAAAGGGTACTACTGGACAGGGGAGGGAGGTAAAAGCAAGGGAGAAGGGCTACTTCTGGACAGGGGGAGCATGGAAAGGGTACTACTGGATGGGGGGAGGTAAAAGCAAGGGAGAACGGGAGCATGGAAAGGGTACTACTGGACGGGGGGAGACAAAAGCAATGGAGAAGGGCTACTTCTGGACAGGGGGAGCAGGGAAAGGGTACTACTGGAAAGAGGGGAGGTAAAAGCAAGGGAGAAGGGCTACTGCTGGACAGGGGGAGCATGGAAAGGGTACTACTGGACAGGGGGGAGAGAAAGAAAAAAAAAGAAAGAAAAGAAAAGCCTAAGTCTGCACATATATTCTAGCACCCGTTAATCTAACGGGCTTAAACACTAGTCACTAATATTCATAAAAGACTGGTAGCTATACTTTCTGCTGTAGCAATACAAACCATTTTGAAAACTTGGAAAAATGCATTCTTGTTATCTTGCCAATTTTGGTGGAATTTGGTGTATTTAGTTGGGAAATATAAGGCGGTCATAATGCTGACGAAAGGTAAAGGGGCCAAATTTAGATCATTACGGGTGCCCATACAAGAGTTTGCAGATAATAGTTGAATTATAGTGAAAGAATGGAGATGTATTTATGTAGATATGGACGGATGTTGGGTTTTCACCCTCTGCAAATGGGATGGGTGGGGGGGGGAGAGTCTCATTTCATCTTTTAATATCCTAAGCTTTGTGTTAATAGTGTTATGAGCAATTTGTTTAATATGTTTCTCCTGCTTTATTGTATGTTACTATATAAAATTTCAATAAATTTTTGGAACTGAAACCCCCCCCCCCAGTTTACCCTCTTGTGTGCATGTGAGCACAACTTTCAGAGCTCCAGCTCTGACTCTGCAAATCTTTGGGGAGCCTTTCTGGGTTTTCCCCACATGCCTCCTGCTTCTCCTTGCCTTCCTGAAGCCCCAGTTCTGTCCTGGCATTGGCCCATTCTCCTATTCTGGCCCTGGATCTCTGCCTGGCCTCTCAGGTTCTGCACATGCACAGATGATGTTGGTGCTGATGTAGTGTGTATCTCATTATTGTGCGTCAGCGGCACTCCTAGGCCACAATCACAACTGGGGACCCTCTTGCTCTGTTTCTTCAGGCTCCCTACACTACAGAGCAGCTCAGAGCAGGAACAGTCATGCCAAGCCCAAATGAATGACGCCAGCGCCGGGAATGTCATCCCTGTGAGCCTCACTCTACAGACCTCCCAGAAATACTTAAAGAACTCAGGCCTAGGTAACATAATCCCCCCCCCTCAAAAAAAACCACAAAAAACAAAACCAAACCATTTTCACCTAACATGGTTACACTAAGTTAGTTTGATTATGGGTTTTACAGTACTGCCTGTCTTTTGAGGACAGGCAGGACTATCCTATTGAAGGAAGGTAGTATTGCAAAAGTCTCAGGCCCAGATTCTCAAAACTTTAACGCTGTCACTAAACTGTTTTCTGGCAATTTAGCCTGTACACAGTTTAACAGTGGATTATCAAAAGGGATTATCTCTGTCTTTAGCGAGGTTTCTAGCAATCTCTGACACTGATATGCAAACGGGCTCTTCAACATTAAAATGAGCTCTCCGGTGGATTCTTTAAAAATGCCGAGCCATTTTCAAAAAGTGACTTCAGCTTTTGGTGACAAAAATAAGCGACTGGTCCAGGGGTGCCAGTCAGTGTCAGAGACTGCTAGGAAGCCCCTGCGTTGTGATGCAGCGGGAGAGATGCCCATTCTCTCCGCTGCATCACAACACCCCTTCCCTGCAGCGGCGGCGAACACAACATCCCCCCCCCCAATGGTGGCGACACCCCACCTTGCAGCAGGAGAGATGCCCAGTCTCTCCTGCTGCACTAACTAAACTCCCCGCCACAACCTGACTTACTCCCCCCCCCCCCCACACACACACACACAGCAGGAGAGATTAGAGATGCACTAACTAAACTCTCTGCCTATGTAACCCCCCTCCCCCTTACCTCAACAGATGATCCAGAGGGACGTGGACACCCTCCTCCCAGCTGCTGCTGCTGCGTCATCTAAAATGGGAATTCCCCTCCCCGGTGCATCTTGGGATGCACCGGGGAGGGGCCTGAGACTCTGATTGACCCAGGTTTTTTAAGGCCCCTTATGGGAGGGGCCTTAAACAACCTGGGTCAATCAGAGCCTCAGGCCCCTCTCCAGATGCATCGGGAAGGGTCCTAAGGCTCTGATTGGCCCGGGCAAGAAAGGAGAAGAACTGAAGTTAACCAAGCTGGAATAGCTCATATGGATGTATTTTGTAACTCTTTACTAAAAGGGATCTATCATAAAGATTTAAAGCGCTTGCAACTAATCCAAAATACAGCCATCAAGATAATTTCGGGCGCAAAGAAATTTGACCACGTTACCCCACTGCTACAAAAAGCCCACTGGTTGCCAGTCCTACACAGGATAACATATAAAATCGCCCTTCTGACATTTAAAACTTTACAAACCAATACACCAGCATTTATAGACAGATTTTTGATTCCATATGACCCTCCTAGAGCTTTAAGATCTATTTCACAGTATAATCTTAACGTTCCATCTTTAAAAATAATTGGTACACGTCGTACCTCAATCTTTTCCGTGACAGCCCCTATGATTTGGAATTCTCTTCCTTTACACTTAAAAATGGAAAAAAACTTGCAAAAATTTAAAAGCAATTTAAAGTGCTTTCTTTTTAAAGATGCTTTTAGTTGATCAACTGTCTTTTAGTAATTAACTTAATTTTGTTTCTTACATTTATTTCCCAATTCCCTTTTGTGTTTACCTTAATTGTTTCTTACATTTTCTATATCAAATGTATTTCTCCCTTTCTTATTTGTGTCCAGGGGCTTAACGGTCCTTTTACCTAGTATGTATTTGTTGTTGGTCATGTAGATTTTTTTAAATTTAATTAATAATAGATTTGTTATCATGTTAAGGTATGTTTTATTTGTCCAAATTATTTGTTTAAATGTTAATTTTTATATTTTGTAAAACGCTTTGTAGTTTCGAATAAGCGTTTAATCAAAAACCTGAATTAACATAAACAAACATACATAAACATTTGATTTATCTAACTTTTCTAAATTTACTCATTCCCTGATGCTTGGAAATAAGAAAGCGTCAAAGCTTTACAAAATTCAATGAGAACTGAAAAGAGAAGAAGCAATCTCCTTTGATGATATATGGAATAAAGATCTGAATCTAAAATATGGTGAAATAAATTGGCCTTTTTGGTCTTCTTCAGCCCGACCCACTATGTCGGCGTATTTTATTATACATAAGGTGTACTGGACCCCTACTAAAATTGCCAAGTTTTACATTCATCCTCTTCAGAGCTCTGTTAGTCTTACCTTCAGAATTATGGTACTTTCTCACATCTCCTTTTTACGTATCCTAATCTTTAAATTTGCTAGTCGGACATATGGTCAAGAATTCTCTCTATAATTCACTTAGACAACAACCTGCCTATGTCATATAAATCCATCATATTGCGTTCTTCAAACCCTGATATTTCTATACTACCACTATTCAAAAGTATTTTTGACATTATGATAGCTTTAAATACCTATCATATTATCTACAATTGGAAAGACAATTCCATGAATGGTGGAATCATCTTTGTATCATCATAAAATATGAAGAAATAATAGTGTTTAAATAAAATAACATCTCCAGCTATACTAGGACTTGGGTTCCTCTTGATGCATTCTGTAGGCAAAGTCATGGCAACTGTCTTCTGGGATGATGAAGGACTCTTGCTTCTGAAGTTCATGCCACTAAAGACAACCATAAGTGGGCAGAGTTACCCCAACACAATTATCGCTTTGCAGGAGTCAATCAAGGAGAAAAGATGAGGAAAACTCACAGCAGGCAAGCTGTTTCTTCGTGACAATGCACTGGTGCACATGTCATGACAATCAGGCTCCCATCAGAGTATGTGGATTTCAGCAGCTGAACCACCCTACAGTCCTGATCTCGCTCCCTTGGATTATTTCCTGTTCCGAGTTTTAAAGAAATCTTTCCGTGGACATGGTTTGAAGGTCAAACAGAAGAATTCTTCTCATAAGGGTTAATGTCATTGCAGGAAAAGTGGATGAAGTATATGGAGCTATCAGGTGACTATATTGAAAAATAAAACACTGGCACTGTCATCTTGACATTAGGACATTGGACCATCTGTTGTTTTATTGTCCTTTAATATTTAGTTTTTGGAAGTCGATATGGGGGGACAGATTAACACTGTACTGGAGTCATGGATCCCATTGATATATGATGTAGTCATATGTGGGACGTTATTACATCTTAAACCCCCTTTGGACTGATATAAAAGTCAACTACTCCCTATTATGACCGGGGTAGCCATACAGATGGTTACTTGTAATTGAAAAGACCAGAAGGCTTTGAGCATGCGCAAATGCTCAAAGCCCAGTCCAGCCCAGCACAGGAAAGAGGGAGGATCTCCGTCGCACCGCCCAGCCCAGCCCAGGCCAGAAGAGGGAGGATCTTTGGGCACCGGCACCTCCTGTGCATTGGTGCCGGTGCCCAATCGGGGTAAGCGATGTCATTGCGGTGCTTGAGGGGGATGTAGGATCGCGGGGGAGGGGGGGGCGACGTGAGCGGGGGGGAGGATGCCGGTTCACAGGGGGGATGCCGGATCGCGGGGGGCTTTGGAGCAGCGTCGGTGGCCTCAAGGGGGAGGGGATGGAGCAGCGCCGGTAGCCTCGGGGGGGGGGGGGGGAGGAGGTGGAACGAATCAAAGCGAGTTTCCCTTACTTCCTATGGGGAAACTCGCTTTGATATACGAGCAATTTGGTTTACGAGCATACTTCTGGAACAAATTATGCTCGTAAACCAAGGTTCCACTGCATATTGTTCTGTACTTTTGTTGGCTTGAAAAATTAATAAAGTTTTAAGAAAAAGAAAACAAAAACTTTTTGAAAATTCTTTTCTTTCCTACTTTATGGAACACCCCTTGTAAATGTATAAGATGTTATAATCAAGGTCAGATGTTTCAATAGGTTTCCCCTTCAATTCACACCAATACAGAGGTTAAACATTTAAATATTTGTATTTATTTGTTGCAACTTTTAAAAAAACAACAATTGAGGGTGAAAAAACTAAATAGGTATGTCCAACAATTGTTGCTATCAGAAGTTTAAACAAGGTAAATTAAATTTACGAGTTTGCAGCTTAATGTATTGCTATTGTTTTTTGCTTTTATAATTTTGTTGCCTTTCTTCCCGACCCGAAGCATCAGCATGGCAGCACTTCTGAACCACAAATCCCCCTCCCTCCCTCAAGCCCCGAAGAAGTAGAAGTGGAGGCAGTCCTGAGCCACGAACCTCTCTTCCTCCTACCCTGAAGCAAAAGCATGGCAGCGGTCCTGAATTCCAAAACCTCCCTCCTTCTTTCTTCAAGTCCCAAAGCTTCGGGAAGGAGGGGGAGGGCTTGCAGCTTTGAGGAGACTGAGAGGGGACATGATAAAAACATTCAAGATACTGAAGAGAATAGACTTAGTAGATAAAGATAGGTTGTTCACCCTCTCCAAGGTAGGAAGAACGAGAGGGCACTCTCTAAAGCTAAAAGGGGACAGATTCCATACAAATGTAAGGAAGTTCTTCTTCACCCAGAGAGTGGTAGAAAACTGGAACGCTCTTCCGGAGGCTGTTATAGGGGAAAACACCCTCCAGGGATTCAAGACAAAGTTAGACAAGTTCCTACTGAACCGGAACGTATGCAGGTAGGGCTGGTCTCAGTTAAGGCACTGGTCTTTGACCTAGGGGCTGCTGCGAGACTGCTGGGCATGATGGACCACCGGTCTGACCCAGCAGCGGCAATTCTTATGTTCTTATGTTTGGACCATTGCCACACTGGTGCTTCAGGGTGAGAGGAAGGGGGCTTCAAGGCTCAAGGCCACTGGTGCTTCGGGGGACTTTTTTTTCTCCCTGGCAATTTTTTTGCCAGTTGGGTGGAGTGCTGATTAACTGAGATTCTACGGTATAATAGATATTGTTTTGGGAACAATAGGATATTTTGGAATTTGAATACCAAAACATTTATGCACTAGCAAGTATGCCATGAAACCTATGATGCTGTGCACTGAATATATGTAGTATAATTTTAGGAAACTGCTTTTATTCTGGTGCCAGAAGTATTCTAAGAACAGACATGTGCTATATTACATCTCCCAATCCAACCTACAGGTCTTCCCTTAGAACAGTAGTGGGTGGCCCATCAGATCGTCCAGGGTAACAATATACATTTCCTGAAACATGCACTATAAATTGGTTCTGGCAGGCATTGGCCTGCCTAATATTTCTCAGCACTGCCAGATGGCCAGTCTGGCATCGTTGGCATCTGTTAACAGTTGTTTTATGCCAGAGAAATGATTACTTGCACAGTGCAGTTGAGGAAACTTTGGTTTCAAGGGCACAATCTACTGCCAGCAAGACATACAATTCATTGTGATATGAAAATAAAGAAAGAACAGGCAGCCCAAATTCCGAGTCACCCTAACAAATATCTGGAAATAAGGAGCTGCACCAAATGGTTTTAGAGAAATTTGAAAAATGCCAAATTTTGTGAATCTTAGGGCTCCTTTTGCGAAGGTACGCTAGCGTTTCTAGTGCACGCTTCAATGCCAAGTGCGCTAACCCCGCACTACATGGAAAATACTATGGAGGCGTTAGCGCTTAGCGCACGCTAAGCGCGCAATCAAACCGCTAGTGCACCTTCGTAAAAGGAGCCCTTAGTTATTTACAGTAGAATCTTTAACAATGTTCCAGCAGGGAACAGAAATACATAGCACTCTCTTCACTGGTTGTATCTATTTTATTATTTTATTTATTCGATTTTCTATTCCGTTCTCCCAGAGGAGCTCAGAACGGTTTACATGCATTTATTCAGGTACTCAAGCAGTTTTCCCTGTCTGTCCCAGTGGGCTCACAATCTATCTAACGTACCTGGGGCAATGGGGGGATTAAGTGACTTGCCCAGGGTCACAAGGAGCAGCGTGGGTTTGAACCCACAACCTCAGGAAGCTGAGGCTGTAGCTTTAACCACTGCGCCACACTCTTCTCTTTGTATTGCTTTAAAAAGACAGAAGGTGCTGCAATATTAATGCAGTGCAAATCTGTCCCTCTTTATTTTGGGTTAGATTACTGAATTCATTTCAAAATCCAAGTGAATGGTAGTTAATCTCATCCAGCTTTTGAGTGGACTGTGGTGATAGAATGGGAGCGATAAAAAAAAGAAGATATGTGGAGGGGCATTTTTGATATAAGGTCCACATGTTAAAAAGTGTGCAAGACATGCAAAAACTGGTTCATAATGATTTCTGACATTTGGAAATACATAAAATAAAGAGTATATTAAAAGAACTACTGTGAATATTGCAGCCGCTCTGAGATAAACCTGTCTGCCAATTGGAAATATACTACGCAAAATGTACAATGGTAATACTGGTCCCCGTGTCCAGAAAACGCCCAGAGCAATGCCAGGACATTCCCTCCACATGCAAAAAACCTGCATAAATACCTCTGCACCTAGAAGAACGTTCTTCGGTGTGTATTGTGCAAGGAACCACATTTTTCTGGTCCTCATGCAAACTTTTTAAACACAAAGGTCACCCTCCAGCTGCTTCCCAGCCTGCTGCAGAACAGCCTACCCTGGAACCAGCCTGCCCCCGAAAGAGCCTGTGAGGAAACAGTATTGTACCCTGGGCCCCAAGAGGTGCCACTCACCCCACAACATGCCAACACCAACACCATCTGCAGGAAGAGGAGGAAGACACCTGAAGGGTGAAGGAGTGTAGAAAGACAATCCCCTCCCCCCACCACCACCACCGGTAGCTAAACTGGAGGGCACAAGAGTTGAGAGCCACCCTGAAATGGCTGCCATATCTACTGGCAAGCCCCCCTGAGAGCCCGCCTAGCCCAGCTCCCACTGCACATCTCAGCAATGCACAGAGATATGCAGCAGGAGTTAAGGGTGCTATACCACATACAGGTCCAAACATTAACTGAGCTTAGAATTCTGTGTGAGGATGGCAATGGCCCTTCACATCTGTGTAGGGTTACTGCATTTTTCTCTGGGAAACCCTGGACACATTATCCCGCCACATTACGCCTCCAGCCCCGCCCCCACATAGCTTCCTCTCTTCTTCCGGACGAGCTCCAGCCGCGTCCTGAGGGCCTGGAGATGAGCGGATGTGTGTGCGCCTGGAGCATGCTCAGAGGCCCTCTAGCTGCGACCGGAGCTCATCAGGGCTTTCCAAAACCCGTACAAATGCCAGGATTTGGAAAGTCCGTCCAGGAGCACGGACATGTCCTCTAAAAAGAGGACATACCCGGGTTTTCCCAGACGTCTGGTAACCCTAAATCTGTGTAGAGTGTAAAATTTTATTTTTGTTACAAATATATTGGTTACAGATATAAACATACAGTGGTCTTTGCCTCCATTCTGTAAAATATATGTTGATTCCCTGATATGCAAGGCCAACAAGTGCTGTGGTTTAAACACTACTAGGCAAGCACTGGGAAAGGGAGACTGTAGAACAGGAAGGAAGGGGGTCACAATGGGGAGAGAAGTGTCCAAAGGGCACTCAGTGTCCACAATCAGAGCAGCAGCTCCCGAATGTCAGGTGCTCAACCAGAGGGCTGCCCAACCAAGAGGGATCGAATGGGTCCTGCAGCAGAAGCCCCAGTGAGACTCGACCCTGCCACCCGCAGAATCTCAAGCCACACCCCAAACCATTTCCTCTGCTTCCAGTAGCTAGAAAAAGGGTGATAGGAAATATCTTAGGGCATACCACATAGTGGCATAGTGAGAGTGAGAGACGACTGGGGTAGTGGCGCCCCTACCATGCCTTCTCCTCCCCCTCCTGAAGCGCACGCATGCCCCTTCCCTTCCCCTGTACCTCTCTAATGTTCGTGGCATGAGCAGCAATCTTAACCTGCTGCTCGCGCCAGCACTGGCTCTTCCTCTGACATCACTTCCTAGGCGCAGGCCAAGGAAGTGACATCAGAGGAAGAGCCAATGGTAGCGCCTGATGTGCGCGTCCCCTTCCCTTCCGTCATATCTCTAGTTGAAATTGTTGCTCGCTGTGGTCAACAATGTGCTCCTCGTGACCCTGTCGGCTCTCCCTCTGACATCACTTCCTATGTGCGGCACCCGGAAGTGATGTCAGTAGGAGAGCCAACGGGGTCACGACGAGCATATTGTTGAGCGCCGCGAGCAACAACTTCAACTAGAGGTACAGGGGAAGAGAAAGGGGACGCGCATGTGGAGGGGAGGAATGAGAAGAGTTGGGGGGTGTGGAGAGGAGGAGAGGATCTGGCGTCCCCACCAACATGGTGCCTAGGGCAGACCACCCCCTCTCCCCCTCATACTATGTCACTGTCCCCACTCCCCTTTATTACGCCACCGCTACCACAGTTGAACTAAGGTTATCCACCCCAGTACTTGACACAGATGTAAGGTATATGGAAACTGCTAGCTGGTTCTGTGGAGGTGAGGAGCACAGAGGATTGCAGCCTCCCTTTCCACTACCCCTTTCTCAGCTCTTGGCTGTAGTGTAGGGCATTTGTAAATGGGGCCTTTCTAGAGCTGAGTCATTGGACCAGATTTAGCCCTATCAGGTCATTACGTCAAGCTCTAGAAGTATTCAAATCCAAGCTAAAAGCTCACTTTTTCATGGCTGCTTTTCACTCCTAACTCCCACTCACTATAAGATTCCTATTGCCCATCTTACTATTCTCTCTGTGAGAAACTTCCCAACTCCTATATGTCATGTTTGTCTGTCTAAATACAATTGTAAGCTCTTCTGAGCAGGGACTGTCTATTACATGTTAAATGCACATGTACAGCTCTATGTTCGCCTTTCAGTGCTTTAGAAATTATAAATAGTAGTAGTAGGGGACAACAGGGCTCTTCATGTGATGAACAGATGGCCAAAGATTCCGTCTGAGAGAGATGTGCAGTATAGGCAAGGTTGCCAGTCAGAGGCATAGCTAGGGGGGAAGGGGGACACAAGAGGAGTGACTGCTTCCCCACACAGATTTTAAATAAAAATGACAACTAAGTGCCTTGTTGCCACTTTTCCCTCCCAGCTGCCACTGACTCCTCACCTCTCACACAGAAAAGCAGTTTTCTCCCTTCCCCCCCTTACTTTGGCATCTAGTAAATAAACTTACCCTGATTCTCCCATAGCGGTAAGTGACTAAAGCAGGCTACCTTGAGCTTTTCCTCAACCGGATCCACCCTCCTCTGATGCAATTTCCTGTTTCTGTGAGGATGGGCTCAACTGAGGGAAGGCCCAAAGCAGCTTGCTTCATATGACCTAGCCCACTGGGTATCACTTAGGACGTCTTATAGTCTTTAAACTGGCCATTTATCTCTGACCCAGCTTATAACTTAAAGAACTGGTTCTCAGATAACAAGGAAGTCATCTGGATGGGCTTACTCCAATCCAGAGGAATATATTCAGGAGCATTTTTGACAGTGCATCTAAGTCCGACTTGGACATATCCCACAAGACATCCAAATATCAGGGCAGGGAAATATCTATTTTCAAAACTGCTAGATGTCCAAATTTTTTTTTTTTAAATGATCTGTTTGGATGTCTTGGCCTCTAAGGACATCTAACTTTATTGGCCATTTTCAAATACCACAATGGCCATGTTCAAAACATCCATTTGGATGTGAGATGGGGCCAGCATAGTAGTGGATTGACCACATAGACATCCCAACAGATCAGTGGGGTACCTTAGAAGGTACTGCTATGGTGAGCCTCCAAAGACTCCCCCCAAAAAACCTACTATACCCGCCTGTGTACCACCCCAATAGCATGTGTGGCTGCAGGTGGCACCTATATAGTATAGTAGGGTTTGGGTAGGTTTTGATGAGCTCATACTTAATACCATAGATGTTGTGGTTAGAGTGCCTTATGGGCCTGGGTCCTCCTCTCTATGGTTCATTAGCCCGCCCACAAGCCTACATCTGTGTGATGCTCTGCTAGGCTTTCCCATACCAGATGCTGCTGTTCTAGAGCCTGATAACAGGAAGAATTGGAAGGGTAGATCATGCTTATTGCACAAATCAATTCTGACTATACTTATGGCTATGTCAAAGCCATCATAGCATCTAATAGATCATTAATTTCTAAAGATTGTATATGTGAAAACTATTTATCAGTACTAAGTCAAGATTCCTTATTAAATATTTGAAACCAAAAAATGGTGGACATATCATAAATTATACATACTTCAATCTTTGGAACCTCTTATGATGTATACCATTCCAGGTTCCTGTCTTGTATATTGTTGTTCTAGAGCCTGGCATGTACCTTTTTGTTCTAATTTTTGTGTGGTAGAAGGGGGTCAGTGAGCACTGGTGGAGTGAAGGGGTATCTTACAGTGGTCATCTGGTCAGTTTGGACACTTCTAAAACAGATCTAGCTCCGAACATTTAAGTTCCATCAAGGACATCTTGCAAACTGTTTGATTATCACTGCAAGACATCCAAGTCTAACTCATCCTTATGCACACTCAAAGCCCGCCCACAACACACCTCCACCATGCCTAGCTCAAACTCTGGCCATCCAGAAAGACGGTTTCAATTAGTGGCACTTGAACGTCCTGGCGATTAGGATGTCCAAGTGCCGATTTAGGATGCTTTTTGGACGTTTATATATTTTGATTATGAGCCCCATAGTATTTAAATAGGTTTGAAACTTCTTTCTTGACAACCAGCAATTAGAGGTATGTGTTTAAGATGTCTCAACAACAGAAACCAGCTAATAAAGTAAAAAGTGTAATCATTTATTTAATAAATTACATTACATTACATTAGTGATTTTTATTCCGCCATTACCTTGAATAGCACCTAAAATAGATTACAATCTTTAAAATGTTAAAAACTGAATAGATTGTCAATTCAAATACATTAAAAGTGTCTTCTAAACCAATTGGATTCAGTGTTATTTTAATAACTAATGCCTAGATTTTCTTTTAGCAGAATTACAGTTTGAAAATTTGTTCAAGGATATCAAGTAGATAAGTATTCTTACAATTTTCTTTTTAAATACAGAATGTCATTTACATAAGACCTTGACCCTTCATGTAAAGTGTTTATTGTTTATTTTCTTGTACAGAAATTTAGGATTTCTCTTTGAAACCAATTCAGGTAAGTAGTGTGTGTGTTTGTGTATTCTATCTCAGTTCCAAAATGCCTTTTCTTGCCTTATTTATCTTGGTTCAAACTCTTAGGTTCTTTGTTTTGTTAGAAAATTAATTAGAGGAAGTAAATGTTCTTTCGATCCATTTCCATCTTATATTTTTAAAAAAATCTCTTCTCATGCTGATCTTTGGTTAACATTGCTGATAAATGATCTTTTAGAAAATGGTTATTTTTCTGTATGCATGGGATATATAGCTCTTACCCCTTTGTTGAAAGGTGTTAATTTAGATCCAACTGTCCCGTTGCATTACCGTCCAATTGTCAATATTCCATTATTAACCAAGATGATTGAGGCCATTATCTCTAAACAACTTTCCAACTATATAGATAAATTTTCTATCCTGTTACTGTCTCAACATGGCTTTCGACCCTATTTCAGCATTGAAATTCTACTATTATCATTGATTTCTAAGATTCAAGGTTTACTATCCCAGAATCGATACGCTATTTTATTACAATTCAATCTTTCTGTGGCTTTTGATGTAGTGAACCATGATATCCTGATTGAATTAGTGTCATAGGATTAGATTTAAAAAAAAAAAAAATAAATCTTAAAATAGTTTATAGAATTCCTTACATCATGCTCATATGTGGTAAATTTTGAGGCCAAAACATCAGCTACATGGATGTAGGTTTGTGGTGTCCCACAAGGTTCTCCGTTGTCCCCAATTCTTTTCAACATTTATATGACCACATTAAAAAATTATAAATTAAGTTCCATTGAAATGATGTTTACTTATGCAGTTGATATTTTCATCTTTTTAGAAGTCGAGTCCAAGCTGAGTAACTTTATATCCAATATAGAGTCTTGCATTTCTAAATTACAATCTTGGTCATCTCAGGTTCAAATAAAGCTCAATGCAGCAAAGACAAAATTACTGTGGTTTGGTCCAGAAATTAGAAATTTACCATCTTCTGTCACTCTTAATGCCAATGATACTTTGAAAATGGGATCATTTTCCTAAGTATTGGGTAGTGTTCTAGATTCTTCTCTCTCATTCCAATGTCAGGTAAATCATCTTGTCAAAAATATTTTTTTAGTCTTCACACATTGAAAAAAGTTTGCCGTTTTATCAATATTATTTTGCAGTTGTTCAAGCTATCATCTTGGCACAGTTGGATTACTGTAACTCTATCTATGTGGGATTAAGTAAAGGAAATGAAAAACAGCTACAGTTGATTCAAAATTCTGCAGCCAAATTGATCTTGGAATAAAAGAAGTTTGATCATGCTTCACCTCTGCTGAGGAAACTTCATTGGCTTCCCTTTAGATTGAAAGTTTGATTTAAATACTTTTTAAAATCTTACATGAACTTTTTGTTCCTTTATCTCTAAATACCATGAGATCTTCAGGTAGAAGATCAACTCACATTATAAGCTCCCTTTCCCATCCTTAAAAGGAATAAAGTCCGCCAGCAAAATTTCCCATTCTTTTCCATATCTATCACCAGCAATATGGAACAAATTATCATCTTTTATAAGATCTTTATCTCTTCAGATTTTTCACAAAACCTTGAAAACTGTCTTGTTCCAGCATTTTTTAGATAATAGTTCTAATGAGTGAAGATATCTATGTACACTAAATCGAGCTCCTAATTCTAGGAGATGATCCGGTATATATGTCTAAGATTTAGATTAGATTAGATCTGTCTTGACTTTATTCTTGATCTTCTTCCTGTTATTTCTAATCGTAAATTAAAAATAAAGGAGAGAGTCTGCCTCCCTGTGTGTGTATTCTGCAAGTGTTCCTGCCTGTCAGGATACCTTGTTCACTGTTTTAGTTAACAAGAATTTAAAATAATTAACTATTCCTTTTTCTTCATCAAAATGACAGGCCTTCCCCTTCCTGGGGCACCCTGGGATATACTGGGAGGGGCCTAAGACTCTGATTGGCTGAGCTACCTAAGGCCTCTCCCAGGTGAAAACAGGAAAATGTGTTGGAGGGGATGGCAGATAGTGGCAGAGGGAAAGCTTCAGGGCAGTACCAACAGCTTGTGAGAATGGCTGTCTTGCAATGGTCCCCCCGAAAAAGAAGACTCGGAAGATGAAAGGAAGGGATGGACAGAAGGGGAAGAGATGTATGGACCACACACCGGCCTTCATTATGTTAGGTTTCAAAAATATTAGGGGTGCTTGGGCACCCACAGCACTCACAGAGCTGGCGCCTATGTGCTATAATATATGTAACCACTTTGGTTGTACCACAAAAAAAGTGGTATATCAAATCAGTGACCCTTTATATATGTTTGACGGAAGTGATAATTATTTCTGTATTTGAAAAAGGTAGACTCTAGAGAAGATAAATGAGAATTATCAGTTCATTTCAAATCTACCAATGTTTGCTAAATTTTTTGAAAAAGAAGTGGTTTTGCAAAGTACTGATTATTTAATGAAATACAACGGCCCCACACTCACGGACCCCAAGGTAATGTTCTGCGGTCTGGCTGGCTCTCTTATACTCCCTGGCCGAAGTTATTTTTAAGTTCAAAGCTGCAGCAGCAGCTCCTCTCACGAGCCGTACTTACGTCGGAGAAGGCTTCCGACGCAGGCTAGAATCGTGAGAGGAGCCGCTACGGCAGTTTTAATCTTAAAAATAACTCCGGAAAGGAACTAAGGGAGCCGTTTTAGCTGTGTGCTGCTTGGAAGGGAAAGGAAGGGACAGGGGAGGGGGAATGCTGCTGCTACTACTATACAGAGAAGTGGAGGGGGAGAGAAATACTGCTGCTGCTGATGCACAGGGAAATGGTGTGGGGGAGGGAAATGCTGCTGCACAGGGAAATGGAGGGAGAGGGAATGCTGCTGCGGTTGCTGCACAGGGAAGTGGGGGGGAGGGAAATGCTGCTGCACAGGGGAGTGGTGTGGGGGAGGGAAATGCTGCTGTACAGGGAATGCTGGTGCTGCACAGGGAAGTGGGGTGGGGGGAGGGAAATGCTGCTGCACAGGGAAATGGAGGGGGAGGGAATGCTGCTGTGGCTGCTGCACAGGGAAGTAGGGGGGAGGGAAATGCTTCTGCATAGGGGCAGGGAGAGAGACAGATAGAAAGAAAGATAGACAGCGGGAGGGAGACAGAAAGAAAGGAAGAAAGACACAGGGGCAGGGAGAGAGACAGAAAGACAGACAAAGGGGGCCAGGGAGAGAGACAGACAGAAAGAAAGACAGCGGGAGGGAAAGAGACAGAAAGTAAGAGACAGGGATAGGGAGAGAGACCGAAAGAAAGACAGACAGACATATATTCTAGCACCCGTTAGTGTAACGGGCTTAAAGACTAGTAATATATAATATAATAATATAGTAGTTCTATCAAATGATTGTCACAGAAGCTGTACAGCTTTAACTTATCCACAAAGAGTAGATGTGATGTCTAGGGGTCATCAATATCTCTGGGATTAATGCAAAATCCATAGTCCAGTGAGTTAATAAGAGTACTCTATGGATTTATGCCCAATTTTACAAAGTTGATTAGTGAGACGGCTCACAATAATTGCACTGAAGCCTATTGGGAACTAATGGACTTCGGTGTCGTCGTTGCGTGGCAGCCACCAGCGAGGCTTTGTAAAAGGAGTGGGTGTCAGTGACAGACAGGATTTGAGTTTAATTATGGAAAGGAAGCAGTTTTCACAGAAGTATCACATGTTCTTTTAGTTTTTGGCTATTTCGAAAGCACTGGGAATCAAAATGACCTTTTCCACATTATGCATCAGACTTTATGCTTGGTTTGCATCAGATGTGGGTGGTTAACTCAACTAACTCCAAGTGCTGGCATTTGCATGGGAGGAAAGCCCTTTCTACTGTAGTCCATCTCTCATTTCCCAGCAAAAACTAGGAAGGAATTATCCTTGCAATAGTTTGTGCCAACACAAACTATTCATATATTTGCCCCATTGTACATAGGCTGGAAATAGATAAGAACCCCAATATATCACACATTCAACTCAGTGTGCTGAACACTTGCTGCCAAGAACTATTTGACTTCCTTAACAAAATGTTAAGGAAGATGAATGGCTCACTCGTTTGTTGTCCTTGGGTAAGATGTAGAGGGTCATGGCTCGGCGCCATACTCCTTGTGGGTGTCAGGATTTTACTTGGAAAAAACTGGGGGATATATTGGATGATATTTCAGTGTTATAAGTTGTTCTTCGGTTGGGCTCATTGATCAAGGTGGGGGGGTGGGGGGAGGGGGAGGAGGTTTATGGGACTTATGGGACTTGACTCTGCTATCTGGGGGGAGGAGGTATTGGGGAGTTGATTATCAGATTATTGTTATCTTGATTGTTTTTCTGACACCTGCTGTTGGCTGATCTGTGTATTATTGTTGTTTTGTGTAAGCAACTGTGTTGATGTAAGCTTATGATATTATTATATGCAGGAAAATGAAGTTATTGAATGATATTTATGTTACCTGTATAGATAATAGTGTAATTTGTGGAATATCTTTGTACTATCATTTGTATGACACTGTTTTTGATTAAAAATCAATAAATAATTTTTATTTTTTTTTTAAAGAAAATTAATAAAAATTTAAATATTAAAAAAAAAATGTTAAGGAAATTGGAGAACCCTCCCAAATGATAAAAACAAGCAAAAAAATCCTGAAATAAGTGTAAGTGTTTAAAATAAAAATGATTGACTAGTTCGCTGCCTCCTTTTGGTTTTAAGTTTTGCATACATGAGCATAATTTCATTTTTACTTAGCAGGGGGCTGGAATGGCTGCATGTGTTTTAGACGCATGAACACAGTACAGTATTTCAAAAATTCATTAGAAATGCTGTGGCGATTCCCATAGTTTACTGAGAAGGAGGTAACGTGAGTCATTGCTTTTACGTGGGTGTGAAAGGCCTCAGCAACCTGTGCTTTCTGTGCATTCAGCTCTTTTGAATGAAACACAAGGGATGGAGGAGGGGAGAGATCAGGCTCCATAGGAATACCACAGAAAGAGAGGATACAGAGAATTTGGAAAATAATAGTCAAGGACACTGTGCGAGTGGGCGCCGAGATCTGAAAAATAAAAAAAGAAACTGGATCAGAATATATAAGTGACTAACAGAGGTATAGGTCAGAACGGATTGGAAATGGATATTACAGTCTGATACAGGGAGAGAGGGAAATTAACAAGAATATTGCATACTCAAAAGAAGAAAAAAGGAATCTTTATAATAAATAATGGAACTTGTGTGAGAGAAACATGGGAGCAGGTTGAGAGGGCGGAATAGATGCATATAAATAGAACTCCAGATGTTACAGTGTAGGTGATGCACATTTAGTATTTATCATTTATGTAACTCATAACTACAAAATCCTTTTCCTTAATCTCCATTCTCAAGGTTCCTTGTGGTCTGCCACTACCTCTTATCTGCCCTTTGAGAGCAATCCCCCCCTCCCCCGCCCCTTTCTATCTTCACAACCCTGCATAGGCACTTACTACCTCTCCTCAACTCAACAATACAGCTTGGTTTCATTCAAAAAACTGTTTTAAATTTTTCATTAATAGGGTCTCTGGAATTTTTTCCATCTCTGGCATCTTTACATTTTCTCCCTCCTGCCTCCAGTCCTGAGGTGATTCCTGACCCTTGGACCATATTCATGAAGCTGGATCTGCTCCTATAAAACTGAGATTAATAATAATAATAATTTTATTTCTTATATACCGCTATACCCTAAGTTCGAAGCGGTTTACAAAGAGGGTCGTGCCGGGAGAGGGTGCAGTGTTTACAGCAGGAGACATATGTTTACAAGAAGATACATATGTTTGGAACAGGATATAAGCTAGGTATTGGAACCAGGGATTTGAGATACATAAGCTTTGTGAATGAGAATGTGCATGAGAAGTCGGATATTACAATGAATAAGATACAGGGAGTTACAATGTGCATGAGATATTGGTGGAAGTTTACAGTGAGAAGAGGATATTACAAAGTGAGCAGGAACAGGAGATTAATGCAGAAAGACTCACAGTAGAACTGTGCAGATGTCTGAGTGTAATAATAATGTACCATTCAGAAACATACATATGTGCTGATTTTATGCACAGGTAACTTGCAGCTAATTGAGGAGTTTGCCAGACATTTGCACAAAGGTAGCTTTTGTGCATAAGTGTGATCAAAATCGAAAGTGCCAGTAGTAGTATCAGCATCTGTTTTCTGAAAATAAATATGAGCCTGGCAAAAAAATATAGGTAGGAAATTTTTGTCAGGCTCAAATTTAGGCACAGAGGAACAGGTACCAATGTGCAGTTTCACTTTCAGTTTTGTTTGAACACATGTACATCTGACACTGTATATCTGCCTATGAAATGTGCAGATGCTTTCATCTGGTTGCAAAAGAAGACAAAACTGGCAGTTAAATCTCAAAAACTGGCATGAAACTTTCTCCATTAACCTTTGTAAGCTGCCCCGGACCTGGCACAAAAATTTATTATGCATCAAAAGCTGCTATTTCCCATTCTGCATTGCACGGAATACTCAAAAACACTCATTACAATTCATTTAAAATGGAGAAGGCAGCCATGTCTACTGTGTGAAACTTCTGCATTCAGCAACCCATAATGTGCTTGTTTACTCTGTGGTAACTATGTGGCTGAGCTCCTGATATCTTTCTAAATCGGCATCTCAGTGCTGCTCATGTTAAGAACATAAGAACATAAGAATTGCCATCTCCGGATCAGACCCTGGGTCCATCAAGTCCGGTGATCCGCACACGCGGAGGCCCCGCCAGGTGTACCCTGACATAGTTTTAGTCCCCATATCACTGTATGCTTCCCAAGGGAGATGTGCATCTAATTTACCCTTACCAGTATCACTCTATGCTACTCTTAAGGAGATATGCATCTGGTTTACCCTTAAATCCTAGAATGGTGCATTCTGCAATTACTTCCTCTGGGAGAGCATTCCAGGTGTCCACCACTCGCTGCGTGAAACAGAACTTCCTGATATTTGTCCTGGACCTGTCCCCCCTCAGCTTCAGTCTTTGTCCTCTTGTCCGTGTCACACTAGACATTGTAAATAACTGCTTTCCTTGCTCCATTTTGTCGAATCCTTTCAGTATTTTGAAAGTCTCGATCAGATCCCCTCGCTGTCTCCTCCCTAGGGAATAAAAGTTAACAAATTAAAAAAGAGCCACATAAGGTGATAATTTTCAATGGGCTAACTTTAATGCATTTCATGATTAGCTTTTAGGAATATGACCAGGATCAAAGCTATGATGACCCCCACCCCTATGAAGTAAGGCCATCTAAACTAGAGTGCCAGTGTAGCCTTGGGCAAATAGTATGCATTCAGTAAGAATTAAGGGGTGCATCTATTTTGCCCAGAGCTGCCAGTCTGGTGATTTAAAATTATCAGTGCTGTGTATCGGTGTATGAAGGGCAGCCTTAGCTTAGTGCTGCAGAGTTTGGCAGTTGGAGTAAAACAATAAGTGCTAGAAGGTGTGAATTTGTGACCTAGGAGTTTGAATCAAGCTCATGCATCTGGGCCTCCATAGGAACCACAGACTACGTACAGACAGACACCTCTGAAACTGCCAGGGACTCAGAACAAGGGTTCCAGCAGTTTCTAGAAGCCTAAGCAAATCTATAGAGAAGCCAAGTCAACTCTTGGTCTTCCTAGATAGTTTGTGATCTCACTTCAGAGGAGATTTAAGGACTGGATTTGGGCAGTAAATTTATTTTTTGGTCAGAACCCACCAACTGACCAGTGCAATTGGATTAGGAGAGGTTTGGTTTCTGTTAGTCAGAGCCCACCTTCTGATCACTGAAATTGGTGTTTGGAAAATAGAAAATAACATCTTGAAGGGAAGGGGGAAGGAGAATCTGTGCATAGATGGACTGTGTTCTAAAAGCAACTGTTCGCTGTTTATGAGTGTGCCTCTTTGTGGTTTTAAGAAGTAAAAGTTGGATTTGTTTTGGATTTTGCATTCTGGTGTGGTCTAAACCACAGTTCTTCAACCGCCGGTCCGCAGAAAATTTCTGCCGGTCCGCACAGGGCCGGCGAGATCAAGTCGGCAATTAAATTTCCTGCCGACTGCGGTTCCTGCTCATTAATGTTCCTCCCAGCCTCAGGCGATTAAGATAGGCTGCCGACGTCGGGGCCTTCCCTCTCTGAGTCTCGCCTGTTCGGAAACAGGAAGTTGAAACAAAATAGGCGGGACTCAGAGAGGGAAGGTCCCGACGTCGGCAGCCTGCCTTGATCGCCGCCCCTGCCGAGTTGCTGAAGAGGGCCGCGGAGAGAGCTGCAGATTCAGGTGCAGGTGGAGGGAGATGGTCAGCGTGTGCGAGCAAGATCCTGGGGAGCCTTCACAGTGGCTGTCTCCCCTCCCACCAGCTCTCCTACTTGCCAGGGCAGTGATTTACCAGCAACTTCCTGCAGGCAAGTACTGAGAGCTGCTGGAAGGGGAGGAAGCCACTGTAGGAAGCAGGGAAGCTGCTGGATAAAGGGAGAGCTGTTACTGGACTTGGAGAGAGTTAGAAGGAGAGATGCTGCTGGGAGGGGAGGAGGGAAAGGGATGGGAAGAGAAGAGAGTTAATGTTGGATAGAGGGAGGAGGGAAGGGAGAAGAAGGAGAGATGCTGCTGGAAGGGGAGGAGGGAAAGGGATGGGAAGAGAGTTAATGTTGGATAGAAGGAGGAGGGAAGGGAGAAGAAGGAGAGATGCTGCTGGGAGGGGAGGAGGGAAAGGGATGGGAAGAGAGTTAATGTTGGATAGAGGGAGGAGGGAAGGGAAAAGGAAAAAAAGGAAGGAGGGAAGGGAGAAAGAAAAAAGGAAGGAAACAGCTGGCAGGGAGATTACAGGAGGGGAAGGGGTCAGGGTGGAATGGAGAGATCAGATGAGGGAAAGGGGAAAGAGAGGAATGAGAAAGTAGAGAGACGTTGATGCTGGAAAGGGGGTCAGCAGAGAAATGAGAGAGGGATAAAGATGCTAGATCTGGTGTAGGAGAGATAAAAATGAAGAAGGCAGTGAAGCTGGAACGAATGATGTAAAAAGGAGAGAGGAGGAACAGGCTGGATGGACAGGGAAGAGGGGCATAGAAAGAAGTCAGATACATATGGAAGGGGGAGAGGGCAGACATTGGATGGAACGGGCAGATGCTGGAAAGAAAAGAGTGAAAAGAAGATGAAAGCAGAAACCAGAGATAACAAAAGGTAGAAAAAAATAATTTTATTTCTATTTTGTCATTAGAATATATCACATTTGAAATATATATCCTGCTAGAGACATAACTGGGGACTGCAGTATTCTGTAAGCATGATATTTCTATGTAGCATTCTATAATAACTTGGCTTGTTCAGTTTTCTTGATAGTAGAGGGGATATATGTGAAGGGGAGGGGAGACAGGGGTTTTGCTGGTCCGTGCTCTGTATATTTGTATTTATAAAATCACAATTGTTCAGAATATTGTTTCTTTTTATACTTTAATAAAATACGTTCAATATATAATTGCGGCTTGTGCAGATGGGATCAGATGGTTTGCAGGGACCGAGCTCATGCAGATGGGGCGTAAAAGAGGTTTTTAAATTTTAGTCCTAGTAGTTTGCCGGTCCACAAAATAATTCTTTTATTTCTGCCGGTCCACAGGTGTAAAAAGGTTGAAGAACACTGGTCTAAACTAACTAAACTAAACTAAACCTTAAGTTTGTATGCCGCATGGAGGGAAAGGAGTGTCTGGTCCTTGCTTGCTGTGAGACTCCAGCTTGTAAGTTGGTCCCAGTCCTGGTCCTAACAAATAAAGGGGGTCTTTTATTTAGGTGTGCTAGCACGCTAAATGCCAACGCGCCCATTATATTCTAAACTAAACTAAACTAAACCTTAGGTTTATATACCGCACCATCTCCGTAGACGCAGAGCTATGGACACATTAGCATGTAGCATGCGCTAAATCGTCTAGCGCACCTTAGTAAAAGACCCCCCAAATTAACTTTTTGTGTCCCTTACCAGCATGAGAGAGAAACAGGAGGTTATACCAGCATCCAGGTTGCCTAGGTGCACACCCATGTTAACCTCAGGCCCCACCCACCAAAAAATTAGTCCTTAGTGCACCTAGGGTAGGGGGTCTCTTCCTGTAGTCTGAATAAAAAAAGAGGAAGACAACATTATCTGAAAATACAAGCAAATCATAAAACACATTCCAGTCTGTAAATGGGGAATTCGAAGGTGGATGATGTCATTTACAACCTCTGCCCTTTCCTCTTCCCCCTTCATAGAATCTTTGGAATGCTTTTTTATGATTCACTTGTATTTTCTGCTAATTCTGTTTTGGACCAGGTGTTAGTTCCAAAAACCTAATCATGAAATCTATTAATTTAGGGGCCCTTTTACTAAGCTGCGTTAGGCACTAATGCGTGCCTAACACAGTAAAAATGGAATACCATGGAAGCCCTATAGTGTCATGTAGTAGTTTTGGAATGTGCGCGAGCTAAAAAGTGATCTTTTTTTTTTTTTAGGGTGTGTGTCACAGGCAAAGAACGAGTGTTCCTGCATCAATCAGCGCATCCACATTACCACATGCTACCTGGTTAGTGCATGGCTAAGACAAGAGCCCTTATCACTTACAAAGTAGGAGGTTGTCCTGTGGTAATTTTTAAAAAAAGCCACATGCTAATGGAAACATAATTGTATGACCATTAACGCAAAAATAATTGGAAAAAAAAAAAGTCATTTTTATAGCTGCAGTAAAAATGGCCTTAGTGCACTACTTTTTTCTAGGGGAAAACTGTACCCTCAGATAAGTACTATTTATTTACTATTTAGATTCATCTCACATTGAGCTCCTTTTACAAAGCCACACTATTATTTCCTGTGAGGCAAACACAATGAAGCCCATAGGAACTGAATGGGTGTTACATTTGCTACATGGGAATCACTTTGTAACAGGAGGCCATCTTTTCAGTAGTAACTCAAAGTTAGGGTTACCAAATTTCATGAAGTAAAAACTTGGACAGGTGGCCCTGCCCCAGCCCGCTTTGCTCAGTCAGCTTTGCTCAGCCCCGCCCCCATACAAACCTCCTTTTAAGCTCGCAGCTTTGTCTGGCAGGGCCTCTGAGCATATGCGGATGCAAAGCAATTTTTTATTTTTTTTATTTATTTTTTTAAATTTCTAGACCAGTGTTCTTCAACCACCGGTCCATGGACCAGTGCCAGTCCACAGAAATTTCCTGCCGGTCCACAGGGCCAGCACGTGCATCAGGCTCAAAACAGTGTTCTTCAACCGCGGGTCCACGGTGTGATCGACGTGGCGTTATCTTCGAGCCAGCTCCCTCTTCCTAAACGATTCAGTGCACAAAGCTACGGGCAGTGGCTCCTACGGGTATCCTGCACCTAAACCAGAAGCCTTCTCTCTGACACTGCAACGTCAGAGGGAAGGCTTCCAGATGAGGCACGGGATGTGCAAGGTGCAATTAGTACTATTATGGGGGCGGGGTGGAGATTGGGTAGAGATGGGTGGGGTCTGGCCCACGACTTAGCCCCGTGTTCTTCAACTGCTGGTCCACAGACCGATGCCAGTCCACAGAATAATTCTTTTATTTCTGCCGGTCCATAGGTATAAAAAGGTTGAAAAACACTGTTCTAGACCACTTAAACCTAAGCAGTTTCCATACAAAACATACATAATATTTCATCAAATAATACATTACACATATTATTTCTTATAGCATTTATAATCTAACAAAATATAATCAACATAAAATCAAACTAAAAATTCCTTCATGCTGCCATAGCAGCTCGTCTTGCTACCAGTCCCTTCAGCTCCTTAAGGGAAGGTGGTTCAAAAAACCCCTTTTCCAATGGGAACAGCGTTCCTAAGGCTTCCCCCTCCGGGGTTCCATCACTTTTCCCCTGTCCCTCTGTTTTAATTCCCTTACTTTGGGCTTCCCCTAGCTTTTCAAAACACTGCTGGAAATGAGTCCACTCCCTTCTTAAGATCAGATGGTAAAGGGGTTAGGTATGATGGTGATGTCTACTCCCTCGTTCTTACCTTGATGTCCCACCAAGATCTCTTTAACATTATAAGAAAGGGCAGCCCCATGCAAACACTGTATCCTAGTAGTACCTCTGGGACAGTCAATCCTTGTCCCTTTCTTTGCTAGAAGGTAGGACCATAACTCACAGGACATTATGGACTGATTGGCACCTGAGTCTAGGAGTGCCATAATTGGTATGCCTTCTACTAGAACTGGCATAGTATACTTCACATCTAGGGAAGAGTCAGCTGATATTCGTTTCCTTACAGGGGCTAACTTTCTACTGCTTTTATGCCCTAACTTGCCACAGGAAAACAGTGTAATGTTTTACCTGTGGTTCTGGTACCCCTTCGTTCTTCAGAGGAAAACTTACTGGGAACAACTTGAACTGGGTCCCCTCCCTTGACTTCCATAAATGCGTCTGCAGAGGGTTTGAATTCCTTGCTTCATCACCCATTCCTTAATTTTCCCAGGCATTGCATCAACAAATTGCTCACTTATGAGCTCCCTGATGACTGCTGGCACACTCTGTGAGTGAGGAGTGAACCAATGTTCACACAGGCGCCTAAGGTACTAGGCTAATACTTTTGGATGCTCACCCTTAAGCATCTTAGCTCTTCTGAACTCAAGTCTATAGTGTTCTGGGGTATACCCAGCATAATCTAGAATAGTATCCTTTATCACACTATATTTGCTAGCTTGGTCTGGGCTTACTGTCCGATAGGCTTCTAATGCCTTGCCTAACAGACAAGGAATTAGTTTTAAAGACTACTGTTCAATCGGCCATCCAGACGCCACCGCTATGCATTCAGACGCTACCAGAAAATCCTCAATGTTATCTTCTGGAGATAGCTTGCAAAGTTTTACAGGCTCCATGGCAGGAGCGCCTACCGCATTAGCACCCCTGGGTTCAATGTTACCAATTGTCCAGGACCTCTGCACCAGCTGTGTCACTGCTTGGACTTGGTCCCCCAGCATCTGTATCATTTGAGCATGCCGCTCTTGTGCCTTCTCCTGGGCTTGCCAAATCTCCATCTGGGTGTTCAGGGTCTCCTGTGCTACCTCCGTGGCTCTCCGTTGCTCCATCTCAAGTTTCAAGTTTATTTAAAAGTTTGATTTGAACGCAATGCGGTTTACAAATAAAATCAGGGTAAAAGTAAAAAAACAACTAAGAATAAAACCACATAAATTAATAAAGGTAAGACACTACAGGACACAGGAGGAAGATAGGTTTAAATACAATTCATAAACAAATAAAATGAACATAGGTGTTGAGACAATAGGATGGGAAAGAGTTACCCATTTAATTTTCATTGAAAAATTTTTGTACGCTATAGGATGTTTGAGTTATATAGAATTCGCTCCAGGCTCCAAGCATTGACTTGTACAGGATCCATCTGGAACAAATCAAGAAAAAGAAAACCCAAGTGCGATTCCAAAACACAAGTTTCCTATGCGCCCCGTTGACCTGGTCAGCTATACTAAAACTCTCTTAATCCTCCACCAGTGAGCCCAGGTACCCGTTACCTGCTGCACTGATGATCTGCGTATTGGGTTTTAATTAGGGCCATACTTCACCTCTCTCTAGACTCCGTCCGCAGAAACACCGTCTGGTCTCTCTGCTCCCTCTGGACCTCCGGCCACCAACACTGCTGCTTTCCGTCTGGTCTGGATCACTCACACTGCTCTCCTGTATTGACTCCAACCGGAACTGCAATGAGGCTCCTCCTCTACTGGTTCCTCTATCCACACTGCGCAGGCCCCGCCTCCAGCTTCTGGACCACCAAATTCTCTGAACACAACAGCTCCCAGCAAAATACTTTTGTCAGTTTTGTAATCCAATTCAGAATGCCCAACCCCCCCCCCCCACTCCTCCAAAAAAAAAAAAAAAAAAAAAATGCACTAGCAGTGTCTGAAAGTCCAGCCAATTAAAAAAACCACACACACCACAATTTGTAATCCGCCTCTATTTTCTGGAGCTGGTTTTCAAATTTTTCATTTTATTTCTTCTTCCTTCTGTATTTCTGTTTCATTTCCTGCCATTATAGCCAAAGCAAGGTGGGTTAGGGGGACAGCTGTCACAGGGTTACTATATGACATCCAGGTTTTACCTCCCTTGCTTTCAATTGATTTAAAACCCTGGTGTCTCAATCCACCCTCCCTTTTCTGGAACCATATGGTAACCCTAGTTAAATTACTAACATTAAACATATACTTACAGATCTTGGGTATGAGGCTCTTTCGTTGAACCTCCTGAGCAGTCTCCCCCAGGCTCTTCTGTAACATAAAAGGATATAAAACTTACTGCTATACAGAAAACAATATGCATTACTCTTTCATACAATTACAATAGAAAACATTTCTTCACCTGTACAATGATTATAGAATTGCAAGTAGTTTAATACCTTATCTGTACCTTAGATAGGTCCTTCTGTGGCCTGGTACCACAAAATAGTGGTGTTCTCTTTCGATAAAGAGACTGACCAGCAGTGTGGAGTCAGCCAGAAAAAAGTTGGGCTGCCTCTTTCCCAATATAATGCTTCAAATGACGTCATGCGCGCTGACATCATTAGGCACTCGGAATAGTGCTCATATAGGCGATTCAGCTAAGCGCCCTCAGAATCTGAATGCCTTGGAAATAGGCGCTTCTTTTCAATTTATTCTATACAGGTGCTTTGCTTTCACGGGCACCACTTAGCGCCGCTCAGCACGATTCACAAAAAACTAGTCACTCTTTCATAAATCGCGCTTCACGGCGCCTGCTACGGCACCGATCATTTGGGCCCTTCTTACAGAATTTGCCCGCTTATGTTTTGAACTTGAAAATTGAGCCTTGGTGCAATCCATTTGATCCACCACTCTAATAGCTAATTAACCGCTCGGTGAGCTCCAGGCGCTGCAGGACAGACCCGCGCGGCCTCATCTAGTGACAGAATATATGGACCAAATATTGTACAATGTCGCTTTAGAATTGTCGAAGGAATTGCATCAGAAGGTGCATTAGTTAATCTCATGGACTACATTGCAGAGAAAATAGAGTAGGAATAGGAAAAGAAGAGACTAGTAGCAGGTAGATTTTTAAAAAAATGTTATAGTGCAATAAGTATATCAATGCACAGGGCAGGATTAATTTGTTGAAGTCCCCTAGGCACACAAGTACACTGGGCCCCCCTGCCCCGCCCCCACCCCACCATGCGCCCAGGCGGAAACAGGAAGCTGCGTCAGAGGGAAGCTTTGGGCAAGCAGCACCGCTTGCACAATTACAGTTCCTGTTGCCTTTCTTACCTGCGTTGCTTGCTTGTCTTACTTTCCGTTGATGGGGGGGCCGCATTGCTGATCGGGGGGGGGGGGGGCTGCGTTGCCGATCGATGCTGGAGGGACCCATCGCCGTTTGGAAAAAACAATGTTGACGCTCTCCTTCATCGGGCCCCCCTGGCCATTTCGGGCTCTAGGCACGTGCCTACTTGGCCTATTGGTTAATCCTGTCCTGTCAATGCAACAATGTGCTCAGTATTTTGCTTCAGTCAGTATAACCGAATAATGCTCTTGTTGACATTTATCATTAGAGATCATTTCAGTGCCTGGCCAATAAAAGTATAAGTGCATCATACTGTATCTTGGCTGTAAACATGTTCAGTGAATTTTGTAGCTTATGCTTTAAAAAGTGGGAGAACAAAGAAACAAATTCTGAAAATTGTTTTGTTTTTGCTGAAAGCTGTAACCTTTGCTGGTGAGCAAGAGCTATGAGCCAAACCAGAGTCATCACCATCCCTTCCTCTACAAATGTACTCTATGTGATTGCCGGACAGGGAGCAGCACTCAGCTTCCTGTTTAGCACCTGTGGCTGAGTGGTAGAAAGAAGGTTCCCTGGGGGAAAGGGAAACACTCTGAAGACCTGCAGGGTACAGGAGCTATATTTCTAGCAGTTTTATCACTGTACCAGTGCTTCTTGTGCTCATTTCCCTGAGGTGTGATGCAAAAGAAAAAAGAGCATGGAGACAATTTAGATAGATTACAGCTAATGAAGTATCTATCTGTTTCAAACATTTTTAGGACTTTTTTTTCCATTTCAGATTGTAAAAATCTTCCATAGAGCTCTTTCAGCAGTTCTCTATGAATTAGCAAAGTTGATGGGCTTTGTGTGGTATATGCATAGAGGGGCATAATCAAAAGAAATGTCTAAGTCCGATTCGGATGTATGGCGCTAGACACCCAAAGTCGGCAGTGGAAAAATGTCAATTCTTGAAAATACGTCTAGAAAATTTTTTTTTTTTTTTTTTTTTGGAAAATCGTCTATCTGGACATCCAGGCCACTGATCATCAAGACCGCCAGGAAATCTGTCTTTATACCACATTTTCGAACAAAAATTCATCTAAGGCCCAAACACCCAGAATAAGACCATTTTGATGTGGGAGGGGCCAATCTTGTAACGGACTGGCCACCCACACATGGCAACAGAGCAGTGGGGCACCTTAGAGGGCACTGCTGTGAACTTCATAAAACGGGTACCACATAAACATCTCACCAGAACGCCCTTATAGGATATGGTGAGCCCCCCCAAAACTCACTATACCTACCTGTTGATAACCCCAATAGCCTTTATGGCTGCAGGTGACACCTATATGACAGTAGGATTTGGGGGAGTTATGGTGGGCTCACATTTTCCACCATGAATGTAGTGGTTAGAGAGTGGCTTATGGGCCTGGGTCCTCCTCTCTATGGTTCATTAGCCTCCCCACCCCTGGCTATTTAAGAGACCTGTGTGCAGCACTATTGGGCTTTCCTATACTAGGTGCTGATATTCTGGAGACAGGTATGCATGTTTTTATATTCCGATCTTTGCAAGGGTGTGAGAGGTCAGTGAACACTAGGGGAGTGTGTGTGGGTATTTACTTTGTCTCTGTAGTAGTTATCTGGACACTTTGGATGCCTTTTGGGCACTTATACCTGTTTTTACATTGTCTAAGTCAGTGTTCTTCAGCTTTTTTACACCTTTGGACCGGCGGAAGTAAAATAATTATTTTGTGGACCGGCAAACTACTAAGACTGAAAAAACCCCCCACATTTCCGACCCATCTCCATGAGTTCGGTCCCCCAAACCATCTGATCCCATCCGTACAAGCCTCAGTTATGATTTTATATTGAATATATTTTATTAAAGTATAAAAGGAAACAATATTCTGTACAATTGTCATTTTATAAATACAAATAATACAGAGCAAGGATCAACAAAACCCCTTCACATATATCCCTTCTACTATCAAGAAAACTGAATAAGCCAAATTATTACAGAATGCTACACAGAAATATCATGCTAACAGAATACCGCAGTCACACATGACAGGAATAGTGTTAGGGGAGTGCAACAAGGGCAACTGCCCCCTGGTCAGAAAGAGCCCTAAGCCGGATGGAAGCTAAAAAAGCACTGCCTAGGCTTTGCAGTACCCCAGCTCTAGCAGGATATATATTTCAAATCTAATATATTCTAATCACAAAATAGAAATAAAATTATTTGTTTCTACCTTTTGTTGTCTCTGGTTTCTGCTTTCATTTTCTTTTCACTCTCTTCCTTCCAGCGTCTGCCCTCTCTGTCTCTTCAGTCCAGCACCTGCCCCTTTCATCCATGGTCTGCCCTCTCCCCCTTCCATATGTTATCTGCCTTCTTTCTATGATCCTGTTCCCTTTCCATCCAGCCTGTGCCTCCTCTCTCCTTTTTACATGATTCATTCCAGCTTCACTGCTCTCTTCATTTTTATCTCTCCTACATTAGATCTAGCATTTTTGAACCTCTCTCATTTCTCTGTGGACCCCCTTTCCAGCATCAGTCTCTCTCTACTTTCTCATTTCTGTGTCTCTCCCCTTTCTCTAATCTGATCTCTCCATTCTACCCTGACTCCTTCCCCTCCTCTAATCTCCCTGCCAGCTGTTTCCTTCATTTTTCCTTCTCCCTTCCCTCCTCCCCCTATCCAACAGTAACTCTCTTCCCTTCCCCTCCTCCCCTCCCAGCAGCATCTCTGCTTCTCCCTCCCAGCAGCTCTCCCTTTATCCAGCAGCTTCCCAGCCTCCAACAATGGCTTCCTTCCCTTCGCTCCCCTCCCTGAATCTCTCAGTATTTGTCTGCAGCAGCGATTCACTTAGGCATCCTTGGGTACTTTGATGGGTCACGCCACCTCTGAGGAAAGAGGAAGTTGCATCATCAGAGGCAGGCCGCGACTCAGCAAAAGCCCCAAGGCTATCTAAGTGAATCGCTGCTGCAGGCAAGTATTGAGAGTTGCTGGGAGGGGTGCGGAGGGTAGGAAGCTACTGTCGGAGGCTCTCACTGGCCCTGCACAGACTGGCAGGAATTTTGTGCACCAATCTCGCCAGCTCTGTGCGGATTGGCAGGAATTTTCTGCGGACCGGCGGTTGAAGAATACTGGTCTAAGTCACAAAGTATAAGTTCCGTCCAGGAAGTCTTGTAAAACCTTCGATTATCCCTGCAGGACGACCAAGTCTAGGTCAGCCCACATCCTGCCCTAACCACTCCTCCAGGTGTGCCCCATTTAGCTCTGGGCACACAGTGGCATTGAAGCCTAAAACATCCCTGGATATGTCCAAAAAATAGATTTATTGGCACTTGGATGACCTGTCTTTTAGGTTGTCCAAGTACCGACTTGGGTGGGTTTTAGACGTGTTTAAGTTTTGATTATGAGCCCCATACTATATAAAACAAATGAGATCCCAGAGAGCAATTTTATATTGTGTGTTTAACTGGGTGTATACACATATTCTGCTGTGACTAAAAATACACATATATTTTATATCATCTGGGGAAGGAGGCAGACAATTATAAATATGACTATCTCTGCCTCCTTTGGATTCTTGCCCAGAAATAGCTAAGAAGTAAAAATTTTAAAAATTTAAATTGAATCAGGTTGGGCAGACTGGATGGACCATTCAGGTCTTTATCTGCTGTCATCTACTATGTTACTCTGTTACTAATATGTATTCATATTCAAGATCTACCAAGTGTTCTGCATTCAGCTAAAGAATCCCATTTTGTTGGGTCATCTCCTACACTACTGTTGGGGAAGCCAGGTGGTGGAAGGCACTCCCAACTGCAAAAGAACCTCTGCATACAAATTAAATATGCTGAAGAAAAGAACTGACTCTGTGTATTAACACACCTCAAGAGCAGAAACTGCTATGCAAAAATTTGCTCAGAGAAATGTAACTCTAAAGAGGGAGAGGAAACCCCCTCTTGGACGAAAGAGTTTTATCTTCCAATCATTGCTTAATAAATGCAAAAGCAATTCCCACTCAAGGGTGCGAGTAAGTAAAAAACTGAACTGAATAAAGTTCTTAATAGTAATGTATGCTTTCAAAAACTTCCAAAAACTTTCAAACAACTTCAATTCTTGCATTTAGGTTGACACTGGACACTTTACAATCATGAGGTTGAAAAATGAAGATACTTATCAGGGTCCCCTGATCTTTCGTCCAAGAGGGGGTTTCCTCTCCCTCTTTAGAGTTACATTTCTCTGAGCAAATTTTTGCATAGCAGTTTCTGCTCTTGAGGTGTGTTAATACACAGAGTCAGTTCTTTTCTTCAGCTAAAAATTTTTCTGACTCCTTGGTTACTTTGTCCCTGCCATAGTGGATACAAATTAAATATGGCAGAAATGAAAGAAAATAGCAACTTGGGACCTAAGAGGCTATGCCTGTGCTCAACATCCCCACTGGCCCCACTTACTTTGAAATGAAGTCTGCACTGAAAAGGATGGGACAGTCAGATGCTGAGCTCTGGCATGGTCTCCCAGGCACTGCGATGCCCTCTTCTTTCACTTCTGTGGGAGATCTGGGAGGGTAGTATTGGACCGAGGGTGAAGGGGAACTGAATGAAAGATGATAGTTTACATGATTCATTCCAGCTTCACTGCTCTTTTCATTTTTATCTCTCCTACATTAGATCTAGCATCTTTGAACCTCTCTCATTTCTCTGCGGACCCCCTTTCCAGCATCAATCTCTCTCTACTTTCTCATTCCTCTGTCTCTCTCCTTTCTCTCAACTGATCTCTCCATCCTACCCTGACCCCCTTCTTCTCCTCTAATCTCCCTGCCAGCTGTTTCCTTCCTTTTTTCCTTCTCCCTTTCCTCCTTCCCCTATCCAACAGTAACTCTCTTCCCTTCCCCTCCTCCCCTCCCAGTAGCATCTCTGCTTCTCCCTCCCTCCAGGTCCAGTAGCAGCTTTCCCTTTATCCCATTGTAAAAAATTAAAGTGTTTCCAGATGTGACAAAAGAAACCCAGAGACGTAGAAAACAATTTCTACTGTTAAAGCCAGGGGTAACTGCAATGGGTGCAATTTTTCTTCTACGATAGCCATGTAAATGTCTTGTAAAATATAAGAATTGTAATTATATATTCTTTGAACCCTCCCAGCTGTCAGGATTTCTAACCATGAAACGTCTTGAGGGGGAAAATGTAACAACAACAACTCCTGTCTTTCCCCTGTAGTCCAGGCCTTTCTCTCTCTAGTCTATCTTCTGCTTACAACCCTCCCCCCCTTTCTCTCCTTCCTTCCTCCCTCCCTCCTTCCTATGTCCCCCTCACTGCCTTGCAGCAATTGTCCCACCCCCTCCCCCAAAGCCAGCCAGCCAGCCTACCTCCCTCCCTCCTTGCTGCGCTAAAGCCAGCCTGCCTGCCTCCCTCCCTCAAGTGCCGAAGCCTGCTCCCCCCCCTCGGATTGGCCCCCGCTGCTGCTTCCTGTCCGCCAACCTCTCCCCTGGTCTGCCACTGCTGCCGCCCGCTGCAACTAATGAAAAGGAAGGTCCAGGCGCCGGCTCACAAATCTTATTCCTGACATCAATTCTGACGTTGGAGAGGAAGTCTGCCCAGCGTTAAGGGAAATACACCCTGCCATGTTGTACACAATTCAAGAGAGGAGGGCATCGCGACGGAATTATCTAAATTAAGGGATAGTCCAGAATAAAAGCCAAATTCAGAAATGAGGTCCAACGCTGTTGGTAAAGAGCCTTCAGGCCTAGTGAGAATCACAAACATGTCATCCGCAAAAGCCAAGGTCTTTAACTCTACCCCAGCGACTCGAAGGCCCTGTACCTCAGCAAACCCACGAAGAATACAAAGCAAAGGTTCTAAAGAAAGATTAAAAAGTAAGGGTGAAAGGGGACAAGGGGCGAGTACCCCGTAGAATGGGAATAGAATCTGTACATGTCCCATTAACCAGCAAAGAAGGCAAAAACTTTTATAAAGGTAAATTTGTCAAATACAACTTCAAAAATCAATTTAAATCTTGACAAACTTCCCACACAGACTGGCGCCATTTTTGGAATCAGCAGGTCAAATATACCCAGAAACAGGTCTAACATTTGAGGCACCAAAATGAGTGTTGGCCAGTGTTATTATTTTTCAACAGTAAAAAGTTTTGCAAAATAGTGATACATTTTATATTGCAGCTCTCTTATAGACAGCTCTACTGAGAAGCATCTGTGTCATATTGTGGTATAGAAAAACATAGGGAAGGAGAATAAGGAAAATGCAATATGGAATGATATCATTTTGTTTTGCTTTCTACAGCAGTAGTAATATATTTTCACATTTCAACTGTTGGCTTCATGACTTCATTATAAACTTCTTGCTGTGTAATATTGACAGAAATCAGATACTTTGGACCAGAGCAGTGATAATCCCCATTAAGGAAACTGACAGACGTTATAGATTTATTGTCAGACAAGATAAATTCAGACTTCCTTTTGCATAGTACTGCAGATTCTGACATTCTCCCCCATGTCCTTTCATTCATCAATTGGTCCAACCTACTCTTAATTTTAATCAGTGTTAAACTCACAGATTTCCTCTTCTTTCTTATGGCTTTTTACCCTTGATTCTGCAGCAGTCTTTGCCATTCTGTTCTCTCCCATAGTGGAGCTGGTGAAACTTAGGGCTCCTTTTACATAGGTGCATTTTTAGCGCACGCACAAGATTAGCGTGCACTAGCTGAAAAATTACCACCTGCTTAAAAGGAGGCGGTAGTGGCTAGCACGCAAGCTAAAACCGCTAGGGCACCTTTGTAAAAGGAATCTTTACTGGCTAATGGCTGGATGGATGCCTCTGCCAATATGGAAACCCCTCTTCCTCTCCACCCCGGTCACTTCCCACACCACCATCCCCCCACACTCACTTCCCTCTATATATCCCCTGTGTATTACTCTAAAATAAACATTTAAGTGCTGCTTGAGCTTTAAAAGTCAAATGATTTTTTTTATTTTTTATTATGTCCCTGCACCCTCTGGATATTAGCATGGAGAATGTTCTTAACACACCAGACACAGTATTCAACCTTGTGGTTATTCCTCATAGGCTACATTCACTGATTCCACCTTCATCTCCTGTACCTGAAGTTCTTGAGAGAGATCCAGTTGGTGAAAATTAGCTGGTTCCTGATTTATTTATTTATTTCTTCACTTATGTAGCCCGTCCTCCCAAAGAGCCCAGAATGTGTTACAAGAGTATATACACAGAATGGTCGAGATAATACTAACAAGACGTAATAGGAAAAATCAGTGCAGTTTCATTACAGTAGGTATAGAACATTGGAGCTGAAGTCATAGTGAAACAGGAAAGTGTAGTATATGTTCGAGGTACAGTAGGCATAAACCTCAGAGATACACCAATTTACATATATCAGAGGTACATTAATTTACAACAGAGATATTGATTTACATAACTACTTTGATGAGGGATTTAGACAATGGCCTAGTTGGTGAGACTATTGAGTTGTTTGAGGTTAGGTCTTTCATGGAGCTGGGTTTGTGAAGAGGAAGGTTTTCATGGCCTTCCTAAAATTCCATAGGTCATCTAGTTCTCTAATAGTTTTGGGGACCCAGTTCCATAGTTTGGGCATGAAATGTGAGTAGGCATGTCTGCGGACTGATTCTGTTATGAGAACGCGTCCAGGGGTAAGGACAGTCTTTCTTTCTGGGATCTTAATGGGTGTCTTGGGTTATAGATTGGTTGCTTGGGAATCATATAGGCTGGTACCACTTTCTGAAAGGATTTAAATGCCAGGACTAGAGCTTTGAAGATGCAGTGTTTCTTGATTGGGGTGACCTGGTCATGGATGCTCAGGTTTAGGTTCAAACAATTTTTATTGATGCAAATATCAGCAAATACAACGCTATGGCACCCCAAGGGTGTACAGAACAAACAATGATGCATCATATACAAAAATAGAACAAACATGTACAGAAGAAGAGTAACAGCAACAACCCCCCCTCCCCCCCGTTCCTACTCTATACAGGGCAAGCGAGACTAACGAGGGAGAAAAGGCACTCCGAGGCCCTGGACTTTTATGAGCCCCAAAGATGCCACACCACCCCCTCCCCCATCGAACCCCACTTGTCATATCCAGGACTAAGTGCCAGAACCATTCAATACCCCCACCTCCCCTCCCCAATCCCCCTCCCCCCCCAGTGGTACTCTCCACCCCGCCCCACCGGCACTCACCATTGCCCTCCCAGTCCTACAGACTGTGCGCCCAGATTAGGCACCCATCGTAAAATCTCACTGCGACCCTTTGGATGCAATGTTTGCAGATATGGCTCCCAAATATTCAAGAACAACATCTTTCGCTTCCTAGCCACTCCAGCATCCCACGCCTCTCAGGTGGCCAACTGATGCAATTGGTTTCGCCAATGCCAAAACGCCGGAGGTCCGTCTAGCACTGAGAATACATTTCCTGGGTATTAAACTCATCTTCCTACACAGAGCCTGATGCCTCCTAGGCAATGGCCAAAAGCCTCTGGCAAATCCAAGACAAAGTGGGCCGGAGTATTGCGCAAGACTCTCCCAATTAACCCTGACATGTAAACATAGAAACATAGAAACATAGAAGATGACGGCAGAAAAGGGCTACAGCCCATCAAGTCTGCCCACTCTGCTTACCCACCCCCTGTCTATGCCCTAATGACCCAATTTTCTTATCTTGACCCTCGTAGGGATCCCACATGGGTATCCCATTTATTCTTAAAGTCTGGCACGCTGTCTGCCTCGATCACCTGCACTGGAAGTTTGTTCCAATGATCAACCACTCTCTCTGTGAAGAAATACTTTCTGGTGTCGCCATGAAATTTTCCACCCCTGAGTTTGAGCGGGTGCCCTCTTGTGGCCGAGGATCCCTTGAGAAAGAAAATATTATCTTCCACTTCGACACGTCCCGTGAGGTACTTAAATGTTTCAATCATGTCTCCCCTCTCCCTACATTCCTCGAGAGCGTAGAGCTGCAATTTGTTCAGTCTCTCTTCATATGAGAGACCCTTGAGCCCCGAAATCATCCTGGTGGCCGTCCGCTGAACCGATTCAATTCTGCGCACATCTTTACTGTAATGTGGCCTCCAGAATTGCACACAGTACTCCAGATGAGGTCTCACCATGGCCCTGTACAACGGCATTATGACTTCAGGCTTTCGGCTGACGAAACTTCTGTTGATACAACCCAATATCTGCCTTGCCTTAGATGAAGCCTTCTCTACTTGATTGGCAGTTTTCATGTCTGCACTGATGATTACTCCTAAATCTCGTTCTGCTGAAGTCCTAGTTAAAGTTTCTCCATTCAAGAAGTACGTCCTGCATGAATTTCCGCTTCCGAGGTGCATGACCTTACATTTCTTAGCATTGAAGCCTAGCTGCCAGGCTGAGGACCAACTTTCCAATGTAAGCAGGTCCTGCGCCATATAATTCTGTAAACTGTATTCACTTACTATATTACATAGTTTGGCGTCATAAGAACATAAGAATATAAGAAGTTGCCTCCACTGGGTCAGACCGAGGTCCATCTCGCCCAGCGGTCCGCTCCCGCGGCGGCCCATCAGGTCTGCACCTGTGAAGTGGTTTCTGACCACTTTTATAACCTACCTCAAGTTCTATCTGTACCCCTCTATCCCTTTATTCTCCAGGAACCTATCCAAACCCTTCTTGAACCCCTGTACAGAGTTCTGGCCTATCACTTCCTCCGGAAGCGCGTTCCATGTGTCCACCACCCTCTGCGTAAAAAAGAATTTTCTAGCATTTGTTCTAAACCTGTCCCCTTTCAATTTCTCCGAGTGACCCCTAATGCTTGTGGCTCCCCTCAGTTTGAAGAATCTGTCCTTATTTACTCTCTCTATGCCCTTAAGGATTTTGAAGGTTTCTATCATGTCCCCTCTAAGTCTCCTCTTCTCCAGGGAGAACAGCCCCAGCATTTTTAACCTGTCAGCGTATGGAAAATTTTCCATACCTTTTATCAGCTTAGTCGCCCTCCTCTGTACTCCCTCGAGTATCGCCATGTCCTTCTTGAGGTACGGCGACCAGTATTGAACACAGTACTCCAGGTGCGGGCGCACCATTGCATGATACAGCGGCATGATGACTTCCTTCGTCCGGGTTGTGATACCCCTTTTGATGATGCCCAGCATTCTGTTTGCTTTCTTTGAGGCTGTCGCACATTGCGCCGATGGTTTCAGTGATGAGTCGACCATCACCCCCAAGTCCCTTTCCAGGTTACTCACCCCTAGCAGTGTTCCCCCCATTTTATAGTTGAACATCGGGTTCTTTTTCCCTACATGCATGACCTTGCATTTCTCTACGTTAAAACTCATTTGCCACTTTTTTGCCCAGTCTTCCAGTCTCGTTAGGTCCCTTTGTAGGTCTTCACAGTCTTCCGTGTTTCTAACCCTGCTGCAGAGTTTGGTGTCATCAGCAAATTTGATAACCTCACATTTTGTCCCCGTTTCCAGATCGTTAATAAATATATTGAATAGTAGAGGTCCCAGCACCGACCCCTGCGGAACTCCGCTCGTGACCCATTGCCAATCTGAGTATTGGCCCTTGACTCCAACCCTCTGTTTCCTGCCCGCTAGCCAATGTTTGATCCATCGGTAGATATCCCCTTGCACCCCGTGGTTCCACAGTTTTTTAAGTAGCCGTTCGTGTGGTACCTTGTCGAAGGCTTTTTGGAAGTCAAGGTAAATGATGTCTATGGATTCACCCTTATCCATCTGACTGTTTATTCCCTCAAAGAAGTACAGCAAATTCGTGAGGCATGACCTTCCCTTGCAGAAGCCATGCTGGCTTGCCTTCAGTTGTCCATTGCTTTCTATGTGTTCGCAGATTGTGTCCTTTACCATTGCTTCCATCATCTTTCCAGGAACCGAGGTCAAGCTCACAGGCCAGTAGTTTCCCGGGTCACCCCTTGATCCCTTCTTAAAGATGGGCGTGACATTTGCTATTTTCCAGTCCTCTGGGATCTCCCCAGTTTTTAGGGAGAGGTTACATATTTGGCGAAGTGTCTCTGCTATTTCGTTTCTCAGTTCTTTTAGTACCCTTGGGTGGATGCCGTCCGGGCCTGGTGATTTGTCGCTCTTTAGTCTGTCTATCTGTCTGAGGACATCCTCTTTGCTTACCTCTAGTTGTACCAGCCTTTCGTCGTGTTCTCCGTTTATAATCACCTCGGGTTCTGGGATATTGAATGTGTCCTCTCTGGTGAAGACTGACGAGAAGAATTTGTTTAACCTTTCAGCTATCTCTTTTTCCTCCTTTATCGCTCCTTTCCTGTCTCCGTCGTCCAGTGGTCCCACTTCCTCTCTGGCTGGTTGTTTCCCTTTCACATACCTGAAGAAGGGTTTGAAGTTTCTTGCTTCTCCTGCCAGTCTTTCCTCATATTCTCTCTTTGCTTTCTTGACCTCTTGATGACATTCTTTCTGGTGTCTTTTGTGCTCTTCCTGGTTTTCCTTTGTTGGTTCCTTTTTCCATTTCTTGAAGGATGATTTCTTGTTGCTTATCGCCTTTTTAACTGCAGTAGTTATCCATGCTGGGTTTCTAGTTCGATTTTTTTTTTGCACCCTTTCCTAAACCTTGGGACGTACAGGTCTTGCGCCTCGAGCACTGTGCCTTTAAGCAGTGTCCAGGCTTCCTTTACGGTCTTCACTTTCCCTGAGCTGTTTATGAGCTTTTTTCCTACCATTTTCCTCATGTCTTTGTAGTTTCCTTTTCTGAAGTTGAGTGCTGTCGTTGTGGTTCTTTTCACCTTTGATGTTCCCATGTTTAATTTGTACTGGATCATGTTGTGATCGCTGTTCCCTAATAGTGCTATTACCACCACTTCCTTTGCGGGTCCTTCTAGCCCATTGAGGATTAGGTCTAGAGTGGCATCCCCTCGTGTTGGTTCCGTGACCAGTATCTCCATGAAACAGTCCCTTATTGCCTCTAGGAATTTAGTTTCTCTCGTGCAATTTGAGAGCCCAATGTCCCAGTCTATTCCCGGATAGTTGAAATCCCCCATAACCACCACCCTTCCACTTTTGCACACCTGCCTCAGTTCGGCCTCCAGGTCCAGGTCGTTTGCTTCTGGCTGTCCTGGTGGGCGATAGTACAGTCCCAATTTGATGTCAGCTCCTTCCCCTCCTGTGAGCTTAACCCATAGTGACTCCAGACTGTCTGCCCTTATTGTTGTTTCTGTTCTGGATGAAGGAATGGAGTCCTTTATATACAGTGCTATTCCTCCCCCCTTCTTGTGTGCCCTGTCCCTCCTGTAGAGTTTGTACCCTGGCATCGGCGAATAGTGTTATTTTACTTTGAAGCCCTTGAGTCAGATCCCCTATGAATATGTTGAAAAGGAGTGGACCCAGGACCGAGCCCTGCGGCACTCCACTGGTCACCTCCGATGTTTTAGAGAGGGTACCATTAACCACCACCCTCTGAAGTCTGCCACTCAGCCAATCATTGACGCATGCAGTTAGTGTCTCTCCTAACCCCATCGATTCCATCTTGCTTAGCAGCCTGCTAAGCACTGTCAAAAGCTTTACTGGGACACTGTCAAAAGCTTTACTGAAGTCCAGGTACACGACGTCCAAAGACTCTCCCAAGTCCAACTTTCTTGTTACCCAGTCAAAGAAGCTGATGAGATTGGATTGGCAAGACCTACCCTTGGTGAATCCATGCTGACTGGGTTCCCGAAGATTCTCTTCATTCAAGATCGTGTCCAATTTGCTTTTAATTAGTGTTTCCATGAGTTTGCACACTATTGATGTGAGACTCACCAGTCTATAATTCGCAGCCTCTGCCCTGCAACCCTTTTTATGCAGAGGAACAACATTAGCTAATTTCCAGTCCAGGGGAACTTTCCCCTTACTTAGGGAGAGATTGAATAGCTCAGCCAACGGTTTCGCCAGGACATCGCTCAATTCTCTGAGCATTCTTGGGTGCAAATTGTCTGGTCCCATGGCTTTGTTCACCTTGAGTCTTGCCAGTTCACTGTAAACTTCACCTAGTGTGAATTCAAAATTCTGAAACGGGTCTTCTGTGCTTCGTGTTGCCTTCAACTGCGGACCGTGTCCCGGTGCCTCACAGGTGAAGACTGAGCAGAAGTATTCATTCAGTAGTTCGTCTTTATCAGAATCTGCTTCCACGTAACTTCCGTCCGGTCTTCTAAGGCGTACTATCCTGCCTGTGTTCCTTTTTCTGTCACTAATATACCTGAAGAAGAATTTGTCCCCCTTTTTAATGCTTTTTGCCAGAATTTCTTCCACTCAAAGTTTTGCCTCCCTAACTGCCATTTTGACCGCTGTAGACCTGGTCCTATATTCTACCTTTGCCTCTCTTTTCTCCGTGCGCTTGTAGGAGAGAAACGCTTTTTTCTTCTCCTTAATGAGGTGCGAGATCTCCGCGGTGAACCATTGGGGTTTATTGTTTCTTTATCATTTATTTACTGATTTTATGAAGTGGCTAGTTGCTTCATGTATGGTTGATTTCAGTGTTAACCACTTAGCTTCTACATCATCGGTCTCTGCTTGGTCCTGCAGCGTTCGATGGACGAAATCTCCCATGCGTGCGAAGTCTGTGCCCCGGAAATTGAGTACCTTTGTTTTCATGTTTGATCTAGGGAAGCCTTTCCTAAGGTTGAACCATACTATGTTGTGGTCGCTGGAGGCTAGCGTATCTCCTACTGAGACCTCTGAGACGCTTTCCCTGTTGGTGAGTACAAGGTCGAGGATCGCCTGGGCCCTAGTGGGCTCCGTTACCATTTGTTTGAGACGTGCTCCCTTTATGGAGGTTAAGAGCCTCCTGCTACCGCTGGTTGTCGCTGAAAATGAGTTCCAGTCTCATTCAGGCATATTAAAGTCCCCTAGCAGTACGGCTTCTCCTCGTAGAGTGATATTCTCTATGTCTTCAATTAATTCTGCGTCCATGTCTTCCAGTTGTCTTGGGGGTCTGTATACCACACCTAGATACAGGCATTTTTCTCTGCCTCTTGCCAGGTTTACCCAGAGGGACTCCCCGGTGTACTTGACATCTGTGATCCTGGTGGTTTTGATGTCCTCTTTAATGTATAGAGCTACCCCCCTCCCCCAAGAGATTATACGCCTCCAGAAGCGCTGGATAATGGGGCAGAACCAAAAGGCATGTCTCAAAGTGTGTGTCCCCATCCCACATTTATGACACAGTGGTGAAGGGAGACCTCCACTATAATACAACTGTGTACGAGTATAATATGCGCGTAGGGTCATCCTGTAGTACGTTTCTCGCAACCAAGCACACAGGGTCACCCCAGGCATCGGGATGCTCAGGTTTTTAAATAGGCGGACTGCAGTATTTTGCATGCATTAGAGGTTTTTGGCAGATAAACTGAATAGTAACGTGTTACAATAGTCCATGTGAGACAACACAAACACATTCAATAGCTGGGCAAATTCTGGTTCTGAGAAGTACGCAGGGATGGTCCAGAGCTGGCAGAGGTAGTAAAAGAAGGTCGACACTATGTGGGAGACATGCTCTGTGAGTGATAGATTTGAGTCCAGTAGTACGCCTAGGCTGCGGACGCTATCTTTGGCTGGAAAGGTGTTATTTCCCCAAGAGAGGCATAGACGACGGTATGTGCAGCTTTCTTTGTGTACCCAGAGGAGTTCTGTTTTTGATGTATTTAGCTGAAGTTTGTTTATGGCCATCCAATCTTTTATTTCAGATAAACAGCTATGGAGTTTTTTGATTTGTTTATTTTGATTTTTACCCAGGAGGATGTAAAGTTGGATGTCGTCTGTGAATGAGTGGATTTGAATTTGGTGTTTTTCTGCGATGTTGCTTACTGGTCTGACATATTTATTTATTTATTTATTCAATTTTCTATACCGTTCTCCCAGGAGAGCTCAGAACGGTTTACATGGGTTTATTCAGGTACTCAAGCATTTTTCCCAACATATATGTTGAAAAGTAGTGGAGATAGTAGGGCATCCTGTGGCACTCCATAGTTGAGTAGTTTGGGGTTTGATATGGTTTATCCTAGCAGTACTCTCTGAACCACTGCAGCGCAACATCACAGCCTGAACACGAGAAGATAGTGGCATGTCCTCCCTTTTGTCCAGAAATTTCCAGCAGTCATCTATGACAGTGTTCTTCAACCTTTTTACACCTATGGACCGGTGGAAATAAAAGAATTATTTTGTGGACCGGCAAACTACTAGGACTAAAATTTTAAAACCCCGTTTCTGCCCCATCTCCGCGAGCTCGGTCCCTGCAAACCATCTGATCCCATCCGCACAAGCCTCAGTTATGATTTTATATTGGATGTATTTTATTAAAGTATAAAAAGAAACAATATTCTGTACAATTGTCATTTTATAAATACAAATAATACAGAGCAAGGATCAACAAAATCCCTGTCTCCCCTCCCCTTCACATATATCCCCTCTACTATCAAGAAAACTGAACAAGCCAAATAATTACAGAACTAGTCTTATAGCCTGTTACATTAACGGGTGCTAGAATATATGTGTGTATGTCTGTCTTTATTTCTTTCTTTCTCTCTCCTTAGCATGCAGCACACAGACACTCCTCAGCTAACCATCCAACAGAAATCTGGCATGATACAGGGGTTGAAATGACTGAGGGGGTCCATCCCTATTGATTTTAAACAAAATTGAGGGGTTTTGAGGCAGATGGAGGCTTTAGGAAAAAAGATTGTTGAAAATCCAAGATGGCTGCTGCTAGCAAATTCACACCAAAAATGGCTCAGTGGGGGAGGCTCCCCTGAAGTTCAAAAACTTTAGAGAAAAGAGTTTTGGAGGAGGGGGGGACCCTAGATCTAGCTCCAGAAACCTTCAAAAATAATTTTTTCAGATCTCCCCATAAACTATAATAGCCTTACTCTCTGTGCCATGTGGTGCCTGCCTGCCTCTGCTAAGAAGTGCAGCTGGAACAAATGGAGAAGAACTCTGCATCACATGTTCACTGCTAGTCAGACAGACGTTGGACTGAGCCTCAACCCTATTATCTCACTGTGACAGAGAGAGGACCACACAGCCGGCCCGCTATTAATCCCAGCCAAGCCAGGAAGGAGGCATACAGCCTGCGCTCAAGCTCCTGATAAATCAGGAATGCAAGCAGCTACTCAGGGTATGACCCCCGAACTCCAAAATTATTACAGCAGGCTGGCTGGATAGGTGTCACTGAGGGCTGATTCTGCTAGCAGCAGACTTCTGCCATGCAAGTCTGTGTCTTCTCCCAGGCAGAGGTCCTAACAAGATGAAACCTCTGAGCACCAAGCCTCAGACTTAAAATGACAGGCTCATTATTTCTTCCCCTTCACCTCCCCACCACCCTCAGTCTGGCATATCCCCTCTCTTTGAACCCCCATCTGTGTACAAGTTGTGTTGGCATGTTTCTTGTCTCCACCCTCATCTGGCATCCCCCTGGCCTTCCTGGTCTAACTCTGAAAAGTAATTACGGTTTGCCGAGGATCATCTTTGCCGCAATGATACTAATAGGCGGTCTCCGATGCACTTTTCCTCTGCCACGCCATATCCCAGTCCAAAACAGGACATTACATCATAGGAGGGGTAGGACTGCAGCAGAGGAAAAATGCCACGGAGGCTGCAGCCAACCTATTAGTATTGTTGCGGTGCTGGTGATCCTCTGCAGGCCATAATTACTTTTCAGAGTTAGACTGGGAAGGCCAGAGGGATGCCAGACGAAGGTGGAGACAAGGGGGAAACATGCTGGCCTTGGGGGGGGGGGCCCTAAAGCTGCAAGGCTAAGGGGAATTGCCCTATTTGCCTCCCCTGACGCCAGCCCTGTGGTCATGTGATGTCTCTAAAATACTAGGAGTGCTCGGGCATTCACAGAGCTAGTACCTATGACTGCCTATCAATTTATATATATATATATATATATATATATAAAACTTTAGCATCTTGAATATATCTGTGAAATGACTCTTACTGCACTGAGATTATTAATGTATGAGAATGCATACTTTTCTTTAAAAACTTACTTATAACAACAGCCCAGGTGGGCAGGCAGCTTGTCTCATTTATCCTACACTGCCAGAAAGCTTCCTCCCCCGCTCTTCCTACATGAGATGGGCAGAGACTAGAGCACTGCAGGGGCCTCAACAAGAGTTCAAAAGTGTCAAGCCATCTGTGTGACAAGAAAAGCAAGGAATGCCAGAAGAAACAGGCCCGAGGGAGGTTAACAAGCCCACTCCCTCCATTTTTTTTGACACTTTGATTAGACGTATTGGAGGCCCGAGTAGGGTGTGAGTAATGCTGACTAACTGTGGCTTGGAAGGAGGTTTGCCTCCTGTCATTCCCTAGGCTGACATGCTAAAAAGGTGCCTTTGGAGGAGGTACTGGATTAATAAACAGGTGCTCAGTGTTCCAAATGAATCTTATTCACTGCCTACCTGAAATGTTGAAATTCTCAGGCATTTATAATAGTTTTACTAACATTGTACTATTCCTCAAGATTTGATCTATATCAGGGCTACAAGTTTGGCACAATTTATAGAATCAAGCCCATGATGCACACAGCTGCAGGTGCCCAGTTTGAGAACTGTCTTATAATAATTGGTAAACATTTTCAGTACTATTTGATACTAATTGCTATGCCTTCCAGTATACAATCTTTATATTTTGTACTACATAGAGCAGTGTTCTTCAACCACTGGTCCATGGACCAGTGCCGATCCACAGGGCCAGCACGTGCATCAGGCCCAAAACAGTGTTCTTCAATCGCCGGTCCACGGTGCGATCGATGCGGCGTTATCTTCGAGCCAGCTCCCTCTTCCTAACTGATTCAGTGCACAAAGCCACGGGCAGTGGCTCCTACAGGCATCCTGCGCCTGAACCGGAAGCCTTCTCTCTGACGTTGCAACATCAGAGGGAAGGCTTCCAGATGAGGCATGGGACATGCAAGGTGCAATTAGTACTATTATGGAGGGCGGGGTCTGGCCCACGACATAGCCCCGTGTTCTTCAACAGACCAATGCCGGTCCACAGAATAATTCTTTTATTTCTGCCGGTCCATAGGTGTAAAAAGGTTGAAAAACACTGACATAGAGTACCTTAGACACCTGTTCTACTTGCCAGGATGGGACTATTGATACTTGATGGCCATGTCTTTCCCATATAGACATGAGGGATCATCTTCTTTTCTATCGCCCTCATACACCAATTTTGTAGAAGTGTTTATGGACTAAAAATTGTCAGATATTGTATTTCTGGGATCCCTTATCAAATTTTGGGGGGTTTCAGGCATGCTATTCCTATGTCAACTCTAGTGGAGAAATATCAAGGATTATATTGTATTATGATCACTGTGGCTATCTGAGATATTCTGTGTTATTAGAAAGCATTGGGTAATCTTAATCTGCATCTTTGGTGGTCTTTCTTATGTCTTATATATATAAAGATGAAGCCATAGTGGCAGAAAAATCTGAAAATTACAAAATATTTCAAGATATTTGGTCTCCTATATCTGAATATATCTATTCAAAAATACAAATTAGATTACCATTTTTCTTACATTACATATGATACCCGCTACATATGCATTTCTCTCTTTAGCTCCACCCTCTCACACCCTGTGTATCTTTTATCTGTCCAAACTCCAGCCTAGATGACTCCCTTCCTTCCCTTCTCACCTTAAGAAACAGCCTAAAGCCATTGAACCCAAACCATTTTACAACTTTCCTGCACTCATATAAACCCAGCTCTTTCCACCTGGACTGCACCTCTCATCTCTTGCTACCTTTGACTCTCTTCAGGGGTACTTATGGAAAATGCCCATCATTAAAGTATAAGCTACCTCTAAGAGATAGTCTCTACAGCCACATTGTGAACTCAGCCTAGGCCCACTCACCCTCCCCTCATCCCACTCACCCATCACCCTCCACCTGTTGCCCAACCAACACAGAAGAAAAGTAATTAAATTAAAAATATAATTCAACAACCTCAGTGCTATACCTTAACTTATAATAATCTTACCCATCATGTGCTTTCCTATCCCAGTTATCAACCAGGGCAGATATGGTAACCCAAAAAATCCCTCCCAACACATCACCCACAACCAGAAAAGAATCTCCTTTTTCTCATACACCCCCTCAACAAAAAACAACATATCTATCACCCTCATGAAAGCCAGACTAGTAAACAACAAAAGACATCAAACTAAAAGACCTTGCAGATAAAAACTGGGACATATTCCTGACTACTAAAACCTGGCTTAAAGACAATGATAGTTACACCACAGGTATATGTCCCTTACATTATCACATTTGTAGTAGGCTCCTATAAACAAAAAAGAATAACAGCCATTACCTGCCCATAACAAATGGTTGCAGAGAAATGTATATTGGTACCAGATCTCAATGTGTGTCACATTAGGTTAAAAACTTGTGTTGAAGAAACATGCACAACCAAGGATAACTATGCAAATTATTACCTGGAAAATCTAGATCCCTAGTTTGTATCAAGTTAGGGTACAATCTTATAACACAAACTTGTTCTGTAATTATGTCAGATTGTAATCTGTCAACCATATAATATGTATGTTTAACCTTTAAGCCGTTCTGAGCGCTTTGGGGACAACGGGATATAAAATGAGTTAAATAAATAAATAATTCATCTAGATGGGACTTAATACCATCTTGTTTTTGGGGACTGGTTATGTTTTTGTTGTTGTATTGCTATACCCATATAACTGAAAATTTCAATAAAGAATTGAACTTTTTAAAAAATCAAGAAATCTTGAAGGATTTAGAAGTTAATGTGAGGTCCCTCTATCAAAGTCATTCTCAGCACTGAGGCATTGTTGCAGTAAACACTGGGTTAGAACTGTGCTAAGCTTCAGTGCAAAACACTAACATATGCATTAAAAGAACTTTTCCCCCTGGGGAGGGGGGAATTTTATTATTATATGTTTTATATGATAATGGAATATATGGGTGGGAGGGATGGAAAAGGGGAAGGGATAAGAATTTATGAAATTTATCAATGATTGTTTGTAAGTGATGTATTTATTGTTAATGTGAATGAATATATTTAATACTTAATGTAATTTTGAAAATGAATAAAGAATTTAAAAAAAAAAAAAACTTTTCCCCCTGATGAATGGCTTGCAAATGACCTCAGCTTAAAAAGATTGATAGATTATTGTAAAGATTAAAAATGTTCTTCCCTATATAAAAAAATTTAAGACATTAAGAGGGAGGGGGGGTATGTTTGATTATAATTGAAACAAATCATTTTTATAAAGGAATAAAGGTGAGAGGTATTATATTATTTCATAAGGGTCAAATATAAGATGTCAGGTGTACTTGAAAGTTAAATTGTTATATGTCTTGATTGTACTTGATTTAAGATTTGAAATGAATAAAGTTTTTGGAAAAAGCGGGGGTGATCAGAAAAAAAACACTCCGCTCCACCATGGTGATATGTACCTACTTGCTGCATGGAGAGTAAAATATCTCTCTTCATATCTTTCCCGCTACTGGGGGGAGAGGAGTCACTTGGAGGCGGGAAAGAGTGGACACAAGAGTGCTGCTGGGGTTTTAAACAATGCTGTCACCGCACCGGCACCCCTGGACCAGTCATTGATTTTTTGCTGCCCAAAAACGACGCCGTTCTTAGAAAATGGCTCCGTAATTTTAAAGAATCCACTGGAGAGCTCATTTTAATGTTGAAAAGCACATTTGCATAGCAGGGTCAGAGACTGCTAGAAAGCTTGCTAAAGACAGAGATAAGCCCTTTTGATAATTTGCCGCTACAATGCGTGTAGGCTAAACTGTCGAAAACCGTGTTAAAGTTTTGAGAATCTGGCCCTTAGGTGCCAAAATTTAGATGTTCAGTATTTTTTGAATAGGGGCTGTAATATCATTTTGTGTATTAATAGGACATCTAACTACCAATTCCTCTTAATGATAGCTTGAAATATCTTGAAACCAAAAAGTCACAGAGTCCACAGACTGATAAACCCAGAAAATGAGTTTATTAAGAGGTCCGAAAGGGGTATCAGACAGCCCTACAAACCAGTTAAGTTTGAGGGGGATACACTCTTCATATACCCCACGGTACCTCCTCCTCCGTGTTAATTCTTTTTCTATTTTATTTTCTTTTATCTTATTGTCTTTTTCCTTTTTTATTTTGTTACTTATTAAACATTTATACTGCTGGAGCTATATTATGAATACTTAGCTTTCAGCCTTGAAATCATTCCCCTGAACGCCAACGCGTTTCGAGTTCTTTGTCAAGGCAACATGGGGAAAGCTGAAACCCCAAAAAACATCATGATTAGCATTCCGCTAAAAAAATTTTCTACTACTAAAATCATAGCCCTCCTATTACTTCAATATCATAGCTTACCTACTAAGGTGAACATACACTGCATACCACCGCTAAGCTTATCAAAAGACAATAATAGGACAGTCATTTCTTAAGAGAAGGACAAAGAAATAAAAGGATTGAAAGTGGATAGAAGCCTGTTTCACTTGTGCATAAGCAAACAGGTTTCGCACAGAAGAAATCAGGAGTCCAAATCGCTAGGATTCAGAAAAGGAGGTCCAAACCATGGATTGCATTTGGATTTGTTGATGAATCAGAAGTCAGCAAAGGGGGAGGATATCTTTTTAGTTTATTTCTTGATCAAATTGTTGGATGAGATGGGAGGGATATTTTTCATCTGCATTGTTATTGATGGAATTTAAGTGCTTACGTTGATTATTAATGTCTGTATCATTCCTGGCACTTTGTATTAGTTTTGAAAATGAATAGAGATTTAAAAAGAAGTCAGCAAAGGCTCCTAGGCAGGGATTTGGCATGTGATTAACAAGGTCTTCAAAGAGAAGGCAGAGCTGCAGAACTTGAAGTTGCTGGACTTTTTTTCTACCCTTTGCCAGGGCTTTTGGCTTTCCCTGAGCACTGTAATGCTTCTATATTGGTTAATAAAGAGGTATAATGTAAAAAGATTAAAGCCTTTCATTTCTGTTCAGTAATACTGTCAGCCAGCGGTATTGATGCTTAATAGCATTGACATGACTCACACATGCTATAAGTACACCTAACATTCATATCTCCAATGGGGCCTGGCACCCTTCTCTATGTTGTACTAATCATCTTTGTTTTACATCAAACATAAATTACAACACAAGTTGATGTGGTTAAGTGAACACTCAGACCCGCAGCTGAGGTCCGGTGAAACAAGTTCACGGAGCAGCTGTTAAGGAGACCATCATTGTTGTTCACAGTCTCCTCCACCAAACAAAGACTAGATAACAACACATAAACTTGAAGAAAATAAAATAATAAATTTAACAGCAACTTAACTTTGAATGGTGTGGATGATACACATAGCTGCTCCGGGCTCCTCCATTTATTCACAATACCGACCCCCCAACCTAGGTTTCACCCGCTGGCTTCTTCAGGAGGGGTACTACAATTACAAGATGACTCAAATCAGCACTGCACCACACAGCTTGCTAACTTAATAAGCAATACATTTTGAAATACTCAATATAAGCACTCTCTCTGCAACTTACCGGCACAAACACTCCATACTGCACACACACGCACTGCTGACAAGAGGAACTTCCCAGCAGGCCATGCTTTAAATACACTCCCCTTTACTACCTATTACATCATCACTCCTTACATCATGAGTGAAAGATTATAGTTGAAACCATTCAATATCATTGTTTAATCCTGCTGGGGCCAAGGTATGCCATTGAAATATAAACTTCTGCTCTAAATAAAGAAGATGTTGAGTAATATTTCCAGATTTTTTATGAGCACACATAAGAACAGTATATTGTACTTCCTCAATGGAGTGCTGTTGTTCAATCCAATGACTGACTAAGGGGGCAGTAACACGTTTGCATCTTATATTGCTCAAATGTTCGGCAATGCGAATTTTAATAGCACGCCGAGTGTGTCCTATATAATATAGCCTACAAGGGCAAATAATACAATATATTACTGCAGATGACAAACACTTAGTACCTGTTCTGAGTGTTCACTTAACCACATCAACTTGTGTTGTAATTTGTGTTTGAAGTAAAACAAAGGTGATTAGTACAACAGTGATTTATAAGTATCACCTTGGATAAATATATTCCCTTGCTGTTTTTTGACCCTTCTCTATGGTCAGACCACTTCAAATTCACCTTCAACATCAACTGGACACAAAGCACAAGCAAACACTAAACCTCCTTCAAAACCCGACCAAAAATCGACCCCTCTACATTCTGGACCACAGTAGACCCCGCAATCGCCTCCATAGACCACAATGTATTCATTCGCCAGTGGCGCTCCCTGAGCGAAACAACCCTGAATGGACTAGCCCCAGAAAAGACAAAACACAAACTCTGCAGATCCTCAGACAAATGGTTCGACACAGAACTTCTTCAACTAAAAAGACACTGCAGACAACTCGAAAGAGTATGGCAAAAAAAGAACCAAGAACTAACCAAAGTAGCTTGGAGAAACCTAATAAAACAATACAAAGCCAAACTTAAAGAAAAACGAAGAGCTTACTACTCCAAACTAATCGGCACAGAATCCATAGACACAAAGAAACTCTTCCAACTTGTGAAGAACCTCACAGACACTCAGCCATTCCTAGCCACTCAAGGAATCCACCCTCCAACGGCCACCCAACTAGCAGACCACTTCAAGAACAAGATCGCTACCATCAGAGCCTCCTTCTCCAATTCACCGACCCTCCTAGATGAGATCATAATAAACCCCACAACTGATGAAGCCACTGCAGCCGACAGACACTGGTCCAACTTTACAAAGGTGCAATGGCGGGACTTTAACCAACTCTACAATAAATATAGTCGAGCGTCATGCGACCTGAATAATTACCCCTCATATTTACTAACAAATGCCTCTCCCAAATTTAGAGCTTGCCTATTGCAATGGATCCCAACAACGCTCATGGAAGGCCAATTCCCACAAGACCTAGGAGAAATCATAGTCACTCCAATACTGAAAGATCACAAAGGACCAATAGACACTCCTTCCAACTACCGACCCATAGCCTCTATTCCATTATATGTTAAACTAATAGAAGGTCTGGTTGCCCAATACCTCACCAACTACCTTGAAGACCACAACCTACTCCACCCAACTCAATCAGGGTTCAGATCCAACCACAGCACTGAGACACTGCTAGTCTCCCTTCTAGATACAGCCCGACAACACCTTAGCAAAGGAAGAAGGATGCTGATAATTCAACTAGACCTCTCAGCTGCATTTGACCTGGTTGACCACAGTATACTTCTTCAGATATTAGAAGCAATAGGGATCTCAGGCGGAGTATACAACTGGTTCCAAGGATTCCTCAAAACAAGAACATACAGAGTAAAAACAAAAGATCTAATATCGGAAACCTGGACCAATCCCTGCGGAGTACCTCAAGGTTCACCACTCTCACCCATGCTCTTCAATGTCTTCATTTCCTCCCTTGGTACCCTATTAGACAAACTCGAAGTAACCTCATTCAGCTATGCAGACGATATAACCATACTCCTCCCCTTTGACTCACAAGACCCCACTACAACAGATAACCTGGTAAAAACCCTAGAAACAGTGGAAAAATGGATGACAGAACACAAACTGAAGCTCAATCCAGACAAAACTAAATTTCTACTGCTTGAAAAAGACAAAACCCCTTCGATAACAGAACTAGAAATAAAAACCACCAAATATCCTATACAGCCCACTCTCAAACTCCTTGGAGTAACAGTAGATAGATGTTGCACTCTTCAGGTGCAAATCAACAAAATCACACAAAAAGCATTCTTTACCATGCGCAACCTTCGCAAAATTAGAAAATTCTTCGGCAAAGAACAATACAGACTCATAGTTCAATCCCTAGTCCTAAGTCTACTGGACTATTGCAATATCCTCTACCTTCCTTGTCCCACCTACTTAATAAAACAACTACAGACCGTTCAGAACACTGCCCTCAGACTGATCTATTCCCTTCGAAAATTTGACCACATCACAAACGCCTTCCTAGATTCACACTGGCTTCCAATACAAGCCCGCATCCAATTCAAGCTATATTGCATATTATTCAAAACATTAAACGGAACGGCACCCTCCCACTTAAACAACCGCCTAAATAGGAACCTCTCTTCCAGACAAAGGAGAACCCAGTCCCCTTTCTCCTACCCCCCTTATAAAGGAACTAAGCGCAAAAAGATGTACGACAACCTACTAGCAACACATGCAGCTAAATTGGACCCCTCCATCACCAACCTACTGACAGCTTCAACTGACCTCAAAGCTTTTCGAAAAGAAATCAAAACCATATTATTCAAGAAATTCATCCTAATTTCCTAACCCCACTCTTCTCCCCACTCTCCCCCTCTTAGGATCCTCCCTTCAAAATGTGATTTAGACCTAACGCCTTTAACTGTATTCCTCTTCCTGAAAACGTCCAGCTATCGTTTTGATGTATTAGGCCCAACGTCTTTAATTGTATTCCTCTTCCTGGAAATGTCCAGTTATCTTTTTGTTGTAATCCGCTTAGAACTGCAAGGTACAGGCGGAATAGAAGTCATTAATGTAATGTAATGTAATGATAAGCCACATGCAATGTGTGAATCGCTGCCTGAACGTCCCTGCAATGAGTACCGCTGAAGGCAGAAGGATCTAGTGCGGCTCAAGCAAGTAAGGGAGAGAGGGGAAATGATCTGGGAAAAGGGAGAAACGAGGGGGGAAGAGCTCATTGGGATATGGGAGGAGCATGATTTTGGGGCAAAGGCTGGAAAGGGGGGGCATGAACTTGGGACACAGATAGGGAAAATACATGAAGTGCCTGTATGTAAACCACTTTGAGTGTGTTTGTAAAACTACAAAAAGCTGGTATACAAGTCCCCATCCCTTTCATATCAATATTGTAGTTCTTTTCTCACAGAAATTTTGTTTTTAGATTATAAACCGCTGTGATGGGGAGTCATGTGATGTAGTGAGCCTGGTGAGACATGTTCTTACTGAGCTCCTGGGCCCCAGGCCTTGCTGGTTTAATTAAACTCTTTCAGGGACTCTGGATAAAGGGCTATTCCTACATTTATGGACAGATATTTGATCAGAACTCCGATTTCGATGAGTCCTAAGTTGCCTCGTAAGGAAAAGGACCATGAAAAATCCCATCCGCCGGCTGGCGCTATGGTGAGTCCTTCAGGAAGCGTAATGCCGCTTTTGCCTCCGGACTCTGTTAAGAAGCTTACCGCTGCCGAAGTTCAAGTGTTGGAGCTTCAACTAACTCTGATCTCCACACAGCTAGCCAATATGGAAGCCATGTTCTCTGACCTCTCTAGGAGGAGCTGGTGGTGAGGGTGGCCGATGTTGAAGAATCGGCGGCGGCGACCACTGATACCCTAACATCTCTGCGGGAGCAACTCCGTCGTCAAGATGAGAAACGAAGCTCTAGAAAATTGCTCCCACAGGGCTCCTGGTGGGCTTGCCAGAATCTATATCTGACTCCAGTTTACTTATGACGCTTGAGTAGTGGTTACAGGTGGATCTGCCATTACCATCCGGCTTGGGTCCTTTGCGCCTAGAAAGGGCACATTGCTTGGGGCGTAAAATATTGAATGCACGCGGCCACATGTCGCCATCATGAAAATCCACATTTACACTTGCAAGGCCGCTTTGATGCAGCAATAAAGACTTCATCAGGACTCCTTGAAATATGATGGCCATCAAGTGCAATTGTTTCAGGATTATTCATCATCGTTGCTGGAGAAGAGGATAAAATTCTCACCTATTTGTGCAGCACTCTCCCAAAAAAAGCAACGATTCATTCTGGCTTATCCGGCCTTGCTCCATATTTTCACAGCGACTGGATGGCGCATGTTCGACTCGATGGCAGAGGCTGGCAAGTATCTCAACACCCTGCCCCCAGATTCGGGGCATTCTTCTTCACCTACTTGACTGCGCTGGATAGGCTCCTGCTGTTGAATTTGGTGGCAGCTGTTGAATGTCTGCTGCATATTAGGCTCCATAAGCTAAGAGGGAAAAATGCTTGAGTACCTGATTGTAAAAACCGCTTAGATAACCTTGATAGGCGGTATATGAAATCCTAATAAACTTAAACTTAATAAACTCTCTCACCTGCTGGTTTTGATGGGTGTTGGGGTAGCTGTTAACAGTTGTAGGTGGAACTTAAGCTTTTGCTTTATGGTCTCTTTTGCAAACCCTGTGGCTTTCTTGTACCTTACATATTATTTCTGTGCTTCACTATTCTCCTGGTAGCAGTAGTCTGCTACGCTCCTCTTTGTGTTCTCACATGTGGACTCCTACTACATTCTGGGTCTACCTGCTGCAGCTGTGGGGTTTGTCAGGTTTGGGTTATAATGTGTGGCTGATGGCATATGTGTCTCATGTTACTTTTATAGGTAGTGATGGCTGGCTGGCCCCTTTTCCTGCCTCTGTCTTTTAGTCTCTTCGGAGTCTCTGTGTTATTTCTAGGTGAGGTTCTTCCTTTGGTATGGATTGATAGGCCCTGTTCTAATCTAATCTAATCTTCAATTTATATACCGGATCATCTCCTAACGGAGCTTGACTCAGTTCACATGTAATTAAGACTAGAGTACATAAGAAAGAAAGCATAAAAGAAAGAAAGCCTTTGAGTGCTATTGCTGTTTTCTGCCAGCTTTCTTCACTCTTTTTGCTCTTCAAGGAACAGGATTTTCTACCAGTTGGGACCTGGGAACAGGTTACATCTTGTAACTCGGACTCCCTGATTCCTTTTGGGGGATCGGTGATGCTATGAGGTATATGGGGATTGGGGAGGGTTGTTGGGGGGGGGGGTTGGATGGGGAGAGGTTTGGGAAGGGTTGGGAGTCCTCCATCAGCCTATTTTTGTATGTGCTTTGGGGTGTTTTAGGGATTTTATTCTTTCTTTTTTTTTTTCTTGCTTTGCTTCTTCTTGTTTTCTATGTTTTGGGAGAGGCTGGGCTCCAGGGGCTCTCTTTTCTTGCACACTTACTTTTGCTTTATAGGTCTTACCTAACTGACAGCCTTATCTTTGGCCATGATAAAGCAACTACAAACAATACAAAATACAGCCCTAAGACTCATCTACTCATTGAAAAAAATATGACCACATCACAGAGGCATACCACGACTCACACTGGCTCCCAATACAAGCAAAAGTACACTTCAAATTATATTGCCTACTATACAAAGCTATTAACGAAGACAGCCCAGCCTACTGGAACAACCGACTAATTCAAGCTACCTCAACCAGATACAGAAGAACCCACTCACTATTCACACACCCGCCAACCAAAAATGTCAAACGAAGAAAACTATATGACAACCTAATAGTCACCAGAGCAGCAAAGCTAGACAGACAAATCACCAATCTGCTGTCTTCGACCACAGACTACAAAACCTTCAAAAAAGAAACAAAAACTCTACTCTTCAAAAAAATACATAAAACCTCGAGTGGTTGAATTTCGGAGCGTCTCCTGAGCGTTCGGTAGATTTTATAATTTACCTTTTCTGGATATTCACCTTACTCTGAAGGTTTCCTCATGCCTAAGAGGAGAGGGAGAAGTGCCGCCGGAGCCTCGCGGCGTTCTGTAATTCCTCCTCCTCTCACTATTGAGCGCCTCTTGACGCGGCTTCAGAGGGAGCCGGCAACTTCGGGGAATCGCCCGCAGGACTTGGCGGTACGGGGTGACGCCGCCAGAATCCAGGGGCTAGAGGTCACGCTGAGCCCGGAAGAAAGAGATACTCCCCCCCAACCGTAGCATACTAGCTCACCGCAGGCACAAGGCACGTCCATAGAGGCAGTGCCGGTAGCCCAGGAGGCTGGATCATCTTCGAGCGATGTATTGGATGTATCAAAAAACTTTTTAAGTCTGGAGAGAGATACTGCGGCTGGAACATCAAAGGAAAGGGAGATACAACAAGACTCGATTCCTACAAGTATGGCAGGTGAGACTTCCTTCTTTTTGGTTGAAAAACCCACTGAAATTACAATGGAGTCTCTCTGGGACTTAGTAGTCAAACTGGGAAACTCATTGAATCCACAACTTAAAGCACTAGAAATGAAAGTTGATAAGCAGGAACAAGAATTGACTCAAATGCAATCAGAATTGACTATAGTCAAAGCTACCTCAGATAAAAATAAAAATGAGATAGTAGGGGCCAAACAAGTACAAGAAACTATGATTAGAGATAGTACAAATATCAGGATGAAACTGGAAATGATTGAAAATGGCCAACGAGCCAATAATTTGCGGTTCCTAAACTTTCCCAGGATATCTTCTATGTCTCCTAGGGAAATGTTAAAAAAATACTTCTTGGAGATTTTCTCAGTTTCAGAAGAATTAATTCCACCATTTACACAAGTTTTTTACCTGCCTGATAGAAAATTGGATCAGCAATTGATCAACGAGGGACAACAGGAATCAAAATTGGACATTACTACATTATTGGAAAGTTCAATGAAAGAATTAGTTAAACCTGCGACATTACTGGTAACAGTTGTATTGATGCCAGACAAGAACTGGATTATGAAAATGTTCTTTAAAAATAGAACTAAAGAGTTCCTGGGTCAGAAAGTACAAATTTTTTCTGATGTTACCAAAGAGACTCAAAAACGAAGAAAGCAGTTTTTGTTATTAAAATCTGGTGTAATTTCAGTGGGAGGGAAATTTTTCCTTAGATTTCCTTGCAAATGTATTGTACATTATGGTTCTGATAAATATGTTTTCTTTGATCCGACACACCTAACCAAATTTGTGGCATTGAAACGTCTTGAGAAAGGTGAAAAAATAGAAGTAACAACAGAAATATATGATTAGCTCCCCGCGATTTCATCCATTTAGATTTTCTTAAGTATAAGATTAATCTTATGATCTTTTTGCTTTAATCCACCCTATTGAAGTCTAGGATCCAATTATTGTGGACTAGAGATTGTCTTTATAAGGAGAAGATGTTATGATATTTAATATCTTCTATATTGTATTGTAATTTGTTTTCTTTTTCTTTATTTGTATTCAAAACAATCTTACTGTACAAGATGTTTATGCTTGGGAATAATGTATAAAATTATAAATAAATAAATTAAAAAAAAAAAAATACATAAAACCTATCTAACACGACCAATTCCTTCCCAAGCTCCACCTACCACACTGTCTACTCCTATCAAATCTAAAATGTTCTAATTACTCAACATGTATTACCTTAATTTCTCGACATTTCTTATGTAATCCACCTATATATCTTGTAACTTCATGACAATTCTTATGTAATCCGCCTTGAACCACAAGGTAATGGTGGAATAGAAATCACTAATGTAATGTAATGTTATGAGTACTCTATTTCAAATACTTTCCTGGAACACTGAGGGATTACCTCTCCTGTCAAGCGCTCTAAAATTTAGCGGCCCTTCAGTGTTATTGCGCGGATATTACTTGTCTACAAGAGACATGGCTCAATGATGCTGAACATCTTAAGTTACGTTGTTCTTGGGTGGGTGAGGTGTACTATGCCTCCCCGCCTGGGCGCCACGGTGGTATTGCAGTATTGGTTAATAAGTCTTTTCCGCTTAGGGTTCAAGTTTTAGAAGTTTTTAGAAGTTTTAGAAGTTTTGGATGGGCAATCTCTGCTTTTGTAATTAACGCTGGGTGATGAACGTTATTTGTAATTAGTTGTTTATGGTTCAAAATTCAGCAGATGCTTCTTTTTTGCAAGGACTAGTCTGCCTTTGCTCCCCATATTCTGGGGACCCCGTTATTTTGCTGGGAGATTTTAATCTGGTTTTTGACCCTACTTGTGATAAATCTGTGATACCATCCACACCTCTTGGGGCTAAATGATACTTGTTGGCTGACTTTTGTGACTCTCTTTCCATGGTTGATCCTTGGCGTTTATTACATCCGGAAGTTAAGGATTATCTTCACCTTTCTCGCGCACACCACACCTAGTCCCGGATTGACTATCTGTTTTTGTCTCCAGAGTTGTTTCCTTCTGTCTTATCGGTGGAGATAGGACCTTTGAATATTTCAGACCATACCCCAATCTAGATAGATATTAATTTGGATGTCACTTGTGTAAAATCTCCCTTTTGGTGTTTTCCTTTTTACCTTGCTCAAGATGCTGAGTTCAAGAAGTTTCTCCATACTCAGTGGGAGGATTATCTGGAGCATAATGGCTAACATCGGGACAACCCCATTTTATTCTGGGAAACGGCAAAAATGATATTTCGGGGTCACATTCTCTCTTTTACGTGTGCCCAAACTAGATGTATTCACAAGGGTATTATCACCTTGGAGAAAGCTTTACGGGCAGCTAAGCGAACCTTTCTTTCAAATCCAAGGCAGAGAATAGGGAACTTTATTTGTCTTCTCAAGGGGCCCTTAATTCTCTCCTCTATTCTCGCTCTCAGAAGTGGGCAGCTTTCCATAAGCATCACTTTCACCACTTTGGTAATAAGCCGGGGCATCTTCTGGCACCTAGTAGATGCTAAGACTGCCTGTAGGCCCATTTTGGCACTCCAGACACCTATGGGGGGGGGGGGGGGGTTTGCACACTCCTGAGGTCTCTGGGGTTTTTTATGACTATTTTGCTGTTTCTTCTGATATATTAATGAACTATCTTTGATCCTCTGGGTTGCCTCGACTCTCCAAGGAGGTGGTCGCCTGACTGAATTGCCCTTTCCAGGCTACGGAATTGCAGACTGTCATTAAGGCTTTGAGATCAGGGAAAACTCCAGGACCAGATGGGTTTGCTGATGAGTTTTACCGGCTCCTTTCCTCACACCTTTGCAGACCGTTGTTATCTTACTATAACAAAGTTATTTCTACCAGCTCCTTTCCTCATTATACTATTGAAGCCCTTATTACCTTGTTACTGAAGCCAGGTAAGTTGGAGGATGACCCAGGTTCTTATCACCCCATTTCATTGATCAATGTTGATCTTAAACTACATCCTCGCTGATAGCTTAGCTCCTCACCTCCCTACCTTGATCCATGAGGATCAGGTATGTTTTGGTCATGGCCACCAGTGGGTTTGCAATGTTAGAAAGGTTATCTTTGCCATGGCTCATTATCAACAACATCATATTCCAGCTTTGTTTGTTAGCCTGGATACCTCTTTTGATAGTGTTCATTAGTCCTTTCTGTTTAGTACTCTTGAATATGAAGGCCTCAGGGGCTTCTATCTTAATGCGATCCGCTCTCATTATTTTCATCTGAAGGCGCCTTTGCTAGTTAATGGAACTTGCACGGATTCTTTCCCTATCCTGCGGGTTACTAGGCAGAGATGCCCCCTTTCTCTTCTTCTCTTTCTTCTCTCTTTAGAACCACTGCTTTGTACCTTACTATTAACTATTATTTGATGCAGTGAGTGGCTTGCAGGTGGCAGGTGGGGAAATTAAAACTTTAGCCTTTGCAGATGACATGTTTTTGGTTCTTACACATCCAGAGGTTTTGTTGCCGTCAACGTTAGATCTTATTTCTGAGTACAGTTTTTATTCCGGGTTATTTCTTAATCTGGATAAATCAGTCACTATGCCTTCTTTTCCCAGGATTTGAACTACTTGGAGAGAGTCGTTTTCATTGCAGTGGGCTGATTCATCCCTGAGATATTAGGGAGTTCTTATCCCCCGTGACTGTATTCTCTCGACTGTATTCCTTGAATACAGAACCTCTTTTTCTGTCCCTCACCAACAAACTACATCTGTGGCAGGGTCTTCCTCTTTTTAAACTAAACTAAACTAAACCTTAGGTTTGTATACCGCACCATCTCCGCGTGCGCAGAGCTCGGCACGGTTTACAGAGGTTGAAAGGAAAGGAACTACAAAGAAAGGATATAGGAGAGGGACTGAGGAGATAGAGGGGGACAGGATACTAGAGCACGGGAGGTGATTAGATTTTTGAAAAGAGCCAAGTTTTCAAGTGTTTGCGGAAGGATTGGAAGGAGCTAGAATTTCTGAGCGGGGATGAAAGGTTGTTCCAGAGTTCTGTGGTTCTAAAGGGGAGGGATGTTCCAAGTTTTCCTGCGCGGGATATACCTTTTATAGAAGGGAAAGATAGTTTCAGTTTTTGGGAGGATCTAGTCGAGAGCGGGTTTGAGGAATTCCAGAAGAGTGGGATAACGGGAGGGAGGACGCCATGTAGAATCTTGAAGGCTATGCAGGCACATTTATAGAGGACTCTGGAGTATACTGGGAGCCAATGAAGCTTGAAGAGGAGTGGGGAAACGTGGTCGAACTTGCCTTTTGCGAAAATAAGCTTGGCTGCGGCGTTCTGAATTAGCTGAAGTCTATGGAGGTTTTTCTTAGTTAGGCTTATATAGATGGAGTTGCAGTAGTCCAGTCTAGAGAGGATGATGGATTGGACGAGGATGGCGAAATGAGAATGATGAAAGCAGGATCTTACTTTCCTCAACATATGGAGGCTAAAGAAGCATTTTTTTACCAGGGAGTTGAGGTGATCGTTGAAGGAGAGAGAGGAATCTAAGATGATGCCTAGGACTTTGCTTGAAAACTCAAGCTGAAGAGTGGGGCCGGAAGGTAGAGGGATGGAGGTGGGTAAATGGTCTGAGATTGGGCCGAGCCAAAGTAGTTTGGTTTTGGACTCATTCAGTTTCATTTGTACAGATTGGGCCCAGGATTGGAGGTTCGTAATACATGTGGAGATGTTCTCAGCGAGGTTCGAGAGGTTCGAGTCAGTTTCGAGGAGGATGAGGATGTCATCAGCGTAGGAGTAGAGAGTTTCTAGGGGGGATAAATGAAGGAGTTTCAGAGAGGACATGTAGATGTTGAAAAGGATAGGGGAGAGGGGTGAGCCTTGCGGGACTCCACATTTTGGCTTCCAGGCGGGGGATGAGGTACCGTTTGTGTTAACGGTGTAGGAGCGGGAGCGTAGGAATTTCGAGAACCAATCCAGGACTGTGGAGCTTATGCCTATTTCGGAGAGTTGGAAGATTAGGATGTCGTGGTGAACGACATCGAAGGCTGCGGAGAGGTCGAATTGAAGAAGAACAGCAAATTTGTTGCGAGAATGGAGTTGTTGCACCTTAGAGATTAGTGAGGCCAAGAGGGATTCGGTGCTGAAGTTGGGTCTGAAGCCGAATTGGTGGGGTAGGAGGATAGAGAATCGTTCTAGGTAGGATGAGAGTTGGGTGGATATGATGGATTCTAATAGTTTGGTTAGGAGAGGGATATTTGCTATAGGACGGTAATTTGATGGAATGGAGGGATCGAGGTCGGCCTTTTTCAGTAGAGGGGACAGTGAAATGTGTCCCATGTCGGGGGAGAAAAGGCCTGATGTTAGGGCAGAGTTTATAAGTTCGGTGAGGGAAGTGATGGCCTGTGTAGGGATATTCTCGTATAGGTAGGAGGGGAAAGGATCCAAAATGCACTTGCAAGTTTTTAATTTGAGGCAGAGTTTGGAGACTTGCGGTTCAGAGACAAGCTCGAAGGCGGTCCAGGATCTGTCGGCAGGAATGGATACAGGTAAGGTAGAGTTGGGAAAAATAGAGGTCAGGGGATTGTAGGAGACTGTGGGGGGGAAGGAGCATCTTAGGGTGGAAATCTTTTCATTAAAGAAATTTGCAAGGGCCTCGGCTGATAGAGATGGTGGAAGCAACGACGGGTCTTTTTTTGTAGTTAGGGAGCGCCAGATGTTGAACAGCGCACTGATCTGGTTGTTGGATCTGGAGATCTTGTCTCCAAAGAAGTTTTTCCTGGCTTTTTTTAATGTTGAATTGTAAAATTTAATGTTAGCCCTCCAGGTCTGTCTATCGGAGGGGGATTTGGATTTTTTCCATTTGCGCTCCAAAGCGCGACACTTCTGTTTTAATTCTCTGTGAAGAGGTAGGTACCAGGGGGCCTTTCGGGGGTAGGAGATGGTTTTGGTGGTTAGTGGAGCAAGGGAGTGGTAGGTGGACTCGGAGAGGGCGGTCCAGTTGTGCCAATGTGATTCGGGGTCTATAGGTCTAGGGTTGGAGGAGAGTTTGTTGAGAAATTTGGGCCAGAATAGGTTGCTCGAGGTTTTTTTGCGGAAGGTTATGGAATGGGAGGAGTGGGGTGGGGAGTCAAGGTGTGACATGAAGACGGGGAGACAGGTAGTCCCTAAGAAGTGGTCTGACCAAGGGACTTGTTCCCAGCGAGTGTCGTCGGTTGAGGTTTTGAAGGTGGTAAGATCAATGAAGGTGGTGAAGTCTAGAGTATGCCCTTTTTCGTGGGTTGGGGATGGGGTGGGTGAGGGAAAGCCAAGAGAGGTAAGGAAGTTGTTGAATTCGGATGTATCATTGTTGTTTGTGTCGTCGAGGTGGAGATTGATATCACCAACAATCAGAAGTCTTTGGAATTTAAGTAAGGCATTTGTTATGATCTCATAGACGAGATTTGAAGATTTTGCCCAAGGGGTGGGTGGCCTCTTTTTCTTCAAGGCAGAGTGAGTTTATATAATATGCTTATTGCCCCTTGTTGATTATATATATTTCAGGTTCTTCCCCTTTTCTTGACCCATACAGATGAAACAAGGTTGATTTGGTTGATTCAAGGATTTCTTTGGGTGGGTAGGCGTGCTCGTCTTCCTTAAAGACTTGCTGCTAAGCCGTGGTACAGGGGTGGTCTGGATCTGTTAAATTTGTGATTCTTAACGGTTGGTTGTGGCATGAGACACATTAATGATTTCTTTCGGGGAACTTCTGATTTTACTAACACTCCCTTGGAACTTTCTTGTTTTTGTACCACTCATTTTAGTGCTTATTTCCATTCTGTTCCTTCTTCTTCATCTGGTCTTTTCCATCACAAAATCCTGCACCGTCCTCTGCAATGGGTGTGGCAGTTGGTCTGCAAGTTCCATGCTATACACTCTACTGAATCTCCTTTTCTTCCTCTACGCTTTAATAGTAACTTTTCCCCCTGGAGTAGATAATGCTATATTTGTTTGATGGGAAGCAAGGGGGATTCATTATTTGTATCACCTGGCTGAGGAGGATGGGAGAATAAAGTCCTTTGCTCAGCTACAACAGGACTATGATCTCCCTCCCACTGATGGTTTTGCATATATGCAGATTTATTATTTAAATTCTCTGCAGCCCCTTAATTTACAGGTTTCTACCCAAGAATTGTTAACCACTGCTTATACCTTTGGTTCCCAGCTCCCGGTTCCTCTTAAATTTCACCATTGTCACTTGAAAGATGAATCCCCCTTGCTTGACCACGTTAGATTGAGGACCGCTTGGTCTCGCGATCTGAATACTGATTTGTCTGAAGATGTGATACAGCTCGCCGTTAAGAAATTACCTGCCTTTTGTAGATATGTTACATTTTGGGAACAGCATTATAAGTTGGTATTGAGACTATTTGTTTCTCCTAAGAGGGCCTTTCTTTTCCGATTTCGGGAATCCGTTGTGTGTCTTCGCTGTCGCGATCCTGAGGCGGGTCTGGAACATATGATTTGGACTTGCCCTATTATTCAAGTTTACTGGGACCATGTTTGGACAATTACTGGGACATATTTGGTAAATTACTATTCAGCGTTCTCCTCTTCTTCTGTTTGGACTTCCTCCACATTATCGCCCTCGTCGATGGGGAATGATAGCTTTCCTCAAGTGGACTGTATTAGTTATTTTGAAATGTATTCTAATTGGCTGGAGGTTGAAGCTCCAGATTTTTCCTTCTGGAGATGTCGGCTGATTACTCTTCTACAAAGGGAACAGAGAGATATCTTGGATCTTTCATCTTTTCTGGGGCGCTCATTTCAGCGCACATGGGAACCCTTTTGGAACACTATGACTCCCTTGGCTCGAAGTCGTCTATTGAATTGCTGATTTCCCCATTTGGTACGCCCCCATGTGGAATACTGTGTCCAGCACTGGTTGCCATACATGAAGAAGGACACTGTACTACTCGAGAGGGTCCAGAGAAGAGTAACTAAAATGGTTAAGGGACTGGAGGAATTGCCATACAGTGAGAGATTAGAGAAACTGGGCCTCTTCTCCCTTGAAAAGAGGAGACTGAGAGGGGACATTATCGAAACATTCAAGATAATGAAGGGAATAGAGTTAGTAGATAAAGACAGGTTGTTCACCCTCTCCAAGGTAGAGAGAACGAGAGGGCACTCTCTAAAGTTAAAAGGGAATAGATTCCATACAAACGTAATGAAATTCTTCTTTACCCAGAGAGTGGTAGAAATCTGGAATGCTCTTTTCCGGAGGCTGTTCTAGGGGAAAACATCTTCCAGGGATTCAAGACAAAGTTAGACAAGTTCCTGCTGAACCAGAACGTACGCAGGTAAGGCTATACTCAGGGCATTGGTCTTTGACTTAAGTGCCGCCACATGAGTGACCCAGCAGTGCCAATTCTTATGTTCTTATATTTGATAGTTGTATTTGTTGTAACTTTTTAGATTTCTTTGACCTGTTTGCTTGGCTTGACGGAGGACTGGGGTGGGGGTTGTTTTGGTTTTGCTGTGTATTGAAAATTTGAGCCTATAAGTCTTCAGTTGAAATCTTTGTACAATCTATACTTCTGTGCTCAATAAAAATCATTTGAAAATAAAACGCTGTGATCTGAAGATTCTGCCCAGGAGGTATAGCAAGTTTTAATAAACCATAAACCATGCAGATACTTTTTATCACCATTTCATACATCAGCCAAATTTTCAAAGGGAAACTCCATGAAGATGACCGATAAGATCATAACTGCTGTGGAGGATCTGATTGTCAGCTTCTTCATCAATAAGAGAAATGAGGAATGAAAATGAGTTTTGTGCCTTATGTTTTCATGCCACGATTTTCCATGCAGTACCTGTTAAACACACGTGATGTTTCTCATATACAAGCACAGCTCATCTGTGTGGGTGGACAAAGACCTCTGGTTTTTTCTCTGAGTAATACCAAATGCTGTCTTATGTTTTGAGCTGAGATGTAATTCTTTTAATTTGCTATGGAACTGAAAAACTAATACACAGTAGTCTAAATTAATCTGAACTATTATATTAGTAAGTCATCCTCTTTGGAAATTCAAAATTTAAAAAAAAAATTTGAGGAGTGAAAATGGGAAAGAGGAGAACAGATTGTGTTTGTATTAAGAACAAATGTTGCTTAGCTTGTGTACTGTCAGATTTCACAAGAAAATATTCAATATTTCCTTATGATCGTGACCTAGTTTAATTCATTATAAATACAGATGCATCAGGAGCTTTAGTCCTGGGGGAATGCTACAGCGTGCCTAATTTGCACTGAATTCCCCACCTGTGTAGAATTAATCACTTGTCATGCAGGATACTGCAGAGGGAGCAGGAGGCAGAAATGTCATCTCACATGGCACACCCTCTCCTCCATACTGCATCAAACTGAACTGATCATAAGGCAAGCAGAGCAGAGAAGCTGCACATTGAGCTAAATCTTCCTTCTCTTCTGGTACCTTAGCCAGACTGCAGATTTGAACCATACAGGACACTGTAGATTCCCATGGTTCAAATCAGCAGTGTGCCTTAATTGGCAGCTTTATCCCTAAAGCAGATTACTTCTAATGATCAACTGGTGTCATTTTGATGCAGAAATCCTACATGGCAGGAGCAACTGGGGATTGTTTCTGTCTCCTGGCACTAGATAACAGCAATAGGCCTGGTAGTTCAGGAAAGTGGAGATTAGGGCCTAAAATATAGGTATGTTTTTGACCTGTTATGCTAGTATTCTTTTCTTTTCTTTTTAAGAATTTCTAACAATGTTACACACAAAGTAAGGAATATGGCACATACAAGCAAATAAAATTATACATTTGTATCTTTAAGGAAAATTCATTTAGCCCACAATAATGAGAAAAGTGTTCCAATTATTTTGAAGAAAAAACTAAGGAAAATAATTAGGGTAATTGTCCCCAAATTTACCAAGCACTATATTCATAATTACGTCCCCAAATTTAAGTCAGAACAATTACTTCAACTTATTTCACATTGGCTTGGAAGACTGACTCTAATTGTGTTGGATCCAAGAAAACATAATCCTTATTTTGTACATGTAGCAAACACTTACAGGGAAATTTAAAAAAAACGTGGCTCCCAGACTCACAGCCCTAGGTTTTAGCGCCAAAAAGGCCTTCCTCCTAAGCTGCGTAGGTCTGGCCACGTCCAAAAAAATCAAAATCCTATCGCCACAAAACTTTGCCTCTTTATTTTTAAAGTAGAGTTTCATAATCAATATTTTGTCTGATATATTCACACAGGTGACCAATAAAGTGGATCTATCTTGTATCACATCCTGAGAGTCTTCTAAGAAATCTGTAAGATTGAATTTGATGGAAACAAGTTGGTCTACTCCTTGCTCAACTGTTTGCTTTTTTCTTTTGGGGCATATAATAATAATTAGAAAAAAATCATAGTATCTCAGGAGATATTACATTACATTACATTAGTGATTTTTATTCTGCCATTACCTTGCGGTTCAAGGCGAATTACAGAAGAGGATTTCTGGGCATGTCCAGAGGTGTTGCAGAGTAGAGCGGGTTGCTTCAGAGGATTGAAATGTTTCATACGGTGTTAGTTAGTCTTCATGGATTTCTTGAATAGCAGGGTTTTTATTTCTTTTCTGAAAGTTTTGTAGTCTGGGGTCGCAATTACACTTCTCCCCCCTTATTCGTGGTTTCAGCAATCATGGTTTCGATTATTTGCGGTTTTTAGCTTGCTGGCTCCTCCCCCCAAAATTACATCAGCTTGCTTAGAGAAATCGCTGATTCCCAGCACTTTCTTCACTGTGTTTTGCCTCTCCTTCAGGAACAGGCCAGGTCTCCCACCATGTTATTCGCGGTTTCACCATATTCACAATGGGTTTTAATAGAAAACAGTGGTTTTTCTGTATTCGCGGGTCTGTTAATCTCCTATCACAGCGAATACGGAGGGAGAAGTGTAGTAGATTGGAGAGTTTGTGGTCTAGTTTTGCTGCCTGTGTGGCTAGAAGGCCATTGTACAGTTTTTTCCATTTGATGTCTCTGATTGGCTGGTATATGAAAGGTGTCTGGGTTCTCCTGTGTCTGGATGTGGTAGTTTGGATTAGGTGGTTGTTCAAGTAGGCTGGGCTGTCACCATTTATGGATTTAAATAATAGACAGAAGAATTAATCAAACACAAGTTCCTCGCCCTTACAACATTTTCCATCGTTTCTAGTTTTAAATGAATATTGTATGAATCTTTAGTTGACGATGCAGAAAAAGAATGCAAGTTTAGGAGCTGATTTTCAGCTAATACCATCCTCTGATCTAAATTTATAATATTGGAATCTGCATTTCCCAATTTATCAACCACATCATTAGAAAAAGTTTGAATCTGATTAGTTACTGATTTTAACATACTCTCCATTCGTGAATTTAATAACAATATATCTCTCAAGGTAACTTCCTGTGGTATTTCCTGCAAATCCTCAACCATACCTAGGGAACTAATAAGTTGTGGCATCTTCACATAGGAAATATCTAAGATATGCTGAGGAGCAGGGACTTCCGGAGAAGTCAATTTAGGACCGCCTTCCGATCCTAACCCACTAGGATTTTCTGGAGGGAGAGGTAGGGTCCGATCAGGAGAACTAAGTGATGCTCCTGAAGTTGATTCAATTCTATTAATCTGTGGTCTCAATAAATCCAAAGGAGTCAAATGATGATCCATCAGTCCAGATATTACTGGAGTAGATATATGAATCTTCCCCTTACATTTACCCATAATACTATAAAGAAAATAAAAAAATATATCTAAAGAGTAAACTTATCTCGCTTTTGAATGTCTCCTGGCTCCTCATGGCTCCCAAAGTGCCAAGCATGCCCCTTAGGGCACACCCCTTTGGCCACATCCTGTGGCCGCACACCAGTGGCTGCATGCTACAGAAGCGTCCACTTCTTCACTCAATGAGTGAGGCTCCTGTTGTTAGGTAGGTGGCTTTCAAAGTGCCTGATGTCCAATTCAGCACTTTGTGCTAAAGGGAACTATCCGAAAGCTGTAGAAGATCAAGAAATCAGGTCTAGAGACAACGAGACAGGAGTCAACATTCTCCGACATCAGTGCTGCACTTAGAACACTTCCTCTGCTAGTATTCTAAACACAGGTGACCCTTATAGAGTTATCCTCAATATAGTCAATATTCAGCCCATGGTGGTCAGTGTTTTTTTTTAATGCTGACCTCTATAGGCAGAATTAGATCTAGCGGGTTTTTTTTATTTCTAAGAAAAATATTCATAGATCTGGTTGGTTTTATTTTCCTTCAGTAAATGCATGTCGTTACAAAAAATTTTTGGATAGGACCTTAGCATTCCAAGCAGGATTAATGAATTCATGTTTGAATCTTCTTGTTTCTTTTTTTCTTTCTTTCTTTCTTTCTTTCTTTTATTATTTATATACCACTTATATTCTAAGTGGTTTACATTCAGGTACTATATCATATTTCCCTATCTGTCCCGCTGGGCTCAAACTAGTGTACCTCCATTTCTTACTTACTATCAATTTCAAAAAGACCTTAAAACCCACTTATTTAAACAATATAATATACATTGCTGATTTTCATATTATCATGTAGTTATAATGTACTTCTAATCTTTTTATCTATACTTATTTTAGTTTATATTGTGGGTTTTTTATTCATTAGTTTTAATGCTTGTATTAGTTACTTAGAATTTTATTCATTATGATGTTATTATTATATTGTATGCTGAGTACCTATTGTGTAAACTGCTATGAACTGTTGGTTAGGCGGTATATAAAAATAAATTATTATTATTATTATTATTATTATTATTAATAATAATCTTAGAGCTGGGTTTCTTCCCCTTTTCCAAATCTGTGTCTGAGGCTTTGGGCTGAATTTTCAGGCACCATGAAAAAAGAAAACATACACTGGGTAAATTATAGTCAGAGGCTCTAGTATGTCTATTATATAAGTCTCACATACATGATTCAATACTGGGCATCATAATATTTATACAGCACAGTGTATCTGTGTGTGTTTAAATTGCCAGACTCAATAAGCTCTGAATACAAGGTCTCTAAACCCTGAATTTCCATGAAAGGGGAAACCATCACAAATTGGTACCTTTAACCCTGTGTCATCAGGCATATCTCATGGTCAGAGTATCCTGTACTCGAGCCCAAAGGGAGGCAAGGGGTTATATATAGGGTTACCAGACGTCTGGATTTCCCCAGACGTCCTCCTTTTCGAAGACATGTCCGGGGGTCCGGCTGGCGTTTCAAAACTCAGCACTTTGTCCAGGTTTTGAAAAGCTTCCTCAAATTCATGTTGGGCAGGGGGGCAGCCACGCAAGAGCAGGCAGTAGGGGGTGAGGTTAGGCAGGATTGGGGAAGGGACTGGGGCGTACCTAGGCAGGCCTGGGGGCGGGTCTAGGGGTCTGGATTGTAGTAAAGTTATATAAGTTTCAAATTCAGTCACTAAGGGCCAGATTCTGTAAAGGACGTCTAACTTTAGGCATCCACAATATGGACGTCCATCGACTTAGGCATCCAAATAAAGTGGATAATAAGTCTAATTAATGACTTTAACAAGCATTAATTGACACTTAGAACTGCAGTGTTTTGTCTCACCAAACTGCTATAAGCACAAGAAAGCATTTGTAGCTCAACACGGTAATGCTCCTGTTCTGAGCTTTGACCTCTGAAACTCCCTGGTTTGACTCCCACCTTTGCTCATTTTAATAAGGTCCTAGTTTTTTCCTATTAGCTCTTATAACAGGGTCTACATGGTGGACTTTGCCATTTGTAAGGTGCACATTTCCCTTTTCAGGCAAACCTATTTTCAACTTACCATGGCTCGGACATCCTAAGCAGTGATGAGAGCACATTAACCAGGCGATCCACAAATGTCATCTTGCTGTCAGAGGAAAGGTTTCCTCTCATCACTGCTTAGGATGTCCGAGCCATGGTAAGTTGAAATTAGGTTTGCCTGGAAAGGGAAATGTGCACCTTACAAATGGCAAAGTCCACCATGTAGACCCTGTTATAAGAGCTAATAGGAAAAAAACTAGGACCTTATTAAAATGAGCAAAGGTGGGAGTCAAACCGGGGAGTTTCAGAGGTCAAAGCTCAGAACAGGAGCATTACCATGTTGAGCTACAAATGCTTTCTTGTGCTTATAGCAGTTTGGTGAGACAAAACACTGCAGTTGTATATTATTGTTTCTTCACCATTTCAGAAATGTATACTTTACCATGATATAAACTAACAAAGTATGCCATGTTTAAAAGGAGAAATATAAGATGAGTTGAACTCAAATTCTTAGCATGGAAGGGGGAAAAGTTTATTTTTCTGCTACACAGCAAAGTTGTACAGTAATGTTATATTCAACTCCTATAAGAAGTGGAAAGCATCATCAAAGTGCACCTGGAAGGTAGATATGTCACAAGTAAAATACAGGCTGGGATTTGAACCCTCAAAGGCCAGAAGATTGGTAGAGAGTGCCTTTCCTCACTGACCTACAGCTCCAATGCCTCTGGCTCCCTTGTCATATCATATCTTAGTGAAGTGCTAAGGGAAAAGGAGTTTAGCTATAATGTCATAGTAGACTGAGACAAAAGAGTGGTAGCTCAATGGTTAAAAGCGCTGCTTTCACTGAGCCCCAAACCCATATTCCCAAGTGTGCTTGAATACATGTGAGGTGGAGCTCCGTTTTTCTCACACGCTAATCTTCATTCTAAGCACTGTACTAATGCATATATGACTGTAAGTAATCTGTTCCGTTTAGGCGTCATACTGGAAAAGTGGTGTTTTTTTTGCCCTTGCCGATCAGCGTCATTTGTGCTGCAATTCTTTAATACATAGTTGATATTTGTTTTCGACTTGAAAACCTTCCAAATCTTTAGGCATTCCTTTGCTTAAACTTATTTGAGTTCATCCTGATATGATCGCTAATGAGCATAGACAGCTCAGTCAAGTATGATATGAACGGGTGGTGAGATAGACCTTAGTAGAAGTAGCTGTAGCTCTATGTGTTAGGTGCCAGCCTGTGCTCCTAACATCCAGAGGTTGTGAGTTCTACACCCAGCACATCTTTTAATTGTGGCATACTACTTTGAAGGTGCAGATTGATGAGGTCACAATGAGGTCAGTTTTGTGCAACTGAAGACCTCCATTTTGCAATGAGGGAAGCTGAATGTTAAGGTGTGTATCTGTTTATTCTCTTTTTAAGTGCTGATAATGTGTGCTGTTTTTCTTTGCTTTCAAAAGAGAGCCGATTGCAGTGCTGTTTGTTGAGAAAAAAAAGGGGGTTGTAAAAGCCATGTGTAAATTATATTATTGTTTGGGCAGAAATGTGGTTTGTTATCCATGCAATATAATGTGTTCCATTGTTATGGTGTCATTATATTTATTAGGACAGAGAAAAGATGAAAATTACCTATTCAAACTCACTATTGGAATTATTGATGAAAAAACACAGCGGACGTTTGCCTCGCGTCTAACAAAGAGCCGCAATTACGATAGTTGAAAAGGCATTGAAATCCAAGTTAGACCAGGGTTTCTTACGTCTACATAATACTCGATATTTAGACGCAGTTGCTCGCTCAGGTAGCGCTCATCTAGCGTCCCCATTTGGCACGCCCACGGAACGCCCATGGAACGCCCACGTCCAGAGCTGGAGACGGGACTATGCTTTCGATAGAGGTCAGTTCGTCAAGTACCTCATAGGGACGTCTATGTGTCGTTAATTACCCAATTAACATTAATTAAGACTCTTAACTCCGTAATTATTCACTTACATCGGACGTCCAAAGCACGCCTAAGTTAAACGCAGTAATAGAGAATTTACCCCTTGGTGCATACACATTGCACAAGACAGGTGCCATACCCCACAGCTCTCCCACTACCACAACATATCTCCCGTCTTTATTAGTGACTACTTTATGCACGTGCAAGGGCAGTTGTATATGCAGAAGTATAGCTACGTCCCTCTGCCTCCCATTAAAGGAGGCATGCCAAATTTCCCTCAACCCAGTCTCAGCTTTGCAAGCTCTATCGCGGAGAGATGCATTTCTTGTAAAAATGCAATGTCTGAGTGCATCTTCTGCAATAAGGTTAATATTTTGGTTCTTTTTACTGCAGAATGAATTCCATCTACACTTAGAGATACTATTTTCAAGTTAACCATAATCCCAGATTGACATCTGAATATTACCAGCAACTAGCCAATCAGAAGAAGGAAAAGGGGTCCACTAGCTAGACCACCCCCCCGCTGTCTCCAGAGAGACCTGTGTCACACATACTATCCCAAAGGTACCATCAGGCAACAAAACTAGCAAGTTCCCCTTCCCCCACCCCATATCTCCTCATACGTATGCACCCCACACACATTTACAATGAGCCAAAAGATAGCAACCCCCAAATTATCCCTCCCCACCCCCTCCCTTCCCCCCATTTCCCTTATACAGCATGTCCAAAAATCACTGTGACCTCCGGGACCCACCCCAGAAAAAGAAAGAATGAAAACAGGGCTACAAGAAATGCAGTGGTAAAAATGCTGGCATAATTCATTTAACGAAAAACATCAAACATTGAACAGTAAACTCTCCCCTGACTGTAATTAGGCTTCCCAGAAAAGTCTCACTTCCAGGACAAGATCAAGCAGTCAGTCAGGGAGAGACAAATTCAAATTCACTTAGGATGCAAAGTAATTCTGCGCTTTTCCAATGCAAATTATACCCGGCACAGGCAGCTAAAGGCAGAGAAAGTTATACCCAGCAAGAGACATGCTCACTGTTCTTCACAGATGTTAGGATTAGTCAAACTCAGGAGCCATTAGCTGCTTCTGAGGGCAACCATTGTGTGAAGGTTTCTAGTTCCTGCGGCTTATCAAAAAAAAGTTTTTCCTCTGGTAATGAAGGCACACTCTCGCCGGGTATTGCAAATAGCCTTAAAGCCCCACCTGTACAGCATGGAACAATGAGGGGCCATCGCTCTTCTGCGGGCTTCTACAGCCAAGGGAAAGACCTGGAAGAGTAGAATGGTGTGGTTTCATACTGGAGTTTTTGCTCTCCTGGTAATGGTGCAAAATCAGCTCCTTATCCACATAGTTGAGGAACAGCATAATCACTGGCCTGGGCCTGGTGTCTTGGTCCTTGCATGGGCCAACCTGATGGTCCCGCGTCCACATTGAGCGCTTTAAGCAACCAATCCTCTAGCCAAGTACGTAAGATTCCCTCCTGTATGGATTCTGGCAGTCCCATGGCCCAAAGATTATTGCGCCACACCCTAATCTCCTGGTCCTCCACTCTATTAGCTAATTGCAGGGCAGTGCATTCCAAAGCTTATATGTGGGTAGTCAAGGAGGCAGCCTGTCCGCCAACTGAAACACTCAGTTATTAAAGGCTCACACACTGTCTATCCTTAACCTCCTGAATAGTCCTTTGCAGATCAGCAAGTTTATCATCCATGATGGCGGTAAGATGCATTTTTAGTTCTTGCACTGCCGTGTCGCTTAGGATTACCAAGCACATTCTCCGACACCATTTTGGTATGAGGATGGCCTGAATTGGTGTGAAAGCCTCGTGACCCTATATGTGGCATAACTCTCCACCGGAAAGAAAAGTTGCTGTAGCGAGGTGGTCCCCCTGCCTTTGAGATAAGTATTGACAAGCAAATAATACAGTTTGTGTAGGAAAGGGCAGAGAAAAAAACAGTTTTTTCGGAGCATCTCCCAGAGCCTCAGGGCGTCTGGCTAGAATGTGCTCATCACGTGATAACCGCACCCCTCCCACTACACACACAAACACACTTCACCTTCTCTGAATTTAATGACTTTTGAGTCAGACTATGATTGTTTGCTCTCTTGCACTGAGATGTGGGCTTTTACATAGTTTGCTGTGTGCTGTGAAGAATCTTCTGCTATGATGTGACTAAGCTGGTTCTCCCCACCTTCAGGCCTTGTGGCTTCCTCCAGCACCTTAATTTGGACCTCAATGGCGGCTGCTTACTTCTCTTGTTGGAGCACATTCAAGGCAATATCTAATTCTGCCTTCTTGCCTTCCTAGAGGTAGGTGTGGCCAGGAGTGTATTCCACACACTTTGTGGAGGATAATATTGTACTTCAAAACCTAGTACTACTAAACTGTTTAGACTAGCAGCATCAAAAGTGAAACCAGATGGAGAACAATACTTTTCCTGTGGCTATGTGCTATCTAAAATGGAGTCAACTCCGAACAGACAGGAGGAGCGGAAAAGAGAGGGGTGCTTCAACCCACCAAGCATGCAGCAATGCACACTGGGAGCTTGCCTTAAAACTACAGCACTATTTACACTTTTCAATACAAGCACAACCTGCTCTCAGGAATTTGGGGGCAGAACAGAATGGAAGATATTATCCACAGCTTATAATTCTGGGTCTCAATTCAAAGTTCCACTGTGTTTTCATCATATAGAACTTCAGAAGACCACAGCACCACTGGATTCTACGTATTTATTTTAGGCGATGATCTGAAGAATTGTAGTTTTCTATATCTGAAGAAATTATGGAAACTTGCTTGAAATTTCTTAAGGTTTTTTCTGCCAATGTGTTCAATGAGAACTTCAATACAAGTTTTTGTTAGGTCTTCATATACTATCTCAATGTGCATACCAAGTGCATGCCTGAAGTGTGATGCCTCACCTGCAACTCTGGGGCAAAGGTTTTGCCAGTGCCTGCTAGTGATTGTCTTCTGAAAACAACTCTTAGATTCTGTGGCTAGACATCATATTATATTGCAACTAGACCCCCATGTTTGGAGTCTCCAAAATTTCCTTACTGATACCCAAGGGTTTGAAGGATTCTTGGATAGATCAATATTGATGGCAAAGAAAACAATTCTTCTTATGTGGATTTATTAGGAAGGTCCCTCATATGGAGTGTGGCGTAATCTAATGATCTTGTTGTTAACAAGGGATCGATGTGGAGTTACTGATATCACGTCATTGAGGGGTATGCAATTTCAAAGCGTGTGGATGTCCATTGAGAAAGATACTTTAACACCTAAGGCCAGAAATAGGTTTTTGAAAATACATTAGTTTTCTTATTCATGTGACTTCCATATGTTGACGGTACTTTTCTTGGGGTAGTGGTGAGAGGTAAAGAACAGGGAGGGGGATATGTGAAGGGGCACGATTTAGTATTGTAATGTGATACCATTGGTATGTGACTGAGAATGTAAATGAAAAGCATGTGCATTTTGTGTCCCTATCTTGCTCCATGTTAAAAAAAAGAAAGATATTGAGTAAAAAGAAATGGAAAAGAACACCAATATCTATATGAAAGAAGAAGTATCAGAAATAAAGGAATCATATGTCATGTTCAAGCCAGGCTGGAAGACTTGAACATCGAGGCCAAAAGAATTGCCAGAATGGATTCTCTCTCCCACATGACTGGGCTAGAGACTCCGTTCTGTGAATTCAAATAACAGACGAGGAAAAGCCATGTAATAATCAAATAGGTTTTATTACGAGTGCTTCCATTGTCTGGGAAGAGCAAGCCCTAAGAATTTCAGTGCTCTTCAAAGAGAGAAAACAAGGCAAACAGATTTATACTCTATGTGACATCATTTGTAATAATTATCATGCTTTAGCATTCAATGGCACAGTTGATCACATGACTTCCTTTCCAAAAATGCCTTACGTCAATGAAATCCTTAATTTTAATGTTAAGTCCATTCTGTTAAGTTTTTAAACCCAGCAGGTGGCAGTGTTTCACTTTTTCTTTAAGTTTTAAGTTTATTAGGATTTTATATACCGCCTATCAAGGTTTTCTAAGCGGTTTTACAATCAGGTACTCAAGCATTTTCCCTATCTGTCCTGGTGGGCTCACAATCTATCTAACGTACCTGGGGCTATGGAGGATTAAGTGACTTGCCCAGGGTCACAAGGAGCAGTGCGGGGTTTGAACCCACAACCCCAGGGTGCTGAGGCTGTAGCTTCAACCACCACGCCACACTTTCTAAATCATTTTTGATCTCTGACCTTTTCAAATGTCAATCATGTCGGTACAAAGCAGACTTCCTGCAGACTCATCTTAACTTCTGTATGGCCTTCCAATTAGCATTGTATATTCTAATCTACAAGGAACAGATTTCTCCCTGTAAAACACCCAAGTTTCCTTTTTCCTCTGAGAACCATTTCTATAAACTGCATGGATGTATATGAAGAATGGTACTGTCTTAAGAGTCAAAAAATCAACCTACTGAACTTCCGTAGCATTAGCTAAAATCTAGAATCAGCAATTTAGACAAAATGCCAATCTGTGAGCTTAATTTCTTTATTACAAGGCCTCAAAGCTGAGTTTCCAAATTGTAATGTGCAGGTACTATATTTTAATTTATTCACCTAATTTTGAGTCATTCACAATCTCAGTTTTCATATCATCGGTGACAACTATCACACACCTGTAAATTCCAAGAAATCTTCAACAGACAGTAAGAGTGCTACAATCAAATGGTCAGAGACAATCACATGTGTCACTCAGCGTAAATCAGCACAAGAAGCAGCAAAGACTATAAGTATCAGTGTACCCTTGAGACCAATCTGCTACGAATTGATCACCAAAGGCTTAATGGGTCCTAAAAGTAGTTCCATATTTGGGGTAGGGGAACTAGAAGTGAATTCCAAAGTTGGGGTGCAGCGCAGTAAAATGTACAATGCCTAATGGAATGCAGACAGCAATTGTTAAGAGAGCACAAAACTGTAGGGCAAAATGGATAATTGTAAGAATCTTATACTGAATATGGGAAGGCAATGATAAATTTAGAGTCTGTGTTAACCAGATTCTGTAAAGGATCACAGTGTGTGGTGTGGTCTGTGTGTGTAAGGGAAATACAAAATAGTGAAAATCAAAATCTAGCCAGTTATATATGAAGGGTCAGAGCACCATAGCCTAGCTGAGATGAATACTGACTGAGCTGGGAAACTAAAGGAATAGCAGGAAACTGCTGGGCAAAACAAAGTATGTGTCCTAATAGTATATTCTTCTAATTTTAACCCCATGCAGGTTGCCCATTCAGAGCGGTACGTCATTGATAAATGCAACCTTCAGTATGAGTCGTGTCTCTGGCCTTCATTGGCATCATTTGGCTTTGTTTGCTACATTGAATTAAAGATGGAGAAAAAGTATTTCAAATATGAAGCACAGTGATGGGGGGTCAGCATTGCAGGATTCACCATAAGATAGCATTAAAAAAAAACCAAACCCAACATAGAAAGATGACATAGCTTTTATTTCCTTTAGATCTTCTTTTCTGGGAGGGGGGGGGGGTCCTTTATATTATTTAAGACTTACAAGTTCACGAAGGGCATAGAGAAAGTGGAGAGGGAAAGATTCTTCAAACTTTTGACAACTACAAGAATGAGCGGGCATTCGGAAAAATTAAAAAGGGGACAGATTCAGAACCAATGCTAGGAAGTTCTTCTTCACCCGATGGGTGGTGGGCACCTGGAACGCACTTCCAGAGGGAGTGATAGGACAGGGTACGGTATTGGAGTTCAAAAAGGGATTGGACAATTTTCTGAAGAAAAGGGGATAAAAGGGTATAGAGGGCTACTATACAGGTTCTGGACCTGATGAGCCGCCGCGTGAGCGGACTGCTGGGCATGATGGACCTCAGGTCTGACCCAGCAGAGGCACGGCTTATGTTCTTATGTTCTTAAGTGTCTTGCAAAATTACTCATAATAGACAAGTGATCAGAGGAGATACAAGATGGCGGCAGCGAAGAAGTGGCGGTTTTAACGTCTGAATCCGGTTTGATCTGTTTTCCTTCTAACTGCCAATAATGCCGCACTTGAAGCATATGGGAAGTGTCCGAACCAACCCCATTGTGGCCAGGACATCTACCCCGATACAACGCTCGATATTGGATTTTACCGCCGCTCCCAAAATACTCCGACAATCACCTGGGCGTTCTTCACTTGGAGAAGCGGTTGAAGGCTTCGGATTCGAGACTTCGCTCTCCCCTCCAGGCACTGTTCCACCGCCACACCCTGCCGAAGCCACAGTCCTGCAGGAGGAGCCCTGTGTAGAGATGGAGCCAGGGGAAACCCCAGATCAAGGGGCTGGACTCGCAACATTACCAACATGGCAGGGAGAATTGAGTGCCGACTTGAATGCTGGCTCGAGAACATCAAGGCCGGTGGTGATCACTCTCGAGGCAGTCTGGGAAGCACTCGAGAGGCTGAACTCCTCTGTAAAAGGATCTTCACAGCAAATTGCTTCTCTTGTGAGTACTTTAGACGAGCTTGGACAGTCATTTAAAAGCAATAAAGGGTAGGGGGCATGGCCATGCAGTGAGCGGGGAAGCGCTGTTTTCCTGAGCTCCGTAGCTCCCTCTTGATCTAACTCCTTTTGGCCTATATTCTGCCTCAACACTGGACCCGATTGTGGAGGAGAGGGGTTGGTGACCTGTATGGACAAGTTTGTCCGCAAATCCGGAACCGCGATGACCACGAAGAGTGGTAAAAAAGACGGGACCCGCAGCAAGGCTCTGGCGACTGTAGAAGACAAGATGGCGGATTCGGCTGAGGAGCCTGACCCTGCAAGCGCGCCGCTGGTGGCGAAATTAACGGAGGCTGTGGTGAGTGCGCTGGGCACCCGACTAGATAACGTAAATGAGAACCTCGCGACCTTATCCACGGAGGTTCATGAATTTAATGCCCGGATGACCGAGGTAGAGCAGAGGGTGAGTTCTGCGGAGGATTCCTTGTCTGTTGTTCAGACGGAGCTTGCCACGTTGCGCTGCAAAATGTCTGCCTGTGAGGACAAGCTTGATGACTTGGAGAATCGCTCCCGTAGGAATAACCTGCGCCTGGTGGGGATCCCTGAGGTGGTCCCGGACGCCTCTCTTGCTGAGGTCCTGGAGAAGTGGCTATCGGCCAAGTTGCTGGATACTGCCGCCTTGGGCCCCGTGAGGATTGAACGGGCTCATAGGCTGGGTAAGAAACCGGATGGTGCTGCGCGACCGCGAATTGTCATCTTACGACTACCGTACTTAACTTTGCTATTAAAGACCAGCTTATGAAATCCTATAGGAAAAAGAAGACTCTCACCTTTCAGAATCAGAAAATCCTTCTTTTTCAGGATTATTCTGCCCAGGTGGCATCACTTCGACGGGGATTCTCTCCTGTGTGTAAGCAGCTGGTGGCCAAGGATGTGCGTTTCACCTTACAGTTCCCGGCCCGGCTGCGTGTTCTCTACAATGGTCAGCCTCATGTATTTACTACGTGCGAAGTGGCTCAAGCTCAGCTGCACCAGTGGTTCCCGTCACAGGAGGGTCCGACTTGATTTGACTTGCTCTTTTCAGTTCTGTTTCCTTCTTATTTGTTTGCTGTTTCCCTGGTCCCTCTGTGGGACTTTGAGTTAAGGGGCTGTGTGGGCTGGGTTGCCTGGCTGGTACCTAGCTGATGGACTTTCTCTTACCTGCAACATCCTAGCTCCTGTTTTGGCAGCACTTTATTGCCGGACTCTGGTTTTGCTGTTATGCTATATTTCCGGCTCCTTTCTAGTTACTTGTTATATGGTTCGTTTATTCTGGGTCGGGTGTTGAGGTATGGGGGGGGGGAGCTACTGGCATGGGACTCCCTCAGTCATTTTTCTTTGGTGGATGGTGGATTCTACTGGGAGGGGGGTTTGGGTGGGGGGAGGTCGGGTGGGGGGATGTGGGTTGGGGGAGAGGGGAGTGGATGAGCGTTTGTTGTGGGTGAGTGTGCTTGTGTTGAGTGTCTGCCGGGGTGAGGGCTGGGCGCCCCAGCAGCAGATTACGTTTAACCTGCTGGATTGCATCTCTCTCTGCTGGGCACATGACACCTAAGAGGGGACTGTGTTGTGCCTCTTGGAACGTTTCTGGGATTAACTCACCTGTTAAACGGACCAAGATTCTTCAGTGCTTGGCCCGTTACAAGGCTGATATTGTGGGGTTGCAGGAAACTAAACTCTCTGCACTCGAACATGATAAATTGAAACGTTCTTGGGTGGGCCAATGTTACTTTGCCTCCTTGCCCAAAACTAAGGCGGGGGTGGCTATCCTCATCCATAAATCTGTTCCGTTTACTCAGACCAAAGTTGTTTCTGATCCTGAGGGGAGATTTGTCCTGGTTCAGGGCCTGCTTTACCAGCGGAGAGTTCTCTTGGCTTCTATTTATGCACCTAATGTGGCACAGCGTGCTTTTTTCAAGCGGCTGCTGGGTGTTATTTTGCCTTTGCAATCTGAACCTCTAGATCATTTGGTCCTATTGGGGGACTTCAACTCTGTTATGGTCCCTGGTGAGGATTGCTCTGGAGGGTCTTCGCGCATCTCCCCTAGGTCGGATAATGGCCTGCCGGCTTTCGTGCAGGCTCTTGACCTAGTGGACGTGTGGCGTACTTTACATCCTGGGGACCGAGATTTCACTCACCTTTCAAGGGTACACCTCACTTCTTCACGGATTGACTATATCTTTCTGTCTCGTTCCTCCTTCCACTGTGTTTCTGAGGCTGGGATTGGGGTCTTGGCAGTTTCTGACCATACACCCATATGGTTGGACTTGGTGCTGGGAGGTCCGGGCTCTGGTGGGAAGGGCAGATGGCGATTCCCGGTGGCTCTCTATCATGATCCTGATTTTTCTCCCTTTTTAGTGCAACAGTGGCGGGACTTTGTTTCCTTTAATGCGGGCCATGCTTCCGATGGGACGCTTTTTTGGAACACGGCGAAAGCGGTGCTTTGGGGGTCTATCATCGACTATTGTTCTCGGAAGCGTAAGATCTTAGCCGGTAGGGTCTTGGAACTGGAGAGGAAGGTTAAGCTTTGTTATAGGCGGTTCCTTAGTTCTCCCACTCTGCGGTATAGGCATGACTTCTATACTGCTCAAACAGCTTATCATACTCTTTTGCATGACCGGGCCAGGCATTTTTTGTTCTCTTCTCACTACAAGTACCATCGGTTTGGTAATCGGCCTGGCCGCTTGCTTGCCAACTTGACCAAGGGCTGGAGGGGCAACACTTTGATTTCTTCTTTGCGTTCAGCGACTGGCCAGATCGTCACCTCTCAGCCCCAGCTTGCGGCTCTCTTTGAACAATACTACCACAAGTTGTATACGGCGGAGGTGGTGCATAAGGATCAGTTGATTACGGACTTCCTGGACTCCTTGGGGCTGCCCAACTTGCCCGCGGAGGCTATCGAGGTCTTGAACATGCCTATTTCTAGGGAGGAGGTCCAACGCGTTATTCGGGGGCTTCCGCTTGGTAAATCGCCGGGACCAGATGGTTTTAGTGGAGAGTTTTTTCGGATCCTTTGTGGCTATGTTGCCGACCTGATGTGTCGATATTTCTGTCAGGCTATAGCACAGGGCTCTTTTCCAGCTGGGGCCAATCAGGCTCTCATTACGGTACTGCCTAAACCCGGCAAGGATCACACTTTGGTAGAATCGTATCGCCCTATTTCTCTCATTAATGTTGACTTGAAAATTCTAGCCAAATTGTTGGCTGATCGATTAACTCCCTATTTGCCAGTTCTAGTGAAGGATGATCAAGTTGGTTTTGTACAGGGTAGGCAGGCGGGACATAATGTTCGCAAATTGTTGTTAGCCATGGCATATTGTGCTTCCCGTTGGCTTCCTTCTCTGGTCATTAGTTTCGACTCGGAGAAGGATTTTGATAGAGTTGAGTGGGCGTTTCTATTTCCTTTGCTGACTCGCTATGGGCTATCTGGTTTCTTTCTGCAGGCTATTCGAACATTATACTCTGATCCGACGGCGGCGGTTTTAGTTAATGTTTGCCCTTCCGAAGTGTTTCGGTTGGGACGGGGGACCCGGCAGGGTTGCCCGCTCTCTCCGCTTTTATATATTTTGTTCTTGGAACCCTTGCTGATTCGGCTTCGGCAACATTCGGCCTTGCTGGGAGTAGAACTGGGGGGACTCATCGATAAGCTGTATGGCCTTTGCGGACGACATTATGGTGGTGCTTACTAGTCCGGAGAGGGCCTTGACTCCTTTGTTAGATCTGTTTGGTAGCTTTGGTGAGCTCTCTGGTTTGAAGCTTAACGTTTCTAAATCTGAAGCTATGGCGCTTCATCTAGATGTGGCTACTGTGTGGCCTACTTTCCCATTGAAGGAAACGCCCTTGCAGGTTAAGTACTTGGGAGTCAACGTCCCTTCGGATTTGGGTCAGCTCTATGAGATCAATGTCGGGCCCTTACTTAAGAAAACTATTGAATTCCTCCGTCTCTGGGGAGCTCTCCCTATTTCATTATCGGGCCGTATATATCTTTATAATATGATGTTGGTACCCCGGTGGTTGTATCTTTTACAAACCCTACCTATATGGCTGAAACGACGTGATTTGGATTCCTTGTATAAGGAGCTCCAAGTGTTTTTGTGGGGTGGGCGTCGGCCTCGTATTCCTCTTCATGTGCTGATGTTACCTGTCTCCAGGGGCGGCTTTGGTCTGCTTGATCTCCAAATTTATAACATAGCCTGTGGATTGCGGGTTCTCCGAGATTGGTGTTTGGAGAGTTCTGTTGCTTTGAATTACCTTCTGGAACGGGATTTGTTGGGTTCTGTGGCGGGGTTGTATGTTCTTCATGCCCCCTCGGCGCGCCTGCTTTGGGATCTTAGGACGCACATTATCTGGGCTTATATGAGGTGGGGCTGGAAACTATTGTGTAGGAAGCTATCTGTTAATTTTAGTGTGACTCCTTTTCTTCCCCTAGTGGGGAATTTGGATTTTCTGCCGGGGCGAGAGACTCGTACCTTTCGGGTCTGGCATGCTCGGGGCATCAAACGGGTAGGGGATCTTTTGCATGAGGAGGGGCGGCCTCTTACTCCACTGGAACTCATGTCTTTGTATCATCTTGATTCTGTTGATCTGTTTGGCTATTCTCAGGTTCACCACTATATTTCTAGTCTTCCTGCGTCAGCGATCCAAGCGGATATTTTGGGCCACTTGGGCTTATGCTTGGCATTGTGGGATCCCGTGGCTCCTCGGTTGAGTTATTACACTTCTGCTCTTCTTTCTCTCTGCCCGGATGGTCTGGTGTGTCGTCTGGCACAGGTGTGGAGTCGGGATTTGCAGCTGGACTTTGCGCCGGAGCTCCTTTCCTCTAGCTTTGCTTGTGTAGCGACAATTTCTTGGAGTATGATCCACAGAGAACAGGAGTATAAGTTTCTTCATCGCGCATTCATTTCCCCATTGAGAGCATATCGTGCGGGTTTGCTGAGCGGGATGCTTGTCCCAAATGTAATGGTGTGGGAGCCACGTTGGGGCATATGTTTTGGGCCTGCCCCCGAATTCAATTGTTTTGGTCCAGAGTTTGGGCTTTCTTGCATTCTTTTTTGCCTTCTCTACCGGCCTGCTCTCCGCTATCTTCTCTTTTTTATGCGACTGAAGGCTTGGAAGCTCTGCCGGTGGGTACTGTCTGTTAGTGCAGAAGGCCTTCTTAATGGCTAAGAGGGCGATTTTGGTGTGTTGGCGGACACCTGCTATTCCCTCCGTGGCGCAATGGCAACGGTTCCTGTTTGAGATGGCCCTTTTGGAACGTAGAGCAGTGTCGGGCCGGCTGCCACGTGGCTGGGACCGTTTCCAGGAGATTTGGGAGGTGTATTGGATGGCCTTACCTCATCGGTCCCGCAGTCTTCTGCTTAACTCCTGAGGTGGGAGGGACAGCCTCTTTTCTTCCTTACCTACTTATTCATTCACTTGCTTCTTTCCCTTTTTGTTCCTGTTTCTCCTCTTTTCCTTTCCTTTTCTTCTATGTCTATTTTCTCCTTCTGTTTCCTTCTTACTTTTGGCTTTTTCTCCTTGTTTTCCTCTCTGGTGAACTGGTTATGTGCACACTCGCTCTTCGGTTCTGTACATTTTGAAGCTGCTATTTGTTTTCTCTTCCTTGTGTTTTTCTTGCTTCTTCTTCTGCTGCTCTCCACTCTGGGGTGGGGGGGGGGGGGTTTGGTGGGCTTTTGGGGGAAAAAGTATGTATGAGCGGATGGATTTCCTTAGCCTGGGACTTGTTTTTCCTATTTTGCTCATTCCTTGGTTCCTTTTGATTGTCCCTGTACTGTGGATTTTATACTCTGTATTTGTTTGATTTGATTACCTGCATTTTGTGTACTGTTTTTACATTTTGCTCAATAAAGAGATTTAAAAAAAAAAAAAGCAAAATGGAGCAGGAAAATTATAATCGTAGATTAAACATCTGATCTTTGAATTTTCCTAAATCTTTTGGTGTAGCTCCAATTGACATCTTTAAAAAATATTTGATTGAAATATTGGAGGTTTCCTCTCAACATATTCCTCCAATTAACCGAATATACTATCTGCCTGTAAAGAAGAAAGTCAGAACTATGCCTCTGATGCAATTGGAACCAGAGACATCTCTAAATGTAACTGAATTGCTTGAATCTATACTCTCTGAGAATACGGAAAGAGCTACCTTATTAATATAATTTGTCTTTGAATAAGACCTGAATGCTATTATGAAATTATTGTTTTGCAATACTCAATCCTTGTTCTATGGGGAAAAAAAGTTTGGCTGTTTCCGGTCGTCACCAGAACTACACAGGAGCACATGAAATTATTTCTTACAATGCGAAATGAAACCTTAGCTTTGGGGGCAACTTTTCTACATAAATTATTTCTTACAATGTAAAATAAAACCTTAGTTTTGGGGGCAAATTTTCTACTTGCCTATCCTTGTAAGTGTTTAGTCAAATTTCTGAGCATTAAATATGTTTTTTTCACTCCAGGTCAGCTAAGGTCTTTTCTTGATTTCAAAACCCTAATACAGGGGAAAGATCAGTAGAGAACAGTTGTGTAAATTAGGGGAGCAAGGAGGTAGTTGGGGCTGCTTGGGGTGGGTTGGGTGTGGGGAACCGATCGAAAATGTTTCTTGTGGGGAGAAAACAGGAAATGTTTAAATTGTTAAACCTTTTTTTGGCTGCATTTACTGTTGATGTATTGTCCGATGTTTGACAATAAAAAATGATTTACACTAGAGTAATAGTTGCTTAGCTTATATCCTTTTATATTATTTCTTATTTTGTTATCTCCCCTACAAATTTTGTGGTCTGAGGAAGATGTGTTATTTTTCTTTATATTTGAGGTTCTGTATAAGGGCTAAATTCATAAGTTATGTATTTGCAATCTGTTTTTCTTGAACAAGAGGATTTGTGTGTGAAATATTGGAAATTACTAAATAAATAAATAAATAAATAAAATAATAATAATAATAATAGACAAGTGATTTCCTGTCTACCAGTAGGAGCAAAGAAACAAACAGGAATTCTTTTACTCTCATGTGTACATTGTATTATCAAGTGCAATGTCCTGAGGAGAGGGGAGATTGAGACTAAAGCAGGGGTGTCCAACCTGTGGCCTGAGGGCGATGCAGTGTTTTCCTCTGCTGCCCTCGGGTGTTTACTGTCTTGCCGGCTCCCTCCTCTGTCTTGCTGCAGCGTTTGCACGTTTATGCAACCCCAGAAACTTTTTTCGGCCAATGCGGCCCAGGGAAACCAAAAGGTTGGACACCCCTGGACTAAAGTGTGGTAAAGTTTTGCCCTTACTGTGCAGTAAGGGCCTAAATTATTGTGTTAAGTGCAAAGTCAGTGCGGTAAATGGTGGGGGCTGCACAAAACAAATCTTTACTGCATGGCAAATGTAGGGACAGCTTCTATTTAGAAAATGGTAGGTAAATCTAGGTTAGCTGTAATAGTGACAGCTGTCAAGCAGTAAGTTCCCATGCACTAAGGCAGCATTCTTGAATGCAAGGCCCGGAACCAGTAGTGGCCTTTGGAGACTTCAGGGGTGGTCCTCAGCATCATTCTGGCTTTTTTTCTGCTACTCTCTGCCTCTCTAACGAAGTTCATGACAGAAAGGGAAAGATGAATGGGAGGAAGAGCTACATGCTTGAAGGACATGGAGTTTCTCAATAGGTGAAGAGAATGCATTTGAAAATGTCTTCAGAATATGTCCAATAAACAGGTTAAAATTGGGCTGGTGGTGTGGATGTCATTGACACACATTGTCATGAGTGTCATGACCTCACATGGGAAGATATGTGGCAGCAGTCATTCAGCTCACTGGATCCAAGGTGGCCCTGACTTAAAAATGAGTGAAGATCACTGTGTAGGTGCCATCGACTCATGTCTTAGTCCTAGTGACTTGATGAGCATCGTCAACCTTTTTTGGAAGAATACAGGAGTAGATTGCCGGGCCTTTCTTCTATGCAGTATAAATTTGATGTCACCATTGTCTCATCAAACGCTATCATCTACCTCTGGCACTGTCCATCTGCAGCTTCGTTGGTCCGACATCTCCGCTGAAACCTGTCCACCTTGGGAGGCCCTGCTGGTAGTGAAACTACTGATGGCATAGTCTTCAACTTCTCAGATGCGCCCAAGCCCCTGTGGCACGACAAGCCCTTGTACCACTACACCAAGGGGTAAATTCAAGAAAGGTCCCTTAAAGTTAGGTACCAAACATTGGAGCACCAAGCATCAGTTCTATAATGGCAGTTCCACTCAGAACTGCAGTTCTAGAATGCTAGTGTAAGTCTGCATTTACATGCCTAACTCTAGGTCAGGAGTGTCAAAGTCCCTCCTCAAGAGCCACAATCCATTCAGGTTTTCAGAATTTCCCCAATGAATATGCATGAGATCTATTAGCGTACAATGAAAGCAGTGCATACAAACAAATCTCATGCATATTCATTATGGAAATCCTGAAAACCCGACTGGATTGCGGCCCTCGAGGAGAGACTATGACACCCCTGCTTTAAGGCCAGTGGTCCATCACGCCAGGAGTCCGCTCACTTGGCGGCTCCCAGGTCAAAGACCAGTGCTCTAAAATGAGTCCAGCCTCACCTGTGTACGTCCCAGTTTAGCAGGAACTTGTCCAGCTTAGTCTTGAAACCCTGGAGGGTGTTTTCCCCTACAACCGACTCCGGAAGAGCATTCCAGCTCTCCACCACTCTCTGGGTGAAGAAGAACTTCCTTATGTTTCTACGGAATCTATCTCCTTTCAACTTTAGAGAGTGCCCTCTCATTCTCCCTACCTTCGAGAGGGTGAACAACCTTTCTTTATCTACTAAGTCTATCCCCTTCAGTACCTTGAATGTTTCGATCATAACCCCTCTCAATCTCCTCTGTTCGAGGGAGAAAAGGCCCAGTTTCTCTAATCTTTCGCTGTATGGCAGCTCCTCCAGCCCCTTAACCATCTTAGTCACTCTTCTCTGGATCCTTTCGAGTAGTACCATGTCCTTCTTCATGTACGGCGACCAGTGCTGTACGCAGTACTCCAGGTGAGGGCACACCATGGGCCGGTACAGCGACATGATAACCTTCTCTGATCTGTTCGTGATCCCCTTCTTAATCATTCCTAGCATTCTGTTCACCCTTTTCGCCGCTGCTGCACATTGCGTGGACGGCTTCATCAACTTGTCAATCAGAACTCCCAAATCCCTTTCCTGGGAGGTCTCTCCAAGTACCGCCCCGGACATCCTGCATTCGTGCATGATATTTTTGTTACCGACATGCATCACTTTGCACTTATCCACTTTGAACTTCATTTGCCATGTCCCTGCCCATTTCTTGAGCTTGATTATGTCACTTTATAGATCTTTGCAATACCCCTGTGTCTTCACTACTCTGAATAACTTCATATCGTCTGCAAACTTAATCACCTCACTTGTCGTACCAATGTCCAGATCATTTATAAAGCTGTTAAAGAGCACAGGTCCAAGCACCGAGCCCTGCAGCACTCCGCTGGTGACACTCTTCCAGTCTGAGTATTGTCCATTTACCCCCCACTCTCTGTTTCCTATGCTTCAGCCAGTTTTCAATCCATGTGAGTATTTCACCCTCGATTCCATGGCTTGCAATTTTCTGAAGTAGTCGTTCATGTGGAACCTTGTTGAACACCTTCTGAAAATCCAGATATACAATGTCGACCTGTTTACTCCCTCAAAGAAGTGCAGCAAGTTTGTCAGCCAAGATCTACCTTTGCTGAAACCGTGCTAGCTGGTCCTCATTAAACAGTGTCCGTCAAGGTGATCAATGATGCGGTCCTTTATCAGCGCCTCTACCATCTTTCCCGGTACCAAGGTCATACTCACCGGTCTGTAGTTTCCCGGATCTCCTCTCGAACCTTTTTTGAAAATTGGCGTAACATTCGCCACCTTCCAATCAAAAAGCAAACAATACAGTATTAGGAACTGAATAGAAAATAAGACAAAAAAAGCTAAAATGCCTTTGTATCACTCCATGGTGTGGCCTCACCTTGAGTATTGTGTGCAGAGGCAAGGACCTAAAAATTTAGATTAAGAATTTTGTACTAAACACAACAGGAAGCAAATGATTTTTCTACAACTGAGGTACAATATGATTGCTAGCTTTAGAGAAATGAATGAAGGTAAAAAATATACATTTCTTTCCTAGTAGCATTAGTAAGTGAAAATTGCTTGCCTTTGCTCCCTCCCCCCACCCCCTTCCATCACATTCTAGAATACATCATGACTTGCACAGCTGCTTCCCTGGTTTAGAGGGAACATTGATGAGAGGGACATTTTTGATATGACTAAATGATATGTTTATTAAATCTTCTGTAAAAGGAGCCCTTAATCTTTTATTGCCTCACATATAAAACTTAAAAACTGTTAAGCCCTCCAGGGACATGAAAATATCTTCTGTACTTGAATATAACTTGCCTTGAGATCTTACTAAGAATGGTGTGATCTAACTCCAAATCCAATACCAGGCATGCATAGTGAAATAATACAAAACACTACAAATGTCACTCAGGACCTACAAAGCAATTCCAACATACCATAATAGCAGTAACGTCCACAAGTCACACAAGCATCTACGTACCTAGGAGAACACTGTACCACAAACACTGCTGTGAGCACTAGAATAGCATGCAACCTGTTGGAAAACTAAACAAACCAGATTAGAATAGACCAATCATGCAGGCAATGTTAACAGAAAACCAAATCTCTTTCACACACAGACCTTTACCCAGTATAGAATAAGTAACTACAAATTAAAAAATAGAAATAAAAATTAAGCTGAACACTCACAAAGCCAGATTCTTCATAAAGTGTAACACCAGAGAAAGAGAACGCAATGTGTATCCCCCCTACTGTGCAAAATACCATCCTGGCTCTTCCCCCCCCCCACCCCACTCCCTGCTTCCATCTAGCATCTGCTGCTCCCTCTCTTACTCCTGCTTCCATCATTTGCTCCTCTCTCATCCCAATTTCCGTCCAGCATCTGCCTCCTCTATCTTCCCCACTTTCATTGAACATCTACTCCATCTGCTTCCATCCATCATTTGCCTTTCTCTCCTCCCAATGGGCTTTTACAATTACCATTTCAGTTACTTCAGGGTTGGCTCCCTGCCTTGGTACAGAAATGCTTTTAAAAGTTTTCTGAATCTGAAATACTAGTCACAAGATCGTAGTATAAGCTGTAGTTGGTTCCAGCATTTTGCTAATTGATATTGGATGGATAAGGTAATTTGCCTGGTAGACTTTATATTGTTGCATGCTGGAAATTTTAAGTGGAAAAGATTTTTGGTGGAATATCTGTTGGAGGCATCTTGGAGTAGGATGACCAACTCTGTTACGTAGTTGGGGGCATTCCCTCTCAGGATCTTAAAGGCAGTGTTGCCTAAATTAAACTTGATCCTTGAGTTATGGGCAGCCAGTGTAGTTTCATGTAGTAGAGCTGTAGGTTTTCTGATTTCTTTGAATAACCCCAGCTAGGTGTGTTGCATATTTTTCTATGACTCCAGAAAAAAAAGAGGACAGACAGAGACATCTGAATTTTACTTCCTTTGAAAGCAATGGAAATAAAATCCAAATGTCTCAATCCATCCTCCTGTATAGGAGCCATATAGTAACCCCATATTTTTCTGCTTGACTGAGACTTAAATTGCATTCAATTCAATTCTGGTCTCCTTATCTCAAGAAAGATATAGTGATGCTAGAAAAGGTTCAAAGAAGAGGGACCAAGATAGTAAAGGGGGATGGAACTCCTATTGTAAGAGGAAATACTAAAACAGTTAGGGCTCTTCAGCTTGGAAAATAGACGGCTGAGGGGAGATATGATTAAAGTCTACAAAATCCTGAGTGGAATAGAACGGGTACAGTGGATCGATTTTTCACTCCATCAAAAATTACAAAGATTAGGGGATACTCGATGAAGTTACAGGGAAATAGTTTTAAAACAAACAGGAGGAAATATTTTTTTCACTCAGAGAATAGTTAAGCTCTAGAATGCGTTGCCAGAGGATGTGGTAGGAGCGGATAACATAGCTGGCTTTAAGAAAGGTTTGGACAAGTTCCTGGATGAAAAGTCCATAGTCTGTTATTGAGAAAGACAAGGGGGAAGCCACTGCTTGCCCTGTATCGGTAGCATTGAATATTGCTACTCCTTGGGTTTTGGTCATGTACTAGTGACCTGGATTGGCCACTGTGAGAATGGGCTTGATGGACCATTGGTCTGTCCCAGTAAGGCTATTCTTATGTTATGTTCTTATGACAAGCTCAAAAACCTAAGGCCTCCAAACACTTCCTTCCTATTCATAAAGAAGCCTAGAGGGTATTGGAGTCAATATGTCTCACCTACGGTAAGTAAGTGAGACATATTGAGTAAGTAAGTGAGTAAGTAAGTGAGTAGGTAAGTAAGTAAGTAAGTGAGTAAGTAAGTGAGATACCCCTCTATTTGCTAGCTGGGGTGAAAAGGGGGATACATTTTTATTAAAAACACATTAGCAGCTCTTTCAAATAGCCTCACAAGACCCCCAACATCTGTCCACATTGTCTGCAGTCTTGAACTTTTTGTTGTGCATTTTGAACTGGAAAATATGCTGTATCTAAAGATTTTCCCCGCATTCTCTTCAGTTCTGTGCTTTTGGTTTCTTTCTGGACCGATTGCGATATGATACCGGCCCCTCTCACAACCAGTTGCTTCCAGGCTCACCACAACTCAATTATGCTTCTTTGAACGTTTCCAGCTGTAGTGGGATCCATGCGAGCACTCCTGATGCCCTACTCCTCACATTGACACACTTCCATTCCAGATTCATGTCCCCACTCACAGCTGGCAATCACTCTGTCCCCCCCAAAAAATAGTGTATACTGTATATAGCTGCAATAGTAAACCTAGTATTACATGCATATATAATATACATAGGACAATTGATTTAATAGAAACATGTGCTTATAAGTATGGATTATGGCATAATCATGCCGGTATTAATAACTGTAACACCACCACAGAGCAACGTGTATTTCAGTATAGAGGCAATGTATAGTAACGCCTTAATACTTGTGATAACATCTCTACAGAAGCTCATATAGACCATTCCGAATTGACTCCCCAGTCATTAGTAGCAGAGACTCAGAGGAGACATGATAGAGACCTACAAGATCATGAAGGACATAGAGAAAGTAAAGAGGGATAGATTCTTCAAACTTTCAAAACATATAAGAACAAGAGGGCATTCGGAAAAATTGGAAGGGGATAGATTCAAAACAAATGCTAGGAAGTTTTTCTTTACCCAGCGTGTGGTGGACACCTGGAATGCACTTCCAGAGGGCGTAATAGGACAGAGTACGGTACTGGAGTTCAAGAAAGGATTGGACAATTTCCTGCTGAAGAAAGGGATAGAGGGGTATAGATAGGGGGCTACTGCGCAGGTCCTGGACCTGTTAGGCTGCCGCGTGAGTGGACTGCTGGGCACGATGGACCTCGGGTCTGACCCAGTGGAGGCATTGCTTATGTTCTTATGTTCTACAGAAGTGCTCAATAATCAATAACCCCTACAGCTACTGCTGGCCAGAAGTGAGCCTGCAACCTTTTCCCAGCATCTTCCTGCAGCTGCCAAACAGCAATTATTTCCAGCTAAACAATAGGGCAGCTCTCCTTTCTCCAGCTTCTGCCTCTCCACACACAAAAATCTGTGGATCACCTGCACCCACCTGAGCAGGTAAACAATGACTCCCTTTTTTTATATTCCTAGTGCATATACCCCAGACCGAGCAGAGATGTGGGTTGGGGAGGAGCTTGTATTTACATGCATGCTTTTGAAAATGAATCCTAAAAACCTGTGCATGATAACAAACAGGTGTACAATTTTCAAAGTACAATTTGCATGCTTTCCTTTTGAAAATTTGGGAAAGCACATACAGAAGAAAGTATGTGCATACTTATCATACATGCAGAATTATACAATTGCTGTATTGCTCTATTTAAAATTTTAAAAATTACATTGAAGTTCCTTAAAAGCATATCTTTCTAAATCATATGAGAATGTGGCAGGATATGAACATAAGAATAGCCTTAGTGGGTCAGACCAATGGTCCATCTAGCCCAGTAGCCCGTCCTCATGGTGGCCAATCCAGGTCCTTAATACCTAGCCAAAACCCAAGGAGTAGCAATATTCCATGCTACCGATCCAGTGCAAGCAGTGGCTTGCCTATGTCTTTCTCAATAACAAACTATGGACTTTTCCTCCAGAAAATTGTTCAAAACCTTCTTAAAACCAGCTACGCTATCCGCTCTTACCACAACCTCTGGCAATGCATTCCAGAGCTTAACTACGCTCTGAGTGAAAAAATATTTCCTCCTATTTGTTTTAAAAGTATTTCCATGTAACTTCATCGAGTGTCTCCTAATCTTTGTAATTTTTGACAGAATGAAAAATCAATCCACTTGTACCCGTTCTCAGTGGCGTACCTAGCATATGTGACACCCGGGGCCCATCATTTTTTGACACCCCCCCCCCCATCTATATCAAAAATATGATTTTTAGTAACAATCCACATATCGCACAACAAGAGTGTACCTAGGAAAAGGCAGCATCTTAAACACTGCAGTGAGCACTAGAACACCAACACATACATTGTAAAACTAAACAAGCCAGATCCCGCACAGTCAATTGATCCTGCAGTCAATGCCACCTGAAAACTATGTCCTTTTCATACACACAGAACAGAGATACACCCTCGCCCAATATGAAATAATCACAAACTAAAAATAGAAATATTTAGACAAAAGTTAAACTGAACCACCAAGAAACCAGACTCCGCATACAATGCAACACCACAACACCACAAAAATAGTGACACATGTCCCCTAATACTGTGCAAAATATAGACATTAGATGTAAATTTGAAAAACTGATACATAACAATCACCACTTTACAAATCTAATATAATAAAATGCTAGGCCGCGCATGCGCACTCAAAAGTCGTGTTTCCTGATCCATCGCGGAAACACGAGTGCGCATGCGCGCGTTTTACATCACCACAGCCTCCCTGCTCTCCACCTCGCGCCGCTGCAGTAATGGCCCCACACTCGCGACTCGCCTTCGTTCCGGAGACACCATAGAAGAACTCTCCCCAATTGGAAAAGCTGCCCGGACTCTATGTCATCGAGACTCCTGAACGGAGTGGGATCGGACATCCTTCCACGGGGCAGCAACTGACGGCAGGGGCACTCCTCCCTTACTTTTCACCCCTCTCCAACTACCGGCTTTCTACCCCGCCCCCCCTCCCTATACCACACTTTCTACGTGACCTCTGCTCCCCCCCCACGCTCTACCTCCCCCCTACCCTTCCCAGGCGCTCGCAGCCAGTCAACGATCGCCTTCACAACGCATAACTACTTCTCTGGCAAGCCCGCGAGGGGAGGAGGGAGAGGGCTGGGGTTGTCCCACTGGCAGCATGGCCCCGATCACCTTGCGCCCGCTCTCCGCGCCACTGCCGAGCTCTGGAGCGAATAAACCGCGGCTGTGCTGTTCTTCGGTCTGCCCTGCTCCTTGCCCCAATATACTTTCAAGCTGAAAGACGAGGCAGCGGCTCCCCTCAGGATCCCCACCCACGTCGGAAGTCCAATGCAGTCGGGGATCTTGAGAGGAGCCGCCGCCGCTGCCGCGTCTTTCAACTCAAAAATATACCAAGGCAAGGAGCAGGGCAGATCGAACTTCCAAATGACCGCAACTCCTGCACAGAACGCCGATCCAGGGGAGTAGGCCAGCCAGCCAGCCATTTTTAAACAGAATGTTTCAGCTTCAAGTCTTTCATATTATTTGCTGCCCCCCCCCCTCCCCTTGGATTTTAATTTCTTCTTAAACTTGCCCCACCTGGAGCTGTTGATTTATAAGCTGTTATCAGCTACTTTTCTCCCATTGTTATCCATCAAGAACCTCTCCCCTGTTCAGTTGTTTGTTTTTTTTTAACAGAGAGGTAGGCAAATAAATTGTTGGCCATTGCTGAGACACAGTTTAAGGGCGCCTGGCACTGACCAAGCCAACTCTTTGCCTTCTTCCTTGGTTTGAGCCCATGCCAGTGTGTCTAACGTTGGTCCTGAGCCCAAAGGAAGGGAGAATGGATGGGGAGCAGGCAAGGGGTGGTTGTGGACAGCCAAGGAAAAAAAAAAAAAAGAAAGAAATACAGAAAGCGGCTAAGAAGAGAGAAAAAGAAATAAAGACAGACACACACACATATATTCTAGCACCGAGTGATACCACCGGCTTCCGGGCAGGATATTTAAGAGGAAAAGTCTCAAACTGACGACTGTGGGCTAGGGAGAGGAAGAAGGAGGTAGAGAGAGATCCCGGATCTGCACACTGACGCGGAAGAGGACATTAGGCCAGTAGAAGACCCAAAGCAGCGTTTAGTGTGCCTGGGACGCTGCTGCTTCTGCCAGGTTTGTCAGCCGTGTAGCGGTGGGAGGGTCAACGGGGTTTCTGTTGTGCCGGGTAGGGTCGGTGGGGGGGGGGGGGTGTGAGTCGCGGCATGTTATAATGGGAAGCAGGCAGGCTGGCATTGGTGGGGGGTTAAATGGAAGGCAGACAGGCAGGATGGCATCGGGGGAGGTTCCATGGAAACATTCTGCTCAGGGGGATGGGAGAGAGGCAGGCAGGCAGACTGGCATGGGGGAGGGTTTCGGTGGAAGGGGGATGGGAGGCAGGCAGGCTGGCATTGGAGGGGGGTGGGGGGATCAATGGAAGCCAGGCACGCAGGATGGCATGGGGGGGGGGGTTTCCATGGAAATATGCTGCTCAGGGGGATGGGAGGCAGGCAGGCTGGGAGGCAATGGAGGGGGGGTTTCAATGGAAGGCATGCTGGCATTGGAGGGGGGGAGGAAGGAGGCACTGGGGGCACTAAGGACATAGGAAGGGGCACTGAGGGCACTATGGACCTAGGAAGGGGCACTAAGGACATAGGAAGGAGGTACAGGGAGATTCACAGACAGAAAAAATGGCAGACAGGCAGCATGCAAGGAGAGAGAGACAAAGAAAAAAAATACCCAGACAGACAGACATCCTACTGCAGGACAGGGTAGGTAAAAGGAAGGGAGAATGGACAGGGGGAGCAGGCAAGGGGTGGTGGTGGACAGCCAAGGAAAAAGAAAGACAGAAAGCGCAAAGGAGAGACAGAGAGAGAGAAAGAATTAAAGACAGACACACACATATATATTCTAGCACCCGTTAATGTAACGAGCTATAAGACAGTTAACAAATAAAACTAAAACAAATAATGAGAAATAAGAAAATACCATTTTATTGGACTAATCCATTTTTCAATTAGCTTTCAGAGGCCAAATCTTTCTTCAGAACAGTACAGATACTGCTGTTATGCTATCCTGTACTGAGGAAAGGGGTTTAGTCCAAAAACTGCCTTATTTCCATTTCCTATTTATAAACTTTTATCAATACAGTTACAATACAACTTGATTCTAAGTAAAGCAACCAAAAACTCTTTCTACCTTTTGTTGTTTCTGCTTTAATCATCTTCTCTTTGCTCTCTTCTTTCTATACAGCGTTTGTCCTCTCTTCCTTCCATGCAACATCTGACCTCTCTTTGCCCCTTCCACCCAGCTTCTGCCCTCTCTCTACCCCTTCCATCTACTGCCCACACTCTCTCTGCCCCTTCCAGCTACTGTCCACCCTCTCTCTCTTCCATATGGCATCTTTCCTCTTTCTATGTCCCTTCAATAAACTATATATCTGTGGTTCCTTCCCTCATTTGCACATGATTCATTTCAGCTTTACCCCCTCTCCATTTTTCTGTCTTCACCCCTCTCCCCTATGCTTTGGCATCTCTCTCTTTCTCTTCTTTTCCCTTCCTTCCTTCCCACTCCACACCATGGTGTAGTAGCTCTATATCCTTCCCTTTTCTCCCCCCATGCCATGGCATCTCTTCCTCCCCCTCCATGGTCTGGTATTTCCTTTCCTTTTTTCCTTTCCCTCTTTCCCATGCACTTGGCATCTCTGGTTCCTCTCCCTTGTCTTCCTTCTCCCTCCTTCCCTCTCTCTCCCCAATTGGGTGCTGCAGCAGCAACATTTCTCTCACCCCCTTCCCTGTGCAGCAGTAGCATTTCTCCCCCCGTTCCCTGTGCTGCAGCAGCATTTCTCCCCCTTCCCCTGTGCAGCAGCAGCATTTCTCCCCCTTGCCTGTGCAGCATTTCTTCCCCCCCCCCTTCCCTGTGCAGCAGCAATATCTCTTCCCTGGCCAGCATGTCTGGCCAGTTCACCTGCTCAAAGCAGCAGGCGTCTACACCTCACACGATCTGTGGCTGCGTCGGAAGCCTTCTCTCTGACGTCGTGACATCAGAGGGAACGCTTCCGACGCAGCCACGAATTGCGCGAGGAGCCAACGCCCGCGGCTTTGAGCAGGGGAGCCGGCCAGAAGTGAAACAACTGCCAGAGGGAGCACAAGCTGGGACGGACACCACTGTTTACAGCAAGGATGCCCACACTTTTTGGGTTTGCGAGCTACTTTTAAAATGACCAAGTCAAAATGATCTACCAACAATAAAATTTTAAAAAAGCAGAAAGCACACTGTTCGCAGAGAAAATGTTAATTATCATTTATATTTGGAGGGTTTTTCAAAGAGGTCAAGGCAGATGACTCTATGCAATGTGACCTCAGTAACAACTATACTAAACCGCGATAGTGGTTTTTAGTGCAGGGAGCTATGCTAAATGCCCCGCGCTGCTCTCGACGCTCATAGACTCCATGTGCTAAAAACCGCTATTGCAGTTTAATAAAAAGGGGCCATAGTGCAAAATATAGACAGCAGATATAAATTCTCAAAACGGACACATTTTGATCACTAAATTGAAAATAAAATCATTTTTCCTACCTTTTTGTCTGGTGATTTCATGAGTCTCTGGTCCTTCTTCTGTAAAGCCAATATTTCTTTCTTTCTGCCTTTCTTTCTCTCTCCCCCTTTCTCTTTCCCTCTGGCCCACCTCTTTCTTTCTGCCTTTCTTTCTCTCTCCCCCCTGGTCCCCCTCTTTCTTTCTGCCTTTCTTTCTCTCTCCCCCTGGTCCCCCTCTTTCTTTCTGCCTTTCTTTCTCTCTCCCCCTGGCCCCCCTCTTTCTTTCTGCCTTTCTTTCTCTCTCCCCCAGCCCCCACAAAGCCATCTTGCCAATTTCTCCACTTCCCCGATTCTTTCCCTACCCCCACCCCCAAGCTAGTAGCCGATTTCTCCCTGCTCCTTCCCCGAGTCAGGCCTGGGGCGTACAAGCGCCGGGCCCACAAGACTTCACCTCCGGCGTCAGTTCTAACAGGGAGGAAGTTCCAGGCCAGCGATTGGCTGGCCCAGAACTTCCTCTCCAACGTTAGAATTGATGCCAGAGGTGAAGTCTTGTGGGCCCTGAACTTTTTCTCCGCCCACCAGCCCGTCTCACCTTTTGCCTCCATACAGCGTGCCGGCAAAGACAACCAATGAGAGGAGATTTAGTTCGCTTGCCCACCAGTGAAGCCACACGATGGATTGAAGTCATGTTGCCGGCCGGGTTAAGGAGTGACTCTGCGGGGGAGCCGGTGCCGGGATGCGGTGGTTAGATGGAGCAGTCGCAGAATAGGGAGGGTGGCCAGCTGTGCACCCCCTTGGGGCATGCACCCGGGGAGGACTGTTCCCCCTGCCCCCCCTTGGTACGCCACTGCCCGTTCTACTCCACTCAAGATTTTGTAGACTTCAGTCATATCTCCCCTCAGCTATCTCTTTTCCAAGTTCATACGAGAGGAGTTCCATCCCCTTTATCATCTTGGTCGCTCTTCTTTGAACCTTTTCTAGCGCCACTATATCTTTCTTGAGACAAGGAGACCAGAATTGAATGCAATACTCCAGATGAGGTCGCACCATACAGCAATACAGGAAAATTATAACATTCTTAGACTTGTTAACCATATATGTACACTGTCTTACAGGAAATATTCTCCTTCTCTCATTTCTGGTGGGAGCTGTTAAAGTTGCAGGACCATGTGTGACACCAGGAAACACATGTAGAGACAGGAAGAGATAGGAAATACAGTGATAATAACTTATGTCAGCAGTGTGTATTGTCCATGAAACCTTTCTTTGAATCATATACTCTGTCAGCAAGTGTACATAATAATCTTGCATATAAATAGTGTTGAAACAGTCACATTTGACAGCTACGTGTAAAACCCCCTCCATTGTGAAAATTGTTTTTCATTACAATATGACACATCTTGATCATCTACCAATTTCTAAGTGACAGGACAGAAAGAGTTTCATCCCGTTTCTATTCTATTGATACTCCTTTTCTGCAATCAACTTTCTGTGTAATGGAAAGTTGCATATAATTAGATTTATAAATAATTTTGTGGCTACAGGTGCATGCATAATATATCATGCAAACCAGAAGAAATCATCACTGTTTATAAATAATTATAATGTACCATGCACATGAATATCATAAATAAATCCCGATTGGGGGAGTGGCTTAAGGAAGATGGCCGCGGGTAGCTGGAGTTAGACGCCACGGATGTTCCCGGGCTGCTCTTACCTTTGAAATGGTGAAAAGAAAATCTAAACTTCGGGTTTTTTCCCGATGAATCTTTGCCAGCAGCTTCGGGCCCGATGGACGCTTTTCTTCAGCTAACACAGCCGGAGGATTTCTCGGCTGGGAGAGACACGCTGGCTGAAGCGTTACAGCTCTCCCTCGAGGCAACATCACTAACCCCGGAAGAGCGGAGTCCTCCGAGTCGCCCGGGGGCGTTTGATCAGTCGATGGAAGAGCAAAGTCCTCCGAGTTGTTCGGGGGCGTTTGATCAGTCGACAGTGGAGGAAATGTCCCGGGGTGTTCACTCTCCAGACCTGCTGAGATCGGGAGTCGGCCCAGCAGGAGGAGTGGTGAAGCCAAATCGACTATCAGAGCATTCGGAGGAGTTGGAACAGAAATTGCCTCAGGATTTCCTGACACTGACTTCATCACCTGCTGAAGTTCCAGGTACTTTTTCATCAGAGAATCTGGGTGTTGAACTGATACCAATGCAGAGACCCAAGGTTTTCAACATGGAGACAATTTGGGAAGCAATATCTAGTTTGCAAATCTCTTTGGGAACCCAAATGCAGCAACTTACCACACGCTATACCTCTGTTGTGTCTGAAAATTTGGAAATGAAAAATAGGATATCCAGCGTTGAAAATAAAGTGGATGGACATGAAACTAGAATAAAAACAGTGGAGTCCCAGGCTTTGGTCTGGGTAAGAGATAGTGGAAACCTTAATTTTAAGGTGGAAATGTTGGAAAATATGACTAGAAGAAGAAATCTTCGGATTATTAACTTTCCAAAATTACCACTTATCTCAGCGCAGGATACATTTAAAAAGTATTTGAAAGAAGTTTTGAAAGTTCCCGAAACCTCCTATCCGCCTCTCACTAAAATATATTATTTACCTACCAGAGTATCTGTTCAAAAACCAAACCAGCAGAATTTGGATGCTGATAGTTTAGATTTGACAAATTTTCTTGAGAGGTCAGGTGAAGAGATACCGGCAACTGCTACGCTACTTGTACAATTTGCTATTGATGCTGACAGGGAATGGATGCTTAAAATGTTTTTTAAGTTTAAAGATGTACCATTCATGACTAAAATACTAAGAATGTATCCAGACGTGTCACGAATGACCCAAAAGAGAAGAAAACAATTTCTCATTTTGAGACCAAGGGTTCTGCAGTTAGGTGCGACGTTTGTACTCAGATTCCCCTGTAAATGTGTAATGACCTATCAAGGGAATAGATTTATTTTCTTTGAACCTCAGCAGCTGACAAAATTTATTTCTGCTAAAGAGCAAATTTAAATTCTTGAGAGAATTTCTGTTTCAAGTCAGCTCATTAATAAGGTTCTTGTTTTCCCTCGCTACCATCTTTTATTTTCTTTGTATTATTTGATAAAAATTTCAGCCATTGTAAAGCTTACTCCCCTCTTGATTGAGGTCTAATGATACAAACCAGTAAAATTTATATTTGGGTCTAATGTTTTTGATGTATGAGAAGGAAATTTTTGCTTTGTTTTTGTATTTCTAATGTATATTTTCTTTACTGATTATGGTCTCATTTTAAAGTTTGAACTGGAGTTGTATTACTTTCTTTGTTTTGACTAATATTATGTCAATACTATAAAATGAAAATAAAGAATTATAAAAAAAATATATAAATACCTTCATTTACAGGCTGCAGTTATTCAGCTGAAAGAAGGTGCCAAGGTCAACCCACTTTAAATTATGCTCCAGAAGAAGTTATTTCATTGTAATAATCCAAAGGATGAAAATATGTTATTTAAACTGCCAGGAAAAATTCCAGACCACTTAAATCCCTTGTAAGGGGCTATCCATCGATATTTAGTGGCATTTAACCAGTTAGTTACAGTTGCAGTTATGTCTTTTATATTCCACTAATTCCCGTCAATAGTTCTAAGTAGATTATAAAAAAGACTTTTTGGAAATCATTTTGGGACCAAATTAATTGTTTATTAGGAAACCCAGTGGCATTGTCATATGATACTGTATTATTTGGTATGTCAATGAAAACAAAGAGTCAGATATCATCAAATAATAAGTTATTACTCATAATGACTGGGGTTGCCATTCAACAAATTACCTATAACTGGAATAACTCGAGTAGACTAAATTATAATTTTTGGTGGAATTCATTATGTCATATGTATAAAATGGAAAGAGTAATAGCAACACAGTGAGGATATATTAAGAAATTTCAAAATGTGTGGGAGCCATTAACAAAATTTTGTAATGATTAGATGTTACTTTTCCCTTAATTCTTAAAGTTCATTTTTCAGGGAGGGGGGATTTTAAGTATAACATCTTATATAAAGTAATTTAATTACTTGTTATGAAGGAGTGGGAAGGGAGGGAGATAAAATTTTATGATTGGCATTATTGCTGAATATTAAGTGATATTCTCAATGTGCAAATGTGTTTATGTATTATCACACTTATTGTACGTATAAAAATGAATAAAGATTTACAAAAAAAAAAAAAAAAAGACGACTAGATTACAGAATAATTCCATACCATATCATACAGTTTCTTAAATCCCACAATTTTCTGATAGGAAACATTGCGATTTACAATTTAGGGATCCTTTTACTAAGGCGCGCTAACCAATTTAGCACGCTAATGGATTTAGCATGTACTAATGATTAACACATGCTAAATGCTAAGGCGCCCATTATATTCTATAGGCGCTTTAGCACGCGCTAAATCCGTTAGTGCGCCTTAGTATAAGGACCCCTTCGTTGCAGGACCTACAGTTCACATTACAGCAAACTTTTCAGATCTTAGATCGGTAAGTTTCAAGGGGTTATAGAGAGTAAAATATGTGTCTTTAGCATTTTCTTGAAACTGTTATAGATGGAGGGTCATCGTACGTCCAGTGGCAGGCTACTCCAGCTGCGGATATGGAGACAAAAAAAGGAAAGATGCCAGACCTCCAGGGGAGGGAGGGGAAATGGGAAGAAGAAAAAAGGAGACCCTGGCAAGCGAGTTATCAGAAGACAACCAGAGCCTGGGACCAACATGATTTCAATAATGACCAGACAACAAAAGGTAGAAAAAATAATTTTATTTTCTGTTTTGTGATTACAATATGTCAGATTTGAAACGTGTATCCTGCCAGAGCTGGTGTTAGACCGCGAACGTGAGCTAAGATTTAAAAGAGAGAGGAAAAGTTTTTTTTGTTTGTTTATTTTGTAGGAGAGGGTAAAGGGGGTGAAGAGGGACAAAGGGGATGAAGAGGCTATAAAAGGGGTGAAGAGGTAATAAAATAAACCCACCAAGATGTTTGAAAAAACACCCAATTGGGCAGGAAAATTGAATTGAAATTTTTTTTCCCTGAATCGGGCAGCACTAGTAGCCAGTGTAGATCTTCTAGCAATGGACTAGTTTTTTCAGATCTGCTTACTTGAACGGTAAGTCTAGCTATTGTATTTTGTAGCCTCTTAAATTCTCTTTTGGCAATGCCATAATATAAGGAGGTACAGTAGTCTAGGTATGGGAGTAATACTGTTTGGTCAACTATTCTGAAGCTGCTCTTAATTGCCTGAGTCTGAAGAAGAATTTGTTAACCAAGGAGTCGATCTGGGCTTCGAAGCTGAGATTGGAATTCAGAATGACACCTAGTATCTTTGAAGTTTTCTCAATCTTTAGCTTTTCTCCAGTCTAGCCAGCACTAGATTGGTATTTGGCGGTGCGCTATAGTCACCAAACCAGAGAATTTTTGTTGTTAGTTTGTTGAGTTTGAGGACGTTTTCTGTGCCCATATACCCAAGTCTTCAATAATGCCCTTTAAGTATTAGAGGGTATCATCAACGGACTCTTTGACTAGGCATAGGAGGAAAATATCGTCTACATATGAGAATGTGTGGACATAGGGAAAAGCAAACTTAGGACTCCTTGTACAAAACCATGGTAGCAATTCCCATGTGTCAAATGTGATACAGCCCATACAATTCCTATGGACTGTCGCATTTGTCGTGCCGGGACTTGGTACCGCAGCTTTGCAAAAGGGGCCCTTAATGCAGTCTTAATAGATGAGATTTTCAAAGCAGAACAGTTTTGATAGCTTTTTAAAAAATAGCATAGAATGGCTCTGAGCTCCAACCGGTTGATCAACCATTTCCACTGAGAGGGCGTCCAATACTCCCTGAATGGGACGCTGATTGCAGTGGGCTCCCCAGCCACAAAGGCTGACATCTGCCATCACCAAGACCCAGGAGGCAATCTACAGTGGTACACTCTTGCATAGTGATTGCGGTAGAAGCCCCCAGTCATGCTGGCCCAAGCCTCCAGAGTCCAGGGAAGACTGATCCGTAACGCATCCCTGTGCAGAGCCCAGGGAAAGGATGCATGTGTACTCTTGCCCAAGGAACTACATCCAACATGGCAGCCACGGATCCCAGGTCCTGAAGATAGTCTTATGCTGAAGGAGCTGATAGACCCAGAAAGGGAACACACCTATCTACTGGAAAAGAGCTAGTGTACAAATCCTTGCACAACACGGCTCCAGACTATATGTCAACCAAGCTCCCTCCATACATACTGAAAAGAAAACTCTGCTCCCAGGAAGAAACACATCTCCAAACACCCCAGGGGTCATGGCTTTCAACTGCAAAATATAAAACAGAGAGCTACAACCAATGAACAACGGGATTCAAAAGTACCGTATTTTCACGGATATAACGCGCGCGTTATACGCGTTTTTACCTACCGCGCATACCCCTCGCGCGTTATATGCCTGAGCGCGGTATACAAAAGTTTTTAAACATAGTTCCCACCCCGCCCGATGCCCGATTCACCCCCCCAGCAGGACCGCTCGCACCCCCACCCCGAACGACCGCTCGCACGCGCTCCCACCCGCATCCGCATCCACGATCGGAGCAAGAGGGAGCCCAAGCCCTCTTGCCCGGCCGACTCCCCGACGTCCGATACATCCCCCCCCCCGGCAGGACCACTCGCACCCCCACCCCGAAGGACCGCCGACTTCCCGACAATATCGGGCCAGAAGGGAGCCCAAACCCTCCTGGCCACGGCGACCCCCTAACCCCACCCCGCACTACATTACGGGCAGGAGGGATCCCAGGCCCTCCTGCCCTCGACGCAAACCCCCCTCCCCCCCCAACGACCGCCCCCCCCAAGAACCTCCGACCGCCCCCCCAGCCGACCCGCGACCCCCCTGGCCGACCCCCACGACCCCCCCACCCCCCTTCCCCGTACCTTTGGTAGTTGGCCGGACAGACGGGAGCCAAACCCGCCTGTCCGGCAGGCAGCCAACGAAGGAATGAGGCCGGATTGGCCCATCCGTCCTAAAGCTCCGCCTACTGGTGGGGCCTAAGGCGCGTGGGCCAATCAGAATAGGCCCTGGAGCCTTAGGTCCCACCTGGGGGCGCGGCCTGAGGCACATGGGCCCAACCCGACCATGTGTCTCAGGCCGCGCCCCCAGGTGGGACCTAAGGCTCCAGGGCCTATTCTGATTGGCCCACGCACCTTAGGTCCCACCAGTAGGCGGAGCTTTAGGACGGATGGGCCAATCCGGCCTCATTCCTTCGTTGGCTGCCTGCCGGACAGGCGGGTTTGGCTCCCGTCTGTCCGGCCAACTACCAAAGGTACGGGGAAGGGGGGTGGGGGGGTCGTGGGGGTCGGCCAGGGGGGTCGCGGGTCGGCTGGGGGGGCGGTCGGAGGTTCTTGGGGGGGGCGGGCGTGGGGGGGGGAGGGGGGGTTTGCGTCGAGGGCAGGAGGGCCTGGGATCCCTCCTGCCCGTAATGTAGTGCGGGGTGGGGTTAGGGGGTCGCCGTGGCCAGGAGGGTTTGGGCTCCCTTCTGGCCCAACTACACAAAGGTACGGGGAAGGCGGGTGGGGGTGTCGTGGGGGTCGGCCAGGGGGGTCGCGGGTCGGCTGGGGGACGGGCGGAGGTTCTTGGGGGGGGGCGGTCGTTGGGGGGAGGGGGTTTGCGTCGAGGGCAGGAGGGCCTGGGATCCCTCCTGCCCGTAATGTAGTGCGGGGTGGGGTTAGGGGGTCGCCGTGGCCAGGAGGGTTTGGGCTCCCTCCTGGCCCGATATTGTTGGGGAGTCGGCGGTCCTTCGGGGTGAGGGTGCGAGTGGTCCTGCCGGGGGGGGGGATGTATCGGACGTCGGGGGGGGGCATCAGGCTTTCAGGATGGGGACAGACCTTCAAGGGGGGACAGTGCACGGAAAGTCAGGGGGGGTGAACGGAGAGTCGGGACAGCGCACGGAAAGTCAGGGCGGGCGAAAGGAGCGTCGGGCATCATGCGCGGTATACCCGTGAGCGCGGTATACAAAAGTTTTTGTACATGTCATTGTGATTTCTGCGCGCTATACCCGTGTGCGCGTTTTACACGGGTGCGCGTTATATCCGCGAAAATACGGTAAATCTCAAAGATAAGAAAAAGAAATCCCTAAAGGGTATATACCACAGAAAAATACTATAATATCAGAGCAATGTACTCAAATTACAAAGTTAGAAATATTGTACATATTTATTAATTTAAAATTTGCAAAAATATCACAAAATTTTTCATAAAATAACATGCACAAAACACCATACAAACACTGCAAACAAACCAAGCAAACCAGACAAAATATAACAACATATAACATATAACAAGCACTATCAAACCAGGCTGGAAAAGGCCACACAAAAAAATCATACATTGATATATAAATATAGCTGTTTTCAAAAGTTCATAAATCACTTAGCTTGAAAATTCGAAGTCTTCCTGGAACAATGTCCACGAGGAATAAAGCAAGCAAGATGATTGTGGGCCATCCAGAGAGGAAACTGCAAAATGCCAGATGACGATTCTACTCCCATTTCATACCAAGCTTTTGAAATCAACTACCCCCACAGATCAGATCTCATGAACGGCTCATAAACTTTAGAAAAGCAATAAAAACTTCCCTCTTCACCTAATCCCCTGCCTATTGTCGTGTGATTAAAAAGTAATGTATATTCATCAGTAAATGTCAAGTTAGGCTGAAAATATTGTATTGCCAAATTGTAAACTGTTTGTCTGTATACTATGTATGTTAATCTTTAACCCTTTCTGAGCTCAGGGGGGGAAATTGGATAGAAAATAGATAAATAAAAATGTCTTGAGAAGCAGTATTTGCTTGATATCTGGTCTACAGTATATTCTTTGAAGAAATGACTGTTACCATGAAACAACGGCTTTTGTTGGGGGACCTAGCTGAATGAGATAAACTTTTTGTCTGCTCTATTTTTGATTGCTGGATTGATCAAGTCTTCAGCCTTGTGAGGGTTTTTAAAAAAATACCTACGATGGTTCAAATCAAGAGTGCAGTACTAAGAAACCCCCTCCTATACTAACGCATAGCGTGGGTTTTAGCAGCGGCAGTAACTGCTCCGACACTCATAGAATCCTGTGAGCGTCGTAGCAGTTACCGCCACTAAAACCCACGCTTCGCGTTAGTAAAGGAGGGAGTTTAAAGTTAGGTAAGTCAGCATTTGTTTATCATCTGAGGCTTTTTCCTCTGCTTTTCTATGATTAAATCACTGATTTGTAGTGTATATTTAGTGGGGAGATTTATGTTGTATTGCTTATAAAGTCTTGAGTACTCACATATGTGCCCCATATTTATAGAATTACTTTGATATTCATGTGCAATAATGGTCGGTGTCAGGTCAAAAGCGCGCCGGGACAAAGGCGCGAGCAGACAATTGAGCGCAGCGCGGAGGCGCGCACCAAAGAAAATTACTGTTTTTAGGGCTCCAATGGGGGGGCGTGGGGGGAACCCCCCCACTTTACTTAATACAGATCGCGCCGCGTTGTGGGAGCGTTGTGGGGGGTTTGGGGGGTTGTAACCCCCCACATTTTACTGAAAACTTCACTTTTTCCCTGTTTTTAGGGAAAAAGTTAAGTTTACAGTAAAATGTGGGGAGGTTACAACCCCCCAAACCCCCCACAACGCCGGCATGATTTGTATTAAATAAACTGGGGGTGCTCCCCAACAAAAACACCCGTCGGAGCCCGTAAAAACAGTAATTTCCTTCAGCGCACGCCTCCGTCTTGCGCTCAGTTGTCGGCGCGCACCTCTGTCTTCCGCGTTGTTGCCTATGAATCATAATGGTCACATGCGAAATGCATGACAGAGTGCAATAATAGTTAGTTATTCAATTTTCTATACTGTTCTCCCAGGAGAGTTCAGAATGGTTTACATGAGTTTATTCAGGTACTCAAGCATTTTCCCCTGTCTGTCCCGGCAGGCTCACAATCTATCTAATATACCTGGGGCAATGGGGGGGGGGGGGGGGGGAGATTAAGTGACTTGCCCAGGGTCACAAGGAGCAGCGTGGGTTTGAACCCACAACCCCAGGGTGCTGAGGCTGTAGCTTTAACCACTGTGCCACACTCTCCCCTGTGTTGATCTATGTGCAACGGTGTGGGGTCCAGCATCAGCTTCTAGGCGTTTTGGTTCTCTTTTTCATGTATATTTGTGGGTTTTACTTTTATGATGGTTTCAGTTTTGAATATTTTTACACAGTGTTGAACAGCTAGTTCAGCAGGGGAAAGCATCAATGAGGAAATTTAAATAAATATATTTCTACTAGCAGATTACCCGGCATTGACCGGATATTTATTTATCCCCAAATTTTCCACTCTTCACATGTCCCCCCCCCCATATGTTCCAGCCCCCTCTTGTCCCTCTCCCCACATGTCCCACAGGAATGTCCCTCTCTATTGGGCTGAACTCGGACTTAAACGGTATCAGTAGTGTCAGTATTCATCTCAGCAAGCCCGAAAACTATGGATTAGACATCCCCTTCCCATCCCCTTTCCGCCCCCACAGAATTTTTCCCCAGATAGTAAGTCATATGTGTACCAAGTTTGGTTGAAAGCTCTCCATGCATTTCAGAGTTATGCTGAGTATTAATCTCAGCGAGCCTGAAAACACTATGGGGTAGACACTAAAATCTGTTGTTTTCGATCATTTTTACATGTCCCCCTTCCCCCCCCACACACACTGTTTGTTCCCAGATAGTAAGTGATATGTATACCAAGTTTGGTTGAAATCTGTCCATGCGTTTCAGAGTTATGCTGGAACATACACACACACACAGATACATCCGATTTTATATATACCGGTAGTTAGATAGATTAAGATTTGCCTTTCCTGGCTAGTTAGTAACACGCCAATATGCATACGTGTGATAGCCATATTTCTTATTTGTTACAGCAGAGCTGTTCAATCAAATTGAAGTTGAAATGCGTGACTTCCTCCGTCCTTAAACTCTGTAATGTTTCCAAAGTGTTGGTCATTAATGGGGTGAGAGAGAAAGAAAGATTAGGTCATTATGAGTAACAGACAGGTGCCAGCAGGCCCCACGGCTGTCACTGTTTTATTTACAGAATCACAGTCATTTCATTGCTCATGCAGAAGACAGGATCAATAGCAGTCAGTCTATTGACAGAACACATGACAGCTGAACTCTATTCCAGGTGCAGAGCAGCGAGGCTTGTCTCGTACATGCAGGATCCGAAGCATTCACAAACAAAGCTCAGGAGACACATGTAACGTAGGTGCTGAAAGGATTCCCCCCCCCCCCCCCCTTATGTCACAGTTGCTAGGGCAACTGTATATGAATCACAAATTTCAATGTGGAATAGCAAAGCAGGCTTTCTTTATTCCCCTCTTTTAGCTCTTTAATTTGGAATCTAGACCTTATATGTGTTTATGCAAGGTAATGTCAATTCATTCTCCCCTCACCAAAACAGAACTTTTTTCCTTGTTTATGTTTTGTTGGGTTCCATATCTGTGCCTGTTTAAGTAAGTCACACTCTGAACTCATGTATATCATTAAATGTATTCTGAATTGGAAAATTATGGAAAATGGAAAACAGTGCAGTTGAAGAATCCTGGCAAATGCCATCATATTGAAAGAAGGCCAACAGATTTTCCAAGCATCACCGGTACCACAGAGAACAGCATTTTTTTCTAAAATACTGAATGTCTTTTTCAGCTTCAATAATGCACTTTCAGGTTAATTTTATAACTGCATGTGTGGGAAGAAAGTAAGCAGATAATGGTTTTCTCTGTGCAGGTTTTGCCAAATTTTCAAAGCAATGTACATATTTCTGCTTTTAAAATTACACAGTACACCAAAAATTCTATGTTCTCAAATTTACACCTGCCCTTTGACATGTAAATATAAACCCATTCCCAACCCTGCCACAGGGATGCCTCTTCAAACAGTGAAAAAAATCTACTTGTTAACATGCTTTGCACATGTAAGCTTACCCAGTATCATACAGACAATTTCTGAATATAAAATACTGCTTTATGAGCTTTTGAATATCTTACTCCTAAAGGGTGATGGATTTCATATACTACCTTTCTGTGGTACATAGGTAGCGGAATGCCCTTTTGTTGGGGGGGGGGAAGCAAGAGCAGAATCTTGTGACAGCCTCTCACCAGCTCCTGACTCCCCCACCCACCTCCTCCTGGCGCTGTATTTTTTAATCTTTGGGCAACCACCACACAGCGTTAACGATCAGGCCTGCCCCCAGAAGTAGAAGAAGGGTTCCAGGGCAGGCATGATCGTTGATGCTGTGCAGCGGCTGCTCTAAGATTTAAAAGTACTGTACAATGCTGGGAGGGGGATGGATGGGTGGGAGCTGACCGGCAACCGCCAATCTTTGGGGAGGCCATGGCCCTTCCCGTTCTGACGCTCCTGCTGTGGTACAACCAAAGTGGTTCATGTATATTATATCCAGGTACTTTGTCCCAAGTAACCCACAATCTAAGTTTTGTGCCTGGGCCAATGGAAGGTTAAGTGACTTGCTCAGGGTCACATTCAGCTGCAATGGGATTCAAACCCAGTTCCCCAGGTTCTCAGGCACTGCAATAACATTAGCCATTAGTCTATTGCTCCACACCTAATCTCTAATAGAGGGTAATTTTATAATGGGATGATTAGGCAGTAATGACACAAACAAAGGCCATCTTTTACTAAGCCACGGTTGAGGTTTCTACAGCAGCTCGGGGCGTTAAATGGTCTGATATTCATAGGAATTCTATGAGTGTCAGAGCATTTAGTGCCAGGGCAGGATTAATTTGTCGAGGGCCCCTAGGCACACAAGTACACTGAGCCCCCTTCCCCGCCCCGCCCCACCTTGCGCCCAGGCAGAAACAGGAAGCTGCGTCAGAGGATAGCTTTGGGCAAGCAGCACCGCTTGCAAAATTACAGTTCCTGTTGCCTTTCTTACCTGCGTTGCTTGCTTGTCTTACTTTCCATTGATGGGGGGCCGCATTGCTGATCGGGGGGGGGGGGGCTGCTTTGCCAATCGATGCTGGAGGGGCCCATCGCTGTTTGGAAAAAACAATGTTGATGCCCTCCTTCATAGGGCCCCCCTGACCATTTCGGGCCCTAGGCACGTGCCTACTTGGCCTATTGGTTAATCCTGCCCTGTTTAGCGCTCTGGGCCATGGTAGAAACCTCTACCGTGGCTTAGTTAAAGAGGGCCAAAGTAATTCTATAAACATGAGCACCCACATTAAGGCATCAAATGCAGGTATAAATCATGAGAATACCATCAAATGTGATGATATATTTTATAATTACAGTGGTGCCTCGCATAACGAACGCCTCGCACAGCGAACGCTGCGCACAACGAACTTCATGTCTTGCTTCCTACAACGAACTTCGTTTCACACAATGAAGTCGCCCGAGCTGCATCCTTCCGCGCAGGCACTGCGCTTAACTGCCCTCTCTCCGCCTGGCTCCCTGTGCAGTGGCGGACCGTCGGCTCGCAGGGGCCCGGCGCCTACTGCTGATGCGTTGGGGGGGGCGGAGCTACTCTCGCCGCTTCCCCGATGCTAGAAAAAAAAAAAAAATGAACAGTTAAGTCCCAGTTTTTGCCGCTGAGACTCTGCCCTCTCTCACTGTAAAATTATTGTTTATACAGTATATCATGGCTTCTAAAAAAAGCAGGAAGGTGATTTCTGTTGAAATTAAACGGGAAATAATTAGAAGGAGTGAATGTGGGGTAAAACAGTGTGACCTCGTCAAAGAGTTTGGCCTCAGCAAAACCACCATTTTCACCATTTTGACAAATAAGGATGCAATAAAATCAGCCAAAGTAGCCAAAGGAGTATCAAAACTATTTCATGAAAAACATAGGTCTTCAATCCACGAGGAAATGGAGAGGCTATTAGCAATTTGGATTAAGGACAGGCAGGTGAAAGGCGATGTGTTGTTTTAAAAAACAATTATGTTTTTAGATGTATCTAAATAAAAATAATAACAAAACATTTATCTTTTTTTATGTCATCTTAGCATATTTTATGCTACAGAACGAATTATTTTTTTTAACATGTATTGTTATGGGAAAACGCGTTTCACATAACGAACTTTTCGCATAACAAACTTGCTCCTGGAACCAATTAAGTTTGTTGTGTGAGGCACCACTGTATGTACATATTTTATAAACATAACCAAGCTCATTGTAAATTAGAAGGTCATCCTACTCTAGAATTTTGTTTAAATTCTCTTGTATTTGTTGTAAATCAGTTTTTGGTATGTCACCTGGGTATCTTGTTCCTCACTTTTCTTTGCATCACTCTAACAAGAATACACACAGAGAGCACCTGTTTACATATCCCCCTATAAAATCTTGTCGTTACAAGAAGTTTTTTGAGAGAACTGCTAAATTGAATATATGGCTTGGAAAAATTTTGTTAGAGGCTTCTTCCTATTTTGATTTCAGAAAACTGTTAAAGACATAGCTATTCGATAGGTATCTTAATGCATCTTGTTTTTAACTTAATAAGTTTTTTTCTCATTTTAACCTCATATATTTTATCTGCTTGTACTTTTATCTGCATTGTATGTTTTAGCTCTACTTTTTGTGAACCGCCTTGAACTTTTCCGGTATGGCGGTATACAAAAATAAATTATTATTATTATTATTATTCCTCCAATACTACACTTGTTAATTAAAGATCTGGTGACAACTGCTGAGAAAACTGGGATGCTTACATCAAAAGAAGCTTCTTTCTAACAGGAAAGTCATCCAAAAACTGCAAAGATTTATTTCCTCCCTAAAATTCATAAGGATTTGATGAGACCACTGGGTTGGCCTATAGTCTCCACTAGGAATTCATTATTAGAGCCCCTTTCTAAGTTTGTGGATTTTTATTTTTTAAATCCCCCCTCCCCACCCCCCACACACACACGTTTACTAAACTGCCATAGCGTTAATAGCGAAGGTAGGCCACCAACCCTCCAGCTGGAAACCCCCCCCCCCCACCTAGCATAGCCGGACCAACCCCCCAGCCCACCCCAACCCCCACCCCTACCTTTAATAGTTGGCCAGAAAGATGGATGTTTTTTCCGGCCGGCCGGCAGGCCAGCTTTCATCTGAATGGCGGACCTGCCCCGACCCGGTGCATTGTGGGATGCACCGGGACGGGGTCTGATATGCCCAAGAGCCCAGGCCCCTCCCATAGGGCAAATTGAAATCTTAGACCTGTCTCCAAGTGCATTGTTTTCAATTTTTAAAAGGTGGAGGTTTTTCTGACCAATGATTGCTCCAGTATGTGATCAGTACTTGAATGCTATCTGGCTTCGCAGTTCTGTTTCACTGAGCACTTGAGATCTTTTTCTCCACCTATGACATTTGTCATTCCCTTTTATGCAAAATATAAAGATAGCAGATGTAAATTTGAAAAAAAAAATACAAATCAATTTACAAATTAACAAATAAAACAAATAATGGAAAATAAGATGATACTATTTTAATGGACTAATACATTTTTAAATTAGCTTTCAAAGGTCAAAACCTCTTTCCTCAGGTAAGTAAAGTATACTGCTGTTACAATATCCTGTCCTGACCTGAGGAAGAAGAATTTGGTCTCTGAAAGTTAATAAAAATGTATTAAAATGAATCCAATTAAAGGATCATCTTATTTCCATTTTCTATTTATAAACATTTATCAACACAGCTATAATACTACTTTATCCTAAAGCAAAAAAAAATAAATAATAGAAATTTTTTCTACCTTTGTCATCTAGTTTCTGCTTTCCTCATCTTCTTGTCATTCTCTTCCTTCCATCCATCCACTTCCTCCCCCTTCCATCTCTCTTTCCCTTCCATCCCTCTTTCCCTCTGGTATCCATCATCTTCCGTTTCCCTCATGGTCTGACATCTCTCTCCTTCCATCCCCCCTGTGTTTTTTTTAGCATATCTCTCTTCTCATTTCCTCCATTCAGATCTGATATCTCTGTCTCCTTCTCCCTTCCTCCCATGCTCTGGCATTTCTCTCTCCTCTCTCCTCTCTCTTCCCTTTCCTTTTCTTCCCTGGTCTTCCTTCCTTATTTTCTATCTCTGTCTAAATTAAATTCTTTCTTACTATCCAGTCCTACCCACAGCTTGCCACCCCTTTCCTTCACCTCGTCCAGTATCTCACTAACTCTATCCTCTTCCCACATCTAGCATATGCCCTTTTTCTTTATCCACTCCTTCCATCCAGTATATGTTCTCATTCTCCACTTCCATTCAGCATTCCCACCTCTCTCCCCTCCCAACTGACATCCAACATCTGTACTCTTCTCTCTCTCCCTTCATCCCACTTTCATCTGCCCCCTTATCTCTCTCCCCCTCTACCCCAATTCCATCAAGTTATTCTACCCCCTCACCTTCCCACCGCTGCTGCTGCTTTCTCACACGCTTCTGACGGCACAAGATAAACCTCAAGCACTATTTAACCTCTTTCCCTTGTTGGCTCATCTCCCTCCTTTCCCCTCACCTTTGTGGTTGCCTTTCTGTTTCAACATCAACATTTTTTTTCAGATAGGCCTCACGCAGCAGCTGTTCTCTTAAGTTGCAAGCGGCTGCTTGGCCCAAAGCTTCCCCTTTGATGCAAGCTACCCAGGCGGAAACAGGAAACTGTGTCAGAGGGGAAGCTTTGAGCCGAGCAGCCACTTGCAACTTAAGAGAACAGCTGCTGCGTGAGGCCCATCTGAAAAATATAACGTTCTGAGCTCCCTTGAGAGAATGGTATAGAAAATTGAATAAATAAATAAATAAATAAATAAATAAATATATAAAGGACTATTGGGGTTGTAGACAGGTGGGTATAGTAGGTTTTGGGGGCCTCACCATGACTTATAAGGGAGTTGTGGTGAGATGTTTATGTGGCATCCTTTTTGTGATGTTTGCAGCAGTGCCCTGTAAGGTGCCCCACTACTCTGTTGCCATGTCTGGGTGGCCAGTCCATCACTTTGCTGGCCCATCCCATGTCCAAAAGATCTTGTTCTAGGCATTATTGACTTGGATGAATTTTTGGATGAAAATGGGGTATAAAGATAGACAACTTAGCAATCTGGGTGATCAAAACAGTTGGACGTACAGTTAGACGATTTAAAAAAAAAAAAATATATATATATATATATATATTTTGGACGTATTTTTCAAAAATGGACTTTTTCCATGTCCGACTTTGGGTGACTAGCGACTTAGGCCCAAAGTGGACTTAGATGTATTTTTTGATTATGCCCCTCCACGTGTTTGATATATCTTTGTTTAGCTATGGAAACTCTTATCAATATATAAAACCAAATTCAAATAAGCTGATACAAAAATGTGACTCTGAAAGCTCATTCACAGCTACAGAATCTCACTGAAGAATGTGCTTTTGCTTTTCTTAATGAATTCTTGAGCCACACTCAATTAATGTACTAATAAAGAAAAAGTGCTTTAGCAGTAATGTACTAGTAAATAAAATCAAAATAACAAAATACACTGGATTTTGACCAATGATCTCTTTATTGCTCTCATATCATTTCAAGGACAGATGGAATTCTGAAAGCACAGAGTTCTTTTTTACATAAAACATCTCAATCCAGGATAATGGGACTGAATGTTGCCTTCAAAGAGCTTAATGACTCCCAGGGAGAACACTGGTGAAATTAATTTTATCTCCTAGAGAGGTCTGAAAATTAATTTACTAAATGAAACCAGTTCATTAATAGTTTAAAATAAGCAATCCCTACACAGAATCTCATGTAAGATGATTGCAAAACAACCAGGGTAAAGAAAAATAATTAGAGGTCAAACACTATTTGCTTTTATCAGGTGTTGTTAATTGCTTTAAAACAAAATCCTGTTCTTAAGTACTTTACTTTTTCTTTTCAAATAATTTCTTCTTATGTACATTCACCAGTTCTTTTCCAAAGCACTTGCCTTTTGGAGAGCTGTGATAAACACTAAGGAGCTCATAATCGAAAGAGAAAAACGTCCATAAACCAGCCTAAGTCGGCACTTGGACGAACATTTCCCAAATACGTCTAAGTGCCGATACTAAAAACGGGTTTTGGACGTATTTCTAAATGACCTAGGCCTTTATAGTGCCACTGAATGACCAAAGCTTTTGGGAGGAGTGTCGAGGGCGGGAGTTGGGTGGGACGTGGATCGGCTTAGACTTAGTCGTACAGCATGTATAACCGAAAGTTATACAGCCCACGATCGACGGAACTTGGACGTTGTGACTTAGACCATGTAAAACATGGTCTAGGTCACAAAAAAACACCTAAAGTCGCCAGAGAAGCACTGCAAACACATAAAACAGACTCCCACATACTACCCCAGTGATCCCCGACCCCCCCACCCCCATAAAAATATTAATCACACCTTTAAAATTCAGCCTCCAGACCATCATCACCTGGTTGCCTGGCATAGGAAAGCCTAGTCGTCCAGCACAGAGGCAGCTTAAGTTGTCTTGGGGTGGGTTAGGGACTCATGGAAAGGAGGACCCATGCCCATAAGCCCCTGTAATTACTGCATTGATAATGAAACATGTGCACTCCCCTATACACCCCCAAAACCCTTTTGTACTGGCATATAAGTGGCTCCTGCAGCCATAAGGGGTATTGGGGTGGTAGATATGTGGGTCTAGGGGATTCTAGGGGTGGTTTGGGGGGGCTCACCGTAACCTATAAGGGAGCTGTAGTGAAGAAAAGCCATGGCACCCTTTTTGTGAAGTTCACAGCAGTGCCCTGTAAGGTACCCCACTATTTAGGTGGCATGTCTGGGTGTTCAGTCCATCACTTTGCAGACCCTTCCCACATCCAACAGGGCTTGTTCTAGGTGTTTTGGACTTGGACAAAAAGTTAGATGAAAATGTGGTATAAAGATGGACGATTTAGTGACTTGGACGATCAGATCTGCAGGACGTATAATTAGATGATTTTTGAAAGTAAAAAAATTTTGGACGTATTTTTCGAAAATGTGTCCTAGGCTGTTTTTTACTTTGGACGACTTGTGAGTTGGACGTAAACGAACATAGACGTCCCTTTCAATTATGCCCCTCCACGTTTCACCATATGTGTAAGATTTTGCAAGAAGCCAGCTGGTTGACATCAGAATACAGTGTGCCCACAAAAACACTCCTTGATTTTAAATGGTTACAAAACCAAAATTTATTGGAATATTCTTTCACCTTTGAGGCTACAGTTTCGTCATCTCATAAAGTTTCATATGGTATCTGTTGATTGCATACACTTGATGTGCGCCCCACCTGTTACTCGGCAAACATCGATGCGATAATCGAGCTCGGACCAGATTCTCCAAAACATATCTGGTGTGATTGCGTTCATAGCTTCAGTGATGCGTTCCTGCAGATCATCCATAGTTGCCGGTAGTTGAGGTATGTACACTCTGTCTTTCACGTAACCCCAAAGGAAAAAGTCACAAACAGTAATGTCTGGTGATCTCAGGGACCACTTGAGGAATACCTGGTCATTTTGTTGCGTTGCATTGTCTGAAGGTTGTAACTTCTGCACCAATCGCAGCTTATAAGGGTGAAAGTGTAAGCAATTGTGTAAGATCTTGCAAGCATGCTTTTTGGGACTTGTATTTGCTGTCATCTTATTTATAAGATTAATAAGTTTTGATTTTGTAACCATTTAAAATCAAGGAGTGTTTTGTGGGCATCCTGTATAAAGTCAGAATTATCATGATGGGTCAAAGCAATGGTCCCTTGAACCCAACATCCTGTCAAATGGAAAAAGCAAAAAGATGCCTTCTCTGTTGTTCATTACCAGACATAGGAGGTGAAAACTCCACACCTGCCCAGCTAATAATACATGCTGATGGATCTGTCTTCCAGAAAATTATCCAAATCTTCTTTTAAACCTAGCTATATTATTAACTTTGACCACATCCTCTAGCAACAAATTCTACTGCTGTGTCGCAAGAGGTCACAGCAGCCATTTTATTTAGGCAGCCACAAGGCAAGAGGCAAGAGTGAGTGGGCTTTGCTCCTGCCCTCAAAGTCCCCACATGAAAGATAAGCTAAAGGATGGGGGCCATCCTGGGGTGGGAGAGGAGGGTTGTGAGTCTCATGGGCTGGAGGAAGGGGAGGGGAGGAGGGGGGCTACCTTAATGAGTGGGAAGGGGTCATGGGACTTAAAAAACAAATTTACCAAAGTATAGCTGGGGGGATTAAAGAAGAGAACTCCTTTGATCCAAATGAACACTTTTTACACATCTACAGTAAATGTGCAAGGGAGCAGCTGTAAATCCTGACATTGATATATTGGGACAAACCTGTACATTCTCTGTTTAAAATGGAAAATACACATATAGATTTTAGCTCTGCCCAAGCCCCACCCAAACTGCTCCCCTTTGAGGTCTTCAAACAGTGCAATTATACAAGTGGAAAAATTGGCTTTCTAAATGCCAGTATTTACATGTGTAAATCTCAACGAGGATGTCTATAACAAGGGCCTTATTGTGCATTAAGTGAAAAAATACTTTTTATAGGTGGTCATACCCACTTCACTACTTTGTTAAACCTTGCTCATTTAGGTATGCCCCCTCCCACCCACTCTCTGCCCTTTTGATTATACATGGAATGGTCTTTCGCTATGCAGTAAAACAGAGGTGCCCACACTTTTTGGCTTGCGACCACGTCAAAATGATCTACCAACAATAAAATTTTTAAAAACACAAAGCACACTGTACGCAGAGAAAATGTTAATTATCATTTATATTCCGGGTTTTTTTCAAAGAGGTCAAGGCAGATGACTTTATGCAATGTCACCTCAGTGACAACTATACAAAAATAGACAAATGTACCCCCTCCCTTTTTACTAAACTGCGATAGCGGTTTTTAGCGCAGGGAGCTGAGCTGAATGCCCTGCGCTGCTCTCACTGCTCTCGCTGCTCATAGGCTCCCTGCACTAAAAACTACTATTGCGGTTTAGTAAAAGGGGGCCATAGTGCAAAATATAGACAGCAGATATAAATTCTCAAAACGGACACATTTTGATCACTAAATTGAAAATAAAATAATTAATCCTACCTTTGTTGTCTGCTGATTTCACTTTGGCTGCTGATTTCACTTTGTTGTCTGGTTGCACTTTCTTCTTCTGACTGTGCATCCAATATTCCTTCCCTTCTTTCAGCCTCCTGTATGCTTCCTCTCCTCCAGACCTCATTCCCTCCCCCAACTTTTTCATCATCTCTCCCTGCCCCCTCCCCTTTCTTTCTTTCTCCCTGCCCCTTTCTTTCTTTCTGTCTGTCTTTCTCTCTCCATGTCCCCTTTCTTTCTTTCTCTTTTCATGCCCCCTTTCTTTCTGTTCAATTTTCAAGTTTAATTAAATTTTGATATACCGACCATTGGTTTACAATGCTAAAAATAATGTTAAAATAAATTTTAGAAGGGGGGTAGAAGGAAATAAAATGTAAACATTAAATAGACAAATTACAAATACAAACATGAGCTGAGGGTAAAGAGGGAGGAAAGTTAATAATTACATCATTACAATAAATTAATTAGGGGAAGGGGGGCGGAATAAAGCAATCCCCAGGAAAGGGGATTGCTTCTTAAAAGCTGTTCATGTAATATACTGCTGTACTACTGGAAAAGAAGATATTTAGATGCTATGGTATGCGTCTTGGAATAAGAACGTTTTTAGTTTAGTCTTACATTTGTCAAGTGAATTTTCGTGGCAGAGTTGAGGTGGCATGGCGGTAGTTTTTTGGGTAGCGTGCGCTAATCCGGTGCGTGCGCTAAAAACGTAAGCACACCTTTGTAAAAGGTGCCCTTAATGTAGTTTATTCAAGGTTTTATAAGAGATTCAGCATTGATTTAAGATAGAGGTATCCTTTTAGGGTTCCAATAAATTCAGGATAGCATTGCTGTTGAAATGATCATTTTGATTTATCTCTTTGTCACCCACAGAAAAAGAGCAATCCTGCTCTAAAGGTTCTCACTCCTTCTCTTCCTCTGTGACTCATCCGTTCCTACAAGCATAATTGTTATCTAGCAATCAGTGTAGCCATGATCCGGAAGGTAAAGCTGTGCGATGCAAAGGCAGGCTTTTAATGGCACTGCAATCAAATTTGCCAGGTTGTTTTTCTTTCCCGGATAGATAAATGTATTCAATCAATCTGCTCCTGCACACAGCACTGATTGTTCGATGCATGAAACACATTGCGCTAACTGTACCCCTAGTTTTTCCACAGATACATCAAATATGCGTTTCACATTGAGATACTATAGTAAAATTAGAAGATGGCATAATACGGGATTTCAGTGCTTATTACCAGCATGAACTATTTTAGCACCAACACACAGCACAAATGCTTATAGGTGAAAGAGCAAAATGGAAGCAGTTGATCAGATAAATAAAATGCCTCCCATAAGCTGCTGCTCTTTCTCATGCCTGATTATTTATTTATTGGGATGAGATTTATGAACTGCCTTTATGAAGAGATTCACCCAAGGCGGTGTACAGCAGATATAATTCAACATAAAACTTACAATTTTATTATCAGCATAACAATAGTACTATATAAGCATAAATACAATGAATGAGGTAAAGTTAAAATAATAAATTGAAACTTAATAATAGGATTACCATAACACAGTTTTAAAGATATACTTATGAACAGCACTGAAATTCAAATACAGTATGAAAGAGAGATATAATACATACTAAAAGGGAGACATTATACATATGAAGCATCTAATAAGCACAGTTCTGGATTATTTATTTCATTTATCTCAAACTGGCCTCAAATCCACCTTTATTAAAGTCAAACCACCTCTCAAACCACCTCCAGTGGTTTGGGGTCTCAATGTCATACTTGCTAAATTAATGAAACCTCTATTTGAACCAATGGCTACAGCTCATCTTAAATATCTCACTTGGAAGGTAGTCTTTCTCATCTGAGAACATTCTGAGAATGCCCATGCAACTATTAAGCGTCATTTATAGGCACCTAACTCAACTTAAGTGTCAGTAGGCGTACTGATAAGTGCCAGTATATTAGGCCAGGGTTTTCCTGGCCTAATTTACCAGCACCTAACACAGATGCCTACAGACACCTAAGTCATACCACACTTATTCTCTACCCCTAACCAGGTCCAATTTTTCGCAATTTTTCATAATCTTCTTATCACATCAGTATCTTACATGAATTTTAGGACATCATTAAAGTCCTATTTATTCAGCAAGTTCTTATGAAACCTTGCATGAAAGATATTTTGTAAAGATCAATATGTTAGATCCTTGGTAGTTCGCTGTTACTGTTCAGCTGTTCTTTAATTGTAAGCTACATGAATCTGCAAGGTTTTGCGGGATAAAAATGCGATGTTATGTTATGTACTTTGTGGGTAGGCGCCATGCTGAATTCCGTGCGCAACTTTAATGTTTTTTAATCATATTGTAATTAGCTTGTAATGGTGTTTTCAAATAAAACAGCAATTAAGCTAATTAAAAAATTTTGACTTGCGCACAGAATTTGACTAGGTACTGCCGATCTAGGGCTAGATTCACTAACCTTACTTTTCGTGTCTGATCCATGTCTGATTGCATGGAGGCCGATGAATTCACAAAAGGCCTGCTTGCAAATAGGGACAATTGTTGGCACGCCCCCCACTGACTGCACGGATCGCTGGAGAGTGATCCTTCAGCATGTGCAGACCATCTTCTTTGAATGTAGATGGTCTGCGCATGAGCTGGCCCTCCGTGCTTGGCAGAACAGAAAACTTATTTTTTTTTGCTGTTTTTTTCTTTGCAAGCCCGTGGTTTTAACCTGCTTTAAGCCTGTGTGTTAAAACCACGGGCTTGTACTGCGGGGAAGGGCAGGAGAGTCGGGGTGGCAGGAGAGATTCGGGGCAAGAGCAGGAGATGGGGCAGAGAGTAGATCCTGGCAGGCAGGAGATCGGGGCTCAGAGCAGGAGATCGGGGCAGGCAGAAGATCAGGGCTGAGAGCAGAGAAGCAGGGAAGAGAGCAGGGAGGCAGAAGGCACGGCAGTCAGAAAGTACCTGAGCGACTGGTCCACAGCAGTCGCTTATTTGTGGATCAGTTAGCCCAATCGGTGTCCCTCTTTTTTTTTTTTTTTTTTTAGTGAATCACGTCCCTGCCTACTTTGTATGCCGTTTCCCCTCATTTGCATGCACGGATCGGAATCGGATCGGAGGAGAGGTTAGTGAATTGGGTCAGAGGGATTTCGGTACACGATCGGTTTGATTAGACACCTAGCAGCACTTATCCTAGGCACCATTTACAGAATCAGGCCCTAAGCACTCTCCTTTTTCATATCTAATTTGCCCACTTTTTACAGCTTGTCTTATGTCTCTCCTTTTATTGCCTTACCCCACACAATTTTCTCCTAACTGAGCCTATATGATGTGCCCCTGCAATTCTACTGCCTGCACTCCATTAGTAAGCCATGACAAACAGGAGGCAGCATATGATACATTTATTTTTCTGCCTACATTTAGTTATCTTTAAAACTGATGTTCATGACTCATATACTGTAATATAGGGCGTTAGTAAGGAATGGTAATGATATTAGCTGGTACAGAAAATGTTTTTATTTCCAGAATAGATCTCATCACCTTGTATTTAAAAAAGGAAAACCTGGCCAAGCACAGAACATACCCAGCAGTTAGCAACAAATGCACAGGAAAATGAGAGAGAGCGAAGAGAAAAGAAAGGGAAGAATGATAGAAGAATATGGAAGGGAAAACTAAATTATAGAGAGGAAGGATCTGATTCATTAAAATGCATTGAGTTTTAAAGGCACCACAGGTGGAAAAATAGCTTAATGGTTTATTTATTTAACATATATGCCGCATTATCTTTAATATTCTATGCAAATCACAATAACACTACTATAAATACATAACTAATTGCATATTATGATTCTCAAGTATAATTTATATATACTACAAAAAAATTGTTCAGCTCCAAAATGCTGTCTAAAAAATAGGTTTTCAAGCCCGTCTTAAAATCTCTCACTGTTTGCACTTTTTGCAGGAAAACAATTCCATGTCTCTTCCCCCCTTTCCGTGATCCAGCATAAACAGTGTCTTTCTGAAGATGCCTGGCAGTGGCAGCAATTTAAAGTGCTGTATAGGATCCAAGACAACAAGGATTCACTAGAGGCAGGTCTTGTCAGACAAATCTGATCAATTTCTTTCAACTGGGTGATCAGAGAATTGGATAGAGGGAGAGCGCTAGATGTGGTGTATTTAGATTTTAGCAAAACCTTTGACCGTGTTCCACACAGGCATCTAATTAATAAACTGAGTGCCCTCGGTAGGGGCCCTAAAGTGACAGACTGAGTCAGGAACTGGTTGAGTGGAAGGCAACAGAGAAACATGATGGCACATAAATGCCAAATGGCTCATCCAGTCTGCCATCCGCAGCATCCACTATCTCCTCCTCTCCCTAAGAGATCCTACATTCCTATCCCATGCTTTCTCAAATTCTGACAAAGTCTTTGTCTCCACCACCTCTACAGGGAGACTATTCGACACATCTACCACCCTTTCTGTAAAAAAGTATTTCCTTAGATTACTCCTGAGTCTATCACTTCTTAAAATTAAAGTCATGGGATAAGAGGCAAAGTTCAGTTGTGGATTAGGAATTGGTTATCGGATAAAAACCAGAGGGTAGGATTAAAATGGTAATTTTTCTCAATGAGGGAGAGTAAACAGTAGAGTGCCGCAGGGATCTGTACTGGGACCGATGCTATTTAACTTATTTATTGGCCTGTTTTCTTTGTGGTCAGTTTTTTCTTGTCTTCCCATCTAATCACACGGGTCTGGGTTTGGGGGGGTATCTTTGGGGGAGTGGGGGGTTGGGGGTTTGGGATGTGTGGGGGGGGGGGGTATTTTGGTAAAACCATGTATTGGGCACTCTAGCATTTTTGCCTGGGCGCTCTCCTGTTGTATTGTTTCTGAGTTCCCTGGCTGCCTTGTTTTAGCACTTTACCGGGAGCTGCGGCCGTATGCTTCTTTTTCTTGTTCTGTACGTTGCTGAATTTGCTCAATAAAGAAATATTATAAAAAAAAAAAACTTATTTATAAACGATCTGGAAATTGGAACGATGAGTGGATTGTGAAACATTGCAGGCAGACTTTAGGAAATTGGAAGACTGGGTATCCAAGTGACAGATGAAATTTAAGGTGGACAAATGCAAAGTGATGTGTATTGGGAAGAATAACCCGTTTTCACAGTTACCGGACGTACGGGTTTGCGCTCCTCTGCCAACTGGTGGAGACTGAGAGCACATTGACTTCTGGCAGTGGTGCAAGTGGGCTGTAAATGTAAAAACAAAATCTGAAATAACGATGAGTGAATCAATAAAGATGACTTTCGAAAAACAAAGCCACTGTGTGCAGGGACAGTTTCTCATCTCCACTGTTTTTACATTATAAGAGGACAATTACAAAACAGTATTCCATATTGAGGAAAAACCCCTGAGGCAGGCCTCACAGCCGAAACACATATGTGTCGGGTCTTGAATGAATAAAAAGACTGAGCACCACAGATCTCCCCCTTTGTTTTTCTTTTTTTCAACATATAGATTAGCCAATTAAAAAGCTCCTTCTGGAAAGTTAGGCAAGATGTCATCATGACAGATGAAGGACAAATATCCAACCGACAGCTGACCAGCTAGGCCCACCATAGCCTTTTCAGTGCCTTGGAGGCAAGGGTTCATCCCCCAGTTAATTCTGTGCTCAAGATAAGCTCATTGCACTGGATTCTACCCATGAAAACTCAGCAGAGCACTGGGCACAATCTTTGACTTATAGAACGCTGATCGATCTGATTATGATTTCTGCTTTCATTTTCTGCACGATCTTTAGAGTTTTTACTTTCAATTCTACTGTGCCATCTAGTGAATAGTTGGTGAATTGTGCCCAATGTATTCTAAATACCAAGGGGGTCCAACATTCAATGTTATTTTACCAGGAAGTATAAACGCCGGCCAAATCATATCCAGATTTTCAGCAGCTGCTAAAAATTGGGGCAGACCAGGGTAATCTGAGAATGGAGTTCAGGCGGAGACTGAAGTTACTATGTACGAGGGTGGTTTGAAAAGTTTGGTAAAAAAGCAAGTTAAACAATGTAGTCTCCATCGAGGGCTATACACTAAGGGCTTCTTTTACTAAGGTGTGCTAAGTGTTTTCAGCGCATGCAGCAGATTAGCACATGCTAACCCTGCGCTACGTGGCTAGAACTGCCAGCTCAATGCTGGCATTAGTGTCTAGCGTGCGTGGCATTGTAGTGCGCGCTATTCCGCGCAGTAAAGCCCTAACGCAGCTTAGTTAAAGGAGCCCTAAGTCCAGTGAGTTTCCAGTTTTTTTTGTATCGTTGGAAAAATAGCCTTTGTCAAACTCTGCAAAATACTCACTGATGGCATCGATGACTTAATGGACTGAGTCGCCATTTTATGGAAATTCAAACCACCCCCTCGTACTGCTGACATTCAGTGACAGTTCCCAGTTAACTTAGAACAAAAAAAAGGTAGCTATCCAGATACCACCTCTGAGTATCAGTGGTATCCATGTAATTCCCAGTGGCAGTCTTGGGCCTGGGTATTTATTGCCTCTGCTTGTTATAGGGCCCAGAACGGAATATTCAGGCACAATTCAGCAGGCAGCAGCCCCTGTTTAAAAAAAAAAATCTCTGAAAATTACCCCAGTGACATCTAGTAAATACCAGGCGAATAGACCCTGACTAACTATTTAGTTTTGAATTGCTGTGGAAAGGATTATAAAAAAAAAAAAAAAAAAAGAAGTGTGGCGGATTGGCAGATGACAAAAGAAAAGAAAGCCTTTTTGAAAAGAAGTGGTGAAAGTTTCTATTTAGGAAGCCGTGTTAGGGTTTTTTTATCACTAGCCATGGCAGTAAAAGTTCAGACGCTCATAGAATACCTATGAGCGTCAGAGCTTTTACTGCTGCAGCCGGAAATAAAAAATCCTAAAATGGCTTCATAAAAGGGGGGAGGGGGAGTGTAAGATTTGAGTATATCTTCTTGTTTATCATAATCTGGTTTTATGTCACTCTGGGGTTCTTTTACTAAGGCGTGCTAGCTGATATAGCGCCCGCTAAATGCTAACATGTCCATTATATTCTATGCAAAAAATAATCACCTTATTTTTTGAATTGTTATATGGTTATCACCTTTGAAGAAACAAGGTCCCTTATATTTTATGCGTAATCATTATATTCTATTGGACGCGTTAGTGTTTAGCACACGCTAAATCGGCTAGCGCGCCTTAGTAAAAGAGGGGGGTCTTTTATGAAATGTACTGTAATTAAGTGATTTTCTACTTCTGCTTTAAAAACTTCCCCTTTTATCAAGTTGCATTAGGGTTTTTAAAAAATTGCAGGTCACCATGGTAAAAGTTCCGACACTCATAGAATTCCTATGAGCACCGGAGATTTTACCACAGCGACCTAAGGGACAAAAAAGCCCTTACCCAGCTTGATAAAAGGAGACCTACATTAAGAAGTGAAATGCATATCAGTTTAATTTTAAACTATTCTAATCATTCCAATACAGTTATTCCCTAAATTACAGTAGCCATCTTTGTATCCATTAAAGTATATGAAGAAAAGAAATTTCCTATATTTCCTTTAAATCCAAACTTTTCTCTCTCATATAAACAACTAAAAAAAAACCCTATCAATTTCCTAAATATTTACTTCCATAAATAAATTAAACTCTAAATCATAGGTGTTTCTTGTGATGATAAAAATTCCTTAAGTTTCTCTGGGTCATCAAATTGATAAAATTTCTCCTTGTAAGAAACTCTCATTACTGCAGGGTAATTCAGTCCATATTTAGCTCCCATATCCTTCAAAGGTTGTCTAAATTGTAAGAACTTTTTCCTAATTTGAACAGTCTCTTTTGCAAAGTCCTGTAGAATGATAATTTTGGAATCTTTATATTTTACTTCTTTAACTTCTTTGGATGCTCTTAAAATTTCCAGTATAAGTTGGAATCTTAATACCTTAAAAATCACAATTCTTGGCTTATTATTATTTTGACTTCTTCTCATACCAATCCTATGTGCTTTTTCTATTTCTAATGGAACTTTTATTTTAAGTGGTAGAATTTTTGGAATTACTTCTTCCAAAAAGGCAATCATATCCTTCCCCTCAGCTCCTTCCTTTAATGCAAGTATTCTTAAATTCTGATTTCTAGATCTGTTCTCTATATCAATCATTTTTTTATTTAAGTCCATTAAGATATTATGATCTTCTTTATTACTTTGTTGTATGTGCTCAATTTTTTCTACTCTATTTTCTATCTTATCCATTTTATTAATTAATATATCAAATTTGCTGTTCATAATGGTCATTTCTTGTTTCATTTCTATCATATTCAAATTTATCTTCCTCATTTCTTCCAGTACCTCAATTATATCCAAGGCATCCATAGGCAGAGGTATCTCACTGGACTGTAGATCTTCTTTTAGTCCTTTTGTTTTTCCTGTTGACTTAGAATGAGATTCTGGTATCTTCTGTTTATTTGAAGACATTTTCTCTTGTTTGAGTTAAATTGGAAGAAATATCTGTTAATTAATTCAAATAAAAATTGCTCATGGGAGGGAGCTCAGCCGTTAGCCTGCCATCTACTCGGCTCCAAGTTCCAGAATATTATATAATAATGGAAGATATGGATGGGAGGGATGGGAAAGGGGAAGGGATAAAATTTATATAATGTACCAATGATTGTTTATAAGTGATATATTTATTGTTACTGTGAATGAATATATTTTACACTTAATGTAATTTTGAAAATGAATAAAGAATATTAAAAAAAAAAAAAGAAGTGAAATGAATGTTTCCTCCCCTCAAAACAAAATGAAATTAGGGCCCCCTTTTATCAAGCCATGTTATGGGTTTTTATTGCCAGCCGGCCACTGCAGTAAAAGCTCCGACATTCATATGAATTCTAGGAGCATCGGAGCTTTTACCACAGCCACTGGCGATAAAAACCCTAACATGTCTTGATAAAAGGGAGCCTAGATTTTCTGATGCATGCACTCAAAATAATAGTAATAATAATAATAATATCATCTAGAATTTTGTTTGATGACCTATCTTTCTATTAGGTGGTGTGACTGCCATGTTAATTCACTTGATTAAGCAGACCGCAAACAGCCTGTTCATAGTGCTACTTCTACTGGCTGGCCATCACTGCTGCTGCTTTGAGGCCAGAAGTATGTCAGATCTCGGGGGGGGGGGGGAGGAGAGGGGGAGGGGGGTTGTCAGTAGAGAGGTGCTGCAGAGGGGGCTGGGAGGGAGGGAACATAAGAACATAAGATTTGCCGCTGCTGGGTCAGATCAGTAGTCCATCGTGCCCAGCAATCCGCTCACGTGGCGGCCCTTGGTCAAAGACCAGTTCCCTACTTGAGTCTAGTCTTACCTGCATATGTTCTGGACCAGCAGGAACTTATCTAACCCTTTCTTGAATCCCTGAAGGGTGCTTTCCCCTATAATAGCCTCTGGAAGAGTGTTCCAGATGGAAAGTTTCTACACAGGGACAGGAGGGAGGGATGGAAAGCTACTGCAAATGTGGGAAGAGGAAGAATTGTTGGACCTTGGGGTAGAGGAGAGGAAGTGAGATACAATAAAGAGGTAGAAAGGGTTGAGAGGGAGACATCCTATATATGGTGGAGGGGAGGGAGACAAGTACGGAGAAGAGAGAGAAATGTTGGACATAGGGTGGAGGGCAGGGAGAGAAGGTATATGTTGAGAAAGAAAGAAATATTGCACATGATAATGAAGGGGAATGGGGAGGTTTGACCCAGGGCACAAGGCAGGGAAAGAGATAGAGATGGTAGACAATGTGAAAGAAACAGAAGTGTTTCTACATTTAAGTGTTGGATATAGCAGTGGAAGAGAAGGTACAGAGATGGAAGTTGAATGGTGAGCATGGAGAAAGAAGAAAACATCAAATGGACAGGAGAACCTGGTGAGGGAGTTAACAGAAGATAAACAGAAACCAGAGCCTGGGACCAACATGATTTGAATAATAAAATGACCAGTCAACAAAAGGTAGAAAAAAAATGTGATTATAATATGTCAGATTTGAAATGTATATCCTGCCAAAGCTGATGTTAGACAGGGAGTGTGAGCTAGGACCTAACAGAGAGAGAAAAAGTCTTTTTCATTTATTTTGTTTACACCACAGCATCAGTGTGGATTGGAGAGGGCAAATGGGGGTGGGGTGGGTGAAGAGGCTACAAAATAAACCCTTCAGGACGATTGAAAAAAACGCTCGATCAGGCAAGAAAATCGAATTGAATCGAAACTTTTTTCCCTGAATTGGGCAGCCCTAGTGTGCATAGCTGATATGTGCTCACAACTTGATTAATTGGCCTAATCGACACTGATAATTGGCAATTAACATCTCCTAATTGACACCAATTAAAAGTTACACATAGCTCAGGAACAAAAGGTATGTGCCAGTTGCAGTGTGCTAATTTGAAAAGGAGCAAATCATAGGCATTCCTAAAAGTTATGCATATTAATACAGAATATGCCCGATATGCTCACGCCTGGTTTTAGCTGGCCTAAATGGGTGCACTTAAGTTATGCAACACACAGGCATTAAAGGAGACATTCTGTAAGAGGCGCTTAACTTAGGGGTCCTTTTACTAAAGCGTGCTAGCCATTTTAGCACACACTAAACGCTAACATGTCCATTACATTCTCTGGATGCGTTAGCGTTTAGCACTCGCTAATATTTAGCATGCGCTAAAATGGCTAGCACGCCTTAGTAAAAGAGGGGGCTAATTAGTGAATTAGCTTCAATTATGAGTTTTAAAACACTTATAATTGAAAAAAAAAATAAAAATTGAGTGATAGGCACCTATCTTCTTAGGCATGATTCTACGAAAGATAGGTGCCTAGCAGCACCTTACACTAAAGTAGGCGTTTTTAGGGGAGGTACCACTGGGTGCAAGTCTCTAAAAGACTTCTTTTTCTTTTTAATAATTTATATTCCGCATATCCTACAATTCTATATGGATTACAAATTATTCAGGTATTCAAGCATTTTTCCGTAACTTTCCTGGTGGGCTCCCACTCTATCTAATGTACATGAAGCAATGGGGATTGAGGCCCAAATTCTGTAACTGGCGCCTAATGTTAGGCACCTATTTCGGAGGCGCCCATCTAGATAGGCGCCTATCTAAATCGATTAACAAACTCAATTAAGCTTTTTAATCAGCAATAATTGAAACTTAAGACGCCTATCAAGAAAGAGCGATTCTCAACAAGGCGCCTCTAAAAATTTAAGCGGCCTTCAAAAAAATAGGCGCTATGCACATTAGGCGTGGGCGTGGCTACATGTTAGGCGCCTTGTTACAGATTCACTGCTCTTAAGCGTGCTTACGTGCTCAACTAGGCGCTTAACTTTTAGTTGTGCCTAGAGCTGGCCTATTTCTTGGGCGCCTCCAAAATAGGTTCCGCTTAGCGTGATTCATTAAACAGCACCCAATTTTACTTGGATCGTGCTGAACAATGCCTAATTAGGCGCCTAACTTTTGGGTGCTTCTTATAGAATTTGCCCAGGGTCACAAGGAGTGGTGCGGGATTCAAACCTACAACCTCAGGGTATCAACGTTATACCTCTAACCACTGCACCACACAATCCCACCTATAATTTAAGCCACTGTATCGCAAACTGTGTGCCTCCTGAGATCTAATCTAATCTAATCTCTTATGCTTTTTTTGGGGGGGTTTTGTTGGTCTTTAATTACTTGTAAACCGAGTCGAGCTCAGCTGGGAGATGATCCGGTATATAAATCGAAGACTAGATTAGATTAGATTAGATAATGTAGGCCAGTGTATCGCAAACTGTGTGCCTCCTGAGATTTCAGGTGTTCTGCAACACACTGACAAAGAGGAGAGTCATCCATGCCAGCTGACTGCCTACAGGACGTGCCTCTTGTGGCGAGAGGCACGTCCTATAGGAAGTCAGCCAGCGCATATGACTCTCCTCCTGGCCAGCGTCTCTCCTCATCTCCCTGTAGCTCCCGGATCCTCCTCTCCACCCCCGCCCCACCACTGTGCATGCGTGCCTCTTCTCCAGCACCTCTTTAACGTTCCTGACACGAACAGAAACCCTGACCTGCTGCTCGTGCCAGTGTCGGCTCTTTATCACTTCCATTTAATTACTGTAGCAAGGATTATATGAGAGCAAATCTTTCCATTGAGAAGTTAACACATTACACTTGACAGCAACTAATTTCCTGAGAGAAGAAGAAATTTAGAAGAAAAGAAAGACAATGGGCCAAGTGCACAGCAATCTCTTATAATAAAACCCTAAGGGGTTCATAATCAAAAGAAAAAACGTCTAAAAAGTCTCCTAAATGGCTACTTGGACGATCAAAAAGCCTGATGGCAGAGGGGGGCCGATCGGGGGTTCGGGGGCGGTCGTTGGTGTGGGGTTGTGTTGAGGGCAGGAAGACCTGGGATCCCTCCTGCCCATATTGTAGTGGGGGGTGGGGGGTAGGGGGTCTGCCTGGGCAGGAGGGGTTGGGCTCCCTCCTGCCCGATCTTGTAGGGGGGGTTGGGGATTGCGGGGCAGGAGGGCTTGGGTTCCCTCCTGCTCTGAACGTAATCGGGGGGGGGGGGGGGGGTTGGGGATCGCGGGGCAAGAGGGTTTGGGCTCCCTCTTGCCCTGATCTTCATTGGGAGTTCGGAGGTGCAGCGGGGCAAGAGGGCTTGGACTCCCTCTTGCCCCGATGTCGTGGGGGGCAAGTAACCGGTGTTGTTTTTGACAGACACCGGTTACAGAATCCAGCTTTTAGGCAAAGGACTGGCTCCTCCTTCGCCTTAAAGCTCTTGTGTTGGACGTTTGGGGCTTAGGCATTTTTTTGGTTCATTATGGGGTATAAGTGTAGACGTAGTGGTGGTCTGGGTGTTTAAACAGCTGAAGGTAGAGGCAGGCCATTATCAAAAAAACCCTCCTTTTGGACGGTTTTTTTGATTATGGATATTTTCCCTGCTTCTACTTTCAACGTTTAAGGCCTTAGGCCAAAAAGGGACTTAGACGTTTTTTTTTTATTATGCCCCTCCACGCGCGCATACACACTCTTACCGGCATGTTCCGTGATCCGTAAGTCCGTGGCCGGCAAGAGTGCGCATGCGCGCTTACTATGGCCCCACGCGCGGCAGAGAAATTTTAAAACGCGGCACTCCCTGCTCTCCAGCAATGGCATTTTCTGCACGGCGGTTTCCCCAGATTAAAAAAGAAACTACAGCGGTGGAGTTTTTCATTTTCCCCAGGTGATAAAAGGAGCCTACAGCGAGCCCTGCCTCAGCTGACTCCAGATAATAGGGGAGGAAGCCGAAGAAGTCAGCTGTTTGCCTGGCATCTTTCCCTTGCTGGCGAAGGCATGGACATTGAAGAAAAGGTTGCCCACCCACCACCACCAATGTGCACAATGTTTCATGCCACATATACACCGCTGCCACTCTCAAGATAAATTGGGCCCCATACTCGCGGTCTGGCCGGCTAACTTTCAAGCCGCAGCAGCAGCTCCTATCACGAACCACACTTGACCCCAAAGTGAATCGCTGCAAGATGGAAGTTCCTCTTCAATGAGATGCACGAGCTGTGGTGCTATCACATTGCCAAGTTTCCTGGAACACCTCTGAGGTAATAGCATGCGCGGTCAACGGTCGCCATAACAATTTGGTGCGTGCACACGTTCGGAGATCGCACGTTCCCTTTCCAATGATTGTCGATTGGCGGTTTAACTTACACAAGTTAATCTGTGCCGATTTACTTCTACATGTTACTCTGTGCCGGTTTCCTTCAAACAACTTACACTGTGCCGTTTTCAAGTTACTCTCTGCCAGTTGCTTGAAAAAAAAAAAAAAAAAAAAAGGAAGGTGGGAGAAGGGGCATATTCCCCCAACAGCCCCCTAACATCCCCCTAAGATCTCCACACACACATACATATGGACAGGGGATCAGGGAGAGACAGCGGAAGGAAAATAAAAAAAGGATTCATTGACAGATTGAAAAAAATATGTCACTCACACTGAAACAGAGGTAGGTGGCAGTAAAAGACACACACAGAAGGATAGGGGGCCAGAGACACAGATTCAAATTAAAAAAAAAAAAAGTAGACAAGGAGAGAGAGAAACACAGAAAAAAAAAAGAGACATACAGCAGCCAAGGAGACAGCCAACAAAAAAAACCCCAAGACAGACACATCAGCCGAGCAGACAGACAAACATACAGTGGCCAAGGAGTCAGATAGACATATGACTAAGGAAAAAAAACCCAAACAGTGCCCAAAGAGACAGGCAGCAAAAAAAGAGAAGACAGACAGCAGCCAATGAGACAGACCAAAATAAACAAAGACGCACATACAGCGACCAAGGAGATAGACAGGCAAACAGTGGGCAAGAAGACAGACAGCAAAAAAACACAGACAAACATACAGCGGCCAAGAGACAGACAGACAACGGCTAAGGACAAAAAAAACCCAAAAACAGTGGCCAAGGAGACAGACAGCAAAAAAAAAAAAGAGAGGCAGACAGCAGCCAATGAGACAGACCAAAATAAACAAAGACACACATACAGCGACCAAGGAGACAGACAGACAGACAGTGGGCAAGGAGACAGATAGCAAAAAATACAGACAACCAAACAACAGCCAAGGATTCAGACGGAAACAAAAAAAACCAACATACATACAGTGGCCAAGGAGAAATACAGCAAAAAAAGACAGACAGATATACAGTGACCAATGAGACAGACAGACAGCGACCAAGGAGACAGGCAGCCAAAAAAAAAAAAAAATAGACAAACCATACAGCGGCCAAGAAAAAACAAAAACCAACAAACATTTCTTTACACCCTTGAGTTAGTGAGTGTTTCTTATGTTGTCTGGAAAGTATGTATGTTATGCTCAGTTGATGGATGTTTTAGATAGTTGAGGCTTTAGTCTATATGTTTACATGTTTGTATGCATAGTTATTTGGAAAGGGGAAAGCATCTTTTAATAAAATAATGCCATTTACAGTGTTTCAGGAGAGACATCTCACAAAAATAAGATATTTCTCTAATAGTTTGGTTTTTTAAAAGGAAAATGAGGGAAAAAAGGGAAAGGAATTGCAGAGGAGAGGTGTGGGAGAGGGAAGGAGAGGGGAGAGATGCCAGACCAATGGGGGTGAAAGGAGAGATGGAAGGGGGAGGCATACAGTTTCTGAAAGGGGCATAGAAGGAGAGAAGATGCCATATAGGGGAAGAGAGACGGCAGACAGTGGATGGAAGGAAGAGAGTTACAAGAAGATGAGGAAAGCAGAAACCACAGAAGACAAAGGTAGAAAACCATTTTCTATTTATTTATTGCTTTAGGAGACATGTGTCACTGTTTCTGTGGTGCATTGTATGCAGAGTCCAGCTTCTTGCTGGTTCAATTTAACCTTTGTCTATGTATTTCTATTTTATCCCCCCTTTTACAAAACTGTGGAGCGTTTTTTAGCGCCAGCCGTGGTGGTAGCAGCTCTGATGCTCAGAATTCTATGAACGTCAGAGCAGTTACCTCCGTGGCTAAAATCCACACTACAGTTTTGTAAAAGAGGGAGGGGTTAGTTTGTGATTACATATTTCATACTAGGCGAAGGTGTTTTGTGTGTTCGAAAGACATGTTTTTTTGTTAGGATTGACTGCAGGATTGATCTGTACTAATCTGGCTTGTTTAGTTTTACAGTGGGTGTATTGATGTTGTGCTGCTCATTGCAGTATGTAAGATGCTGCCTTTTCCTAGGTATTCATGTGTGACATGTGGATTGTTACTAAAAAACATGTTTTCATACAGATGGGGGGTGTCAAAAAATGATGGGCCCCGGGTGTCACATATACTAGGTACGCCACTGCTTTGATAGAGGTTTGAAGGTCAAGATGGTACAAGATTATAGTTTATTAAAACTTGATATAATGCATATACCAAAATGGTGGATCTAAGTGGTGAGCAATCAAGTGATATAGGGTACTGCAGGAGGACAAGTGAATAGGTCATGGCCATACTTAAAATCTTTCATTTGAAGGCATACATTTCACAAGTGGAAGATTTTTAAGCAGCTATCAAGATTTCCTGAATAGGCTTTAAAACACAAAAGAAATAGAAACTAGAGACTGCTTAATTTCCAATCTGTGAGTGCTAGACTTCAGGTCTAGGTGTGGCCTTTCTGCAGTGATCAGAGCTGAGAACTGGACTAGATTGTATAGAGGTGGAACTGTGAGGTTTTGGAAGAAAGGGAACTACAGGGCAGGATTAACCAATAGGCAAGTAGGCACGTGCCTAGGGCCCGAAATGGTCAGGGGGGCCCGATGAAGAAGGGCATCAACATTGTTTTTTCTAAACGGCGATGGGCCCCCTCCAGTATCGATCAGCAACGCAGCCCCTGCCCCACCATCGGCGGGAAGTAAGACAAGCAAGCAACGCGGATAAGAAAGGCAACAGGAACTGTAATTGTGCAAGCGGTGCTGCTTGTCCAAAGCTTTCCTCTGATGCAGCTTCCTGTTTCTGCCTGGGCACATGGTGGGGCGGGGTGGGGAGGCCCAGGGTACTTGTGTGCCTAGGGGCCCTCGACAAATTAATCCTGCCCTGGGGAACTAGTTCTGTTGAATCCAGTGGAAAGTTATTAGAATCATTTTGCATCAACTTTCCTGGAACTTTGTAGTACTTTTGATGTAAAAGGAATTGGTGGTTGGTGTGAGATGCATTGCAGAGCAAGGGAAGAATGGAACAGTAAAAAGAAACTTTGCATTCTCTTCCCTGGCAAAGACGTTGATTTGATGCATCCCCTAGTCTTGAAAGAGGGAGCTTAGAATAGTCGCGTGCGAGGCACCCTTTGTAAGGATGACGTATCTTGCTACAAAAGGAAGGAAAGAAAGAAATCCTAGAAATAAGACCCAACGAAAAGGCTGATTAAAAAAAAAAAAAAAAAAAAAGGACAACAGAGGTACTACCCTTATATTCCTCTAGAGGGCGGTCGCCAACAAAAAAAAGTTTAAAACGTGCGCTTTCTGCACAAGGTGGGAAAATCGAAACTACAACTCCCAGCAGTCCCCAAAGCCTTTCCGCCTTAGAAAGAAAGAGATACAGCTGTGAAAAACAAACAAACCCAAAACCCTGAAGTGGTCGCTGGAGCTGAGGATGAGGCGCGGCGGCGGGATAGCAATGCTGGTGGTGACGGTCTGTGTCTCGGCGGCGGCTGGGCTTTTGCTGTGGCCCTGGGGCACCGGCTCGGCTTTAGGTAACCATTTGCGCGTGACGGCGGGGGAGCGATCCTCAGTCGCCACGGCCGAGGCAGCTCCCTCACCTGGTTCCTGGGATGGAAGCTCCCTGGTGCACCTGCTGGAAAGCTCAGGAAACGTGAGGATTTACTCGCTCTCCCTGCAGAGATCCAAATTATCAGGCCGCAAGGCACGAGCACTGTGACGAGGGAAGGAGTAAAACGCGGACCTCACGGATCTTAACTGCAGGTCCTTAAAAATCTGAGCTCTGTGCCACTTTTAGTCTTGGCATAGGGAGGGGAAAGCAGTAGGATCCGTCAGAGCTAAAGTGTTGTCATAGAGGTCTGTCAGAGCCATAACCTATGCTGAGACTAAAAGTGGCACAGAGCTCAGATTTTTAAGGACCTGCAGTTAAGATCCGTGAGATCTGCGTTTTAACCCCCCCCCCTCCACCTAAAAAAAAGGGATGCACTAATGATCGGAGTCTGGAAAATGTTCCACTACAACCAGAGTGGGGATGGAGGAATAAGGTAGAAGGTTGCTGGAGAGCTTTCCAGGTGGGCTTACAGAGCAGCCCAGTTAAACACTGTTTTAGTAGCTCAATAAAAAAATTACACTTCCCCCCCCCTCCCGATTCGCGGTTTTAGGACTCACGATTTTATATATTCGTGATTTCCTGAAACCGGAATCACCCCCGCCTCCCAAACCTCCCCGGACCTTACCTGGTGGTCTAGCGGTCTTTCGGGGCAGGAGCAATCTTCCTACGCTCCTGCCCCGTGCAGATCATTCATACTTGATACAAAATGGATGCCTTGAGGTCACATCATCGCCTTGAGAGACTACGGGAACTCAAGGCAGCCATTTTGTATGAGTGATCTGCACGGGGCAGGAGCGTAGGAACATCGCTCCTGCCCCGAAAGACCGTTAGACCAACAGGTAAGGTCCGGGGAGGCGGGGGTGGGTCAGAGCTGGCCAAAAGTTATTCGCGAATTTTCAATATTCACAGGCCGCCTCTGCTCCTAACCCACGAATATTGAGGGAGGAGTGTGCTTCGGTGCAATGAGCTGGTATTTTTGGCTCCTTAATTTCAATTTCTGAATGTAGGCTAGAGAATGACACAGGGACAGTTTGTCCCATACCCCACGGACTCTGCCCTCATTTGCACAAGCCTCAAACATTTTTTATTTTATATTTAAATCTTTTTTTTTTTTTAAGTATCAAAATATTCAATATTCTGAACAACCTTCCCAAAGATTCAGTTAAGAACATAAGCAATGCCTCCGCTGAGTCAGACCTGAGGTCCATCGTGTCCAGCAGTCCGCTCATGCAGCGGCCCAACAGGTCCAGGACCTGGTAGTAATCCTCTATTTATACCCTTCTATCCCCTTTTCCAGCAGGAAATTGTCCAATCCTTTCTTGAACCCCAGTACCGTACTCTGCCCTATTACATCCTCTGGAAGCGCATTCCAGGTGTCCACCACACGTTGGGTAAAGAAGAACTTCCTAGCATTCGTTTTGAATCTGTCCCCTTTCAACTTTTCTGAATGCCCTCTTGTTCTTTTATTTTTTGAAAGTTTGAAGAATCTGTCCCTCTCTACTCTCTCTATGCCCTTCATGATCTTGTAGGTCTCTATCATATCCCCTCTAAGTCTCCTCTTCTCCAGGGAAAAGAGACCCAGTTCCTCCAATCTCTCAGCGTATGAAAGGTTTTCCATCCCTTTTATCAGACGTGTCGCTCTCCTCTGAACCCTCTTGAGAAACGCCATATCCTTCTTAAGGTATGGCGACCAGTATTGGACGCAGTACTCAAGATGCGGAAGCACCATCGCCCGATACAGCGGTGGGATAACTTTTTTCATTCTGGTTGTAATACCTTTCTTGATTATACCTAGCAAACTATTCGCTCTCTTAGCGGCCGCTGCGCACTGTGCCGTCGGCTTCATTGTCGTGTCCACCATTACCCCCAAGACCCTTTCTTGGGTACTCTCATTCAATAGCATCACTCCCATCGTATAATTGTACCTCAGGTTTCTGCTTCCCACATGTAATACTTTACATTTCTCAACGTTGAACTTCACCATGTTGAACCCCACCATGTTGCCTATGTTTTTACTTCATCTGAGAATATAATTGGGCTGTCTTTCAGACATGGGTGTAGAATAGGGTTACTAGATGCTTGTGCATCTAGGAACAAGATGGAAGGAATATTCCCCAATGAATATGCATGAGATCTATTAGCATACCATGAAAGCAGTGCATGCAAATAGATCTCATGCATATTCATTGGGGAAATCCCGAAACCCGACTGGATTGCGGCCCTCGAGGAGGGACTTTGACATCCCTGTTTTAGGCGAATGAGGAGCCAGTACTTCACCTAAAAGCATGTTTCTCTAACCGGCACCTAGTCATAAACAATGCTGGTTAGAGAATCCTGGAACTGCTCCCTCCCCCCTCGCAACAATTGTGGCAGAAGGGATGCCCAGTCCCTCCTGCTCGAAGCCACCATGCCCCCCCCCCGAATGTTCCCGAGCAGGAGAGGCGCCCAATCTCGCCTTCTGTGATCCCCCGAACCCTCCCCGAATGTTCCTCGGCAGGAGAGATGCCCAATCCCTCCTGTTGACCACTCCCCCTAATCTCCCCACGTAATTAAACTCTTCACCAGCAGGAGGAATGCCAAGTCCCACCTGCCCAAAGCCACGGCAAACCCCCCCTTCCCCGAATGTTCCCCAGCAGGAGAGATGCCCAGTCTCTCCTGCCGTGATCCCCTGAACCTTTCCTGAATGTTCCTTTGTAGGAAAAATGCCTAATCCCTCCTGCCGCCCCCCCCACCCCGCGATTAAACTCTTCATCGGCAGTCGGGAAACCCAATCCCTCCTGCTGGCTTTCCCCCTCCCCAAATCCCCCCTGCAATTAAACTCTTCTCTGGCAGGAGGGATGACCAATCTCCCTCCCCAAACCCCTGCCGGACCTCCCAGCTCACCCCTGGACCCAGCCCCACCTTGACCCCCCCTAAACCCACCCCATCCCCCCCGGACCCTCCCTCTAAGGCCCCAATTGGCTCAGGTGCCTTAGGCTCCTCTTTTGGGAGAGGCCTGAGGCACCTGAGCCAATCAGGGACTTACTTAGGGAGTGGGACTGATGGCAGGAGGGAGTGCGAACCCTCCTGTCATAATTCATAATTTTGAAGTGGTGTCGGGCATTGGCGGGGGGGAGGGGGCTTTTTGCATTTTTTTTAAAATCAGGCTGATATTTTGCGTGTGTAAAACACACAAAATATCTGCCCGATTTAAAAAAAAATTTTGGCTGCTTCTCCTGTCACTACTGAGTTCAAAGAAGCATGGGATGAATACAGAAGATTTAGAATCAGAAAATAATATTAAATATTGAACTAGGCCAGTTACTGGGCAGACTTGCACGGTCTGTGTCTGTATATGGCCGTTTGGTGGAGGATGGGCAGGGGAGGGCTTCAATGGCTGGGAGGGTGTAGATGGGCTGGAGTAAGTCTTAACAGAGATTTCGGCAGTTGGAACCCAAGCACAGTACCGGATAAAGCTTTGGATTCTTGCCCAGAAATAGCTAAGAAGAAAAAATAAAAAAATAAAAAAAATTTAAATTGAATCAGGTTGGGCAGACTGGATGGACCATTCGGGTCTTTATGTGCCGTCATCTACTATGTTACTGTCAGGGCTCTGCCCCGACTCAATCGGTTTGAGTCGGGAGTTTGCGTGCAAAGAAGATAATGACTTAATCGCTGTTTTAAAATTGGCCAGGAATTGGCCAACAGTGATTTACTCCACTATCTTTAGTGAATCTGGGCCTATATTTCTTTGCAGTGACTCATACTTGCTGCTTGCACAGGCCGTTTCCTTCCTTCTGATCTGGTTCTGCCAGTGCAGACAAAGGAAGTTGTGTCAGAGAAGTGGCTCAGAGCCAGCCAGGGCTGTGGAGTCGGTAGATAAATCCTTCGACTCCTCAGTTTCTGGTGCCCGACTCTACAGCCCTATAGCCAGCACAGGTAGTTAGCAGTTATGAATTTCTGCTTACTTCCAGCAAAAAAAGAGAGGCTTTAAAAGGTATGGGGTACCGTAGGGCATCAGAATGCCCTATGCATTCAGACGCCAGAATGCCCGTGGGTTTGAGGAGGGAGAGATGCTGGGAGTCTTCAGCTGGTAGGGCTTGGAGAGCCCCACCAGCTACATCAGAGATTCATCGCTGCTGGGTGGGCCTGAGCCCAAAATAGGTGTAGTCCTGTGTCTATCTGTGGCTTTGTCACTGGTGCTAAGGGTTTTAACTCCCTTTTAATATGCATGATGAGGTTGATAGGTGAATGTAAGAATTACAACCTTCTGAATTGTACACAGGAAACAGTTGTGTTATCGGATAATACTTAGATGCACAGAATTAAAGGAGCCACCCATGCAACTCAGTTAAGATTTTTTAAAATCTATATTGCCATCTATTATATGTCCCTTTTGCATAACATTTGGTGTTAGTTCGCAAGGAAGTTTGGATCACCTTCATTGGTTTTCAGTGCAGAAGGTTTGGGTTTTACCACCAACTTTTCTTCCGTGGATATCTTTTGCACAATCATCTCAGTCTATTTCAGCTCTATAAATTAACTTTCATGCCCTTCAACTAATAGTATATTATAAGAAAAGTATGAGTGAAAATTTGCATGCTAAGAAATGTATGCATAATATTCAGAATGGATAGTGAAGCCACTCACCATTAGGAGGCATTGTGAAAAAAATATCCAGTGCTATGTACAGAGTATAATAAAGCAAGTATCCTTCCTCACTGCATGCAGCATTGTCATGAGGCTCGATGGAGAAACATAACATATGGGTCTGTTTCTTCAAAGAAGCAATGGTGGAAATCTGGAACAACCTCTTAGCAGAGATGATAGAGTTCATAAAAGCATGGTGTAAATACCAAAGATCTCTAGCTACTAGGAAGTGAAGGTAAATCTTAAGTTTGTAGTACTATATAACCATAGAAGAAAGAAATGGTCAGGTTAGTAAAGAATTGCCATGCACATGATCTACCATTGAGGTATTATATCTCGCCTCTTTCTTCTGGCCATCCAAGCTTTCATTATGTCATTTCTGTTTCCTATGCTGCTTGAGTGGGATAGCACTTGCTCCTTATCCGATTTGTGATTGGGAAACATTTCTCATTCCAGGTCTAAGAAGTTTTATTCTGCTGACTGGGAGGATCTTCCTGGTGCTTGCCTTGCTTTCTTTAATCATCTCTGTGGTGACTCCTTGGATTCAGTCCTATTTTATGACCCAGGCCAGAAGCTCCCAAGTGATAGGTAAGTAAATAGCTCAGTGTTGGTTCAGGAATGCAAATTAAGGTCTTGCTGGTACAGCAGTGAGTAAACTTAGAATCTGCTGGTCGTATCCATCTCATGAGGAACCTTCCAGCCATCCTCTGGCAGTGAAATGAGCTGTGGTCTTTGGTGACAAGAACTTGCCTGTTTTGGAAAAAAGTGACAATGGTGAGGTAGAAATGATCTTACCATGGACACTGCTCCCGCCTAACTCCTGAAGGGATCATGATTGGGCAGACTTGGGTCGTTGGCCCTTTTCTGCCATCATATTCTATGTTTCTATGTTACCCCTTCCTTCACACGCCAGACTCTCATAGCATTCCCCCCATCCCCTAAAAAAAAAATAAAAAAGCCAGGCCCTTAATGTAGTTTTCAGGCCTCAAAGTTTGACTACTCCTTTACTAGTATTAAGGTATAAATTGAAGGCTTGACTGTTTCAAGTTTAAGTTTCAAGTTTATTTAAAATTTACTATACCGCCTACTCGAAACTTCTAGGCAGTGTACAAAACTGCCATAACAATATACCAATAAAAGTATAATTTAATCTAAAACAGACCAAGGGAAAAAAAAACGATTCAAGGAGAAAAAACGAACAGGAACAAAAGGGAAGAGGGGATCGGAACTCCAATTAATAGAAAGAAGAAAAAAATACTTAATGGGAAAAACAGAAGGATGGGGAAGTAATACTAAAAATTTTTTCTTAAAACTAAGTCGTCCTTAAAAGGACAGTTTAGGTTACAAAGGCATAGCAGAATAAGAATGTCTTTAGCATTTCCTTAAATTTGATTAGTGATGTATTTTCCCACAAGTAGTTGGGGATACTGTTCCAAAGAAAAGGAGCACTTACAGAAAAGATCGTGTTCCTCATTGTACTAATATGTTTCAATGAGGGAACAGTGAGAAGATTTACTAGGTATTTCTTAGCCTGGGCATTGTCTGAGGCAGGATGTTGGACATTACGTTGTACTTGTTAACCGCGTAACCACAAGTTCAACGTGATTTACAAAAGACTATTAACACTAAACATTGGGCTCCTTTTACTACAGTGCGCTAGCGTTTTTAGCGCACGCAGGAAATTAACACACGCTGTGCTTCTAGAACTAACGCCAGCTCAATGCTGGCGTTAAGGTCTAGCACGCGGGGCAAAGTAGCATGCGCTATTCCACGCGTTAAAGCCCTAATGGGGCTTAGTAAAAGGAGCCCATAATGCGGAAAGTGGAATAAGTTAGTTAATCAGATACTTGGAGAAAAGGTAGGTCTTCAGCTGTGTTTTAAAATGTTTATAGGAATATGTTTACTCGGAATTCTTTATCATGGGAAGCAGCTTGGAATGCTAGAGTGTGATGAAGACATTTCTTGCTTCTGCAACCCTTAACAGAATGAAAATTAAACAAGGCGTGGGTTTTCTACTATAATTATATAAAACTAAAGAAAATCTGTTAACCAAGTAGAGAGGAGCTGTACCATATAGGAGCTATTCCATATAGGGCCTTATAACCATTAGTCAGATCATGAGATCCAGCTTGGTGTTCTTTATCTTCTTATCCTAATCTCATCTAATGCTTGGCTTTATATACTGAGTCTTCATTCTAAGAAAGCTCGACTCGGTTTACAATAGTTAATTAAACAAATAAGAACCATAGGAAGAAAGATTTCGAAAAAAAATTAATTTCTAAAGTGCGTGGAGGGGCATAATCGAAAGAGATGTCTAAGTCCATTTACGTCCATCTTACAAGTCATCCAAAGTTAAAAAGAGCCTAAGACACATTTTCGAAAGAGACGTCCAACTTTTTTTTACTTTCGAAAATCGTCTAATTATACGTCCTACCAATCTAATTATACTTCAAAGCCGCTAAATCGTCCATCTTTATACCACATTTCCGTCCAATTTTCTGTCCAAGTCCAAAACGCCTAGAACAAGCCCTGTTGGACGTGTGAGGAGTCTGCAAAATGATGGATTGAACACCCAGATATGCCACCTAAATACTGGGGTACCTTACAGGGCACTGCTATGAACTTCACAAAAAGGGTGCCATGGCTTCTCCTCCCTTATAGGTCATGGTAAGCCCCCCCAAACCACCTCCAGAATCCCCTAGACCCACTTATCTACCACCTCAATAGCCCTTATGGCTGCAGGAGCCACTTATATGCCAGTAAAAAAGGGTTTTGGGGGTGTATAGGGCATTGCACATGTTTAAGTATCAATGCAATGATTACAGGGGCTTATGGGCATAGGTCCTTCTCTCTATGGGTCCCTAACCCATCCCCAAGACGACTTAAGCTGCCCCTGGGCTGGATGACTAGGCTTTCTATGCCAGGCAGCCAGGTGATAATGGTCTGGAGGCTAAAATTTAAAGTTGTGAATAAAATTTTTATGGGGGTGGGGGGGGGTTGGTGATCACTGGGGTAGTGTGTGGGGGTCTGTGTTATGTGTTTGCAGTGCTTATCTGGTGACTTTAGGTGGGTTTTTGTGACTTAGACCATGTTTTACATGGTCTAAGTCAGTGTTTTTCAACCTTTTTTGGGCAAAGGCACACTTGTTTCATGAAAAAAATCACGAGGCACACCACCATTAGAAAATGTTAAAAAATTTAACTCTGTGCCTATATTGACTATATATAAAGTAATTCACTTGAGTGCCACCGCCGCCATCGGGAACAGGCCGTCGCCAAGTTCTCCCTGCTTCTCTTCCCCGCGGGGCCGACCAACTCTCGCCACCCGTCGTCAATTCTAACGTCGGAAAGGACATTCTAGGCCAGCCAGGCAGCGATTGGCTGGCCCAGAACGTCCTCTCCGACATCAGAATTGACGCGAGTGGCGAGAGTTGGCCGACCCCACAGGGAAAAGCAGGGAGAACTTGGCGCCGGCCTGTTCCCGATGGCGGCGGTGGCACTCAAGTGGCTAAAGAGCCGCAGTTTGCCGGCCTAGGGACAACACTGGTGGGTGGCCAGCTGTGCACCCCCTTGGGATGTAAACCCGGGGTGGGGCAGACCGCCCCCCCCCCCACCCTGGTATGCCACTATCTGTACCTCACTCCCTCCCTATGACCAAAAATTCTCCTTTCTTCTATTCCCCGTGTACACAACCATCTCTTTCCCTCTCTTCCAAAGTCCATGCCTTCTGTGTCCAAACACTCATTCCCTCCCCCACCTCAGCATCTCTTTCCCTCCCAAGTCCATTTCTTCTGTGTCCAAAAACGCATTCCCTCCCCCACCTCAGCATCTCTTTCCCTCCCTTCCTCTCTCCCAAGTTCATGCCTTGTGTCCAAAACGCACTCCCTCCCCCCTTTTGTGTTACGTGTTTGCCTCCCAGCCCATCTTTGCAACTTTCTCAGCAAAACGAGCTCAAGCCGCGAGGCTTGTCTTCTGCTTCCTGCCTGCACTGCCGCGCACAAATAGCCGAACGGAAGTATTCTCCGACGTCAGCGCTGACGTCGGAGGGCAGGCTTTGCTTAAGCCCTCCCTCCGACGTCAGCGCTGACATCGGGGAACGCTTGCGATCGGCTATATGTTAGCTGCAGGGCAGGCAGGAACAGAAGACGAGCCTCGCGGCTCGAGATGTATTGAACTCCGCGGGTCCCCCGTCCAGCTCTCTCCTGTCCACGTGGGGCGGATCGCCCCTCTCCCTAGACTGTGGCCTAGGACCCTGGGGGAGCCCGGGGCCCCTGAATGCAGGACTGGTGGTACTGCCCTGATGGCGGCCCTGACCGTACGGCACACCAGGCAACATCTCACGGCACACTAGTGTGCCGCGGAACAGCGGTTGAAAAACACTGGTCTAAGTCACAACATCCAAGTTCCGTTGATCCTGGGCTGTATAACTTTCGGTTATACATGCTGTACGACTAAGTCTAAGCCAGCCCATGTCCCGCCCAACTCCCGCCCTCGACATGCCTCCCGAACAGCCCCGTTTAGCTTTGGACGTTGAGCGGCACTATGAAGGCCTAGGTTGTTTAGAAATACATCCAAAACCCGTTTTTATTTTCGGTGCTTGGACGTTTTTGAGAAATGTTCGTCCAAGTGCCGACTTAGGCCGGTTTTTGGATGTTTTTCTCTTTCGATTATGAGCCCCTTAGTGAATAAAGTGATTTTCAAGAGTTTACGGAAGAATGGAAGAGAACCAGAGCATCTTAAAAGGAGCGGAAGATTATTCCAAAGTTGGGGAAACTTAAAAATCAGAGATTGACCAAAAATCTTAACTCCTTTAATCCCTTTTCTGGAAGGAAGAGATAGTTTAAGTTGTTGGTCGCCTCTTGTAAAAGAGAATCTATAAAAATTTCAGGATAAAGGAACTAGAGGAGTGAAGATACCATAAAGAATTTTAAAAATAACACAAGCACATTTAAACTGAACTCTAAAGTAAAGAGGGAGCCGATGAAGACTTTGAAGCAACAGTTTCACGTGATCAAACTTAGGTTTCCCAAAAATCAATTTAGCAGCAGTATTCTGGACCAGTTGTAATCTATAAAGGCAAGTGACGGTGATGAAAGAGATGTCTGACCTTCCTCACATATGCAGGATAAAAAAACATTTCTTAATCACAGAGTTAATTTGTTCCTTGAAAGAAAGCGAGGAGTTGAGGACTCCCAGAATCTTGGCAGAAAACTCAATTTGTAAGGAAGATCCAGAAGTCAATGTTACAGAAGTAAGAAGGCAATCCAATTTTGAGCCTAGCCATAATAATTTGGTTTTAGATGCATTAAGTTTCATCCGGACAGACTGGGCCCAAGCTTGAAGTTTAGAGATACAGAGATTTACTTTAGATACAGTAGTGTCCGGATCTATCTCTATCAATATGAAAATGTCGTCCTCATAAGTAAATAAAGTTTCCCAAGTAGACAACTTAAAAATATTAAGGGTAGTCATATAAAGATTAAATAGAATTGGAAAGAGTGGAGATCCCTGAGGAACTCCACAGGAAGGCTGCCAAGAGTCGGAAATATTACCTTCAAAATTCACTGAATAAGAGCGATACAGAAGGAATTTGGAAAACCTGTCCAAAACTACTTGATGAAGACCTATATCTGAAAGTAATTGAAGGAGAATATCGTGATGAACCACATCAAACGCTGCAGCTAGATCAAACTGGAGTAAAATAGAATATTTATTTTGAAAATGAATTTGTTGAATTTTTGAGAAGACAAATCAGTAGGGTTTCGGTACTGAAATTAGAGCGAAACCCATGTTGAAATGGTTGAAGTAGAGAGAATTTGGCTAGCTACAATTGATTCTAAAATTTTTGTCAATAGAGGTATGTTTAGCAATTGAACAATAGTGAGAAGGGACAGTAGGATCTAAATCCTCTTTTTTTTAAAAGAGGAGAGAGTGTTATTTGTCCCATAGAATGTGAAAAATAACCATTTTCCAAAGAAAAATTCAGTAGAGCAGTTAGCCACATAATAGCTTGGGAAGGAATATTGAGAAATAGATAAGATGGGAAAGGATCCAGTGAGCATTTGCATTTTCTCATCCTTTCACATAGTCGGAGGACTTGAGATTCAGAAACTGAGGAAAATGAATGCCAAAAGCGATCAGTTGGAATTTCCTTTGTAGCATGTTTGAAATGTATGGTAGAATATTCAATTTCACTTGTAGGAAAAGATTGTCTAATAAGGGAGATTTTATCTTGAAAGAAACAAGCTAAAGTTTCAGCAGACTATTTATGCCTTACAAAAAAAAGTCTCCACAGTCTCCAGCTTATCCAAAATACTGCAGCCAAGTTGATTTTTGCAAAACGCAAATTCGAACACGTCTCCCCACTACTTACCAATCTTCACTGGCTCCCAGTGCTTTCCAGAATTCATTTCAAATGCTCCTGTCTGGCTTTCAAGATCATTCACGGCATCCTTCCGTCCCTAATCCCACTATCTTTTAACGCCTCAAGGCCTGCTACCACCAGATCCGCCCACAGACATAAACCATCCTTCCCCTCTCTGCACGGTATTCTCTACGCGGGCAAACTGGGAAAGTCCCTCGTCTCCAAAATCACGGGCCTTTGGAACGATCTCACTATCCCGCTGCGGAACCTGGGCTCCCTCCAATTATTCCGCAAACAATTGAAAACCTGGCTCTTTTCTAACATATAATCATTTTTTCTAACATAAGATCATTTCTTCTCCTGTTTATATTCCTTCTACTCATATACTCTTGTAAATCTTTCTCCTCCCTTCTTATATTTTTAAGCTTTGTAAACCATGCCGAGCTCCACTTCCATGGAGAAGATGCAGTATATAAACCTAAGGCTTAGTTTAGTTTAGTTTAGCAGAAGGAGATGAGAAATGATCAGTTTTAGATACAATATTAGTTAGAGAGCGCCAGAACTTAAAAAGAGTTCTACTTTGATTGGTGGACTTGGTTGTTTTACAGCCATAATAGGGTTTTCTTGCTTTCCTGACAGTTCTCTTCCCTAATTAGCCCCAGCCAAACTTTTCTGAAGCTCCTGTCAGTTACAACAGTTTAGCTATAGTGCTGTTACAGAGATAAATATATTTACCATTGACTAAACAATTTGGGTATACAAATAAAATGAGATTGATTTTAGGTAAGAGTCAAAGTAATAAAGTGAGCATTGGTATTAATGTTTCTGTTTGTTTTGAATTGTGTGTGCACGATGATGCTTTTATGTAAGATTTTTTTGTTGTTGTATGGAAAAGTAGCTTAGAAACAATAAATGATGATGACTGTGAATGTGAAGTTTACCTCAGGAAAATAAGTTCAGCATTGTCTGCTGTGTCCTTTGTTCTTGCTGAGCTAGGGAAGATTCCTCAGACGGCGTGGGAACATTGAGCCTCTGCAAATGCTTACAATATTTATTCTGCTGGCTGGGAGGCCAGTAAGAAAAGATGGACATTTTTCAGATATGTGGCGTGCCCCAGGGCTCACCGCTCTCACCATTATTATTTAACATTTTCAAGTATGATTTCCTTGGAATAAGATGAGCACTTATGCTGATGTGTATTCTTACAGATAACGCAAAAATAATAGAGAACAAACTCATATCAAGTGAATTTTATCACCAGACCTCAAACACCCAAGGCACTACTTTTTTATTTTTTTCGTGCCCTTACTGGGGTGATGTGTTCATCATCGGTCATGGTAAAGTGACGTGTGCAAATTAATTTTTTAATTTATGTTTAACAGGCTCTATAAAATTGTAAAGTGCTTAAAGTTACCAATAGAACATAGGACCACCTACAAAATTCTTTTACTTACCTTTAAAACTGGAGCAAATAACTAGCCTGAATTTATAAATAACTTACTTATTCCATACAATCAAACTAGGACTTTAAGATCTACGGCTTACAACCTTCTTACCATTAAGGAAGCCGCTCAGCACTGAGCAGCATCGCCAAATCGCACACCTGCTTGTGCTTCTCAGTGGCTGAAGACATTCACGGCAGCCAGTTAACAGCGGGGCAGGAACTTGGAAAGTTCGCTCCTGCCCGCTACACCTCCACCAGCGATCCGCAGTAGAGGTATGAAGCTAGGACAGGGAGGGCAGCAGGGTGCAGAGCCTGGGAGGGAGGGAGGGTACAGAGTCTGATGGGGAGGGAAGGAAGGGTGCTGGGTGCAGAGTCTGACAGGGGAGGGAAGGAAGGAAGGAAGGAAGGAAGGAAGGAAGGAAGGAAGAGGGCTGGGTGCAATGCCTGCTAGGGGAGGGAGGGAGGGAAGGAAGGGAGCTGGGTGCAGAGTCTGACAGGGAGTGCAGTGCATGGCAGAAAGGAAGCTGGGTACAGAGCCTGACAGGGCAGGGCACTTGAATATTAAGCTGCCCACCTTATATTCGAGTCAACCATTTTACTTCTTTTTTTGGGGGGAAAGGGGGTCTCGACTTATATTTGGATCGACTTATATGTGAGTATATACAGTATTTATATTCATGCTACTCCATACTCCACTGTTCATTTCTCTTCACTCTTCATTTTAAAATTAGCATGCTTTGTTTTAAAGGTTTTCAGTAGTCTTGCCATTTATTCTTTGTATTTTTCCTCCTACAAGTTGTACTTTTTAGATCTACAGACTTTTTTTAAATTGAATTACCCCTGGTTTAGATGTGTACATTTGAAAAAGATATTAGGAGGCTCCTTTTATATTTCAAGCTGTTCAGATTTGGAATGGTCTTCTTATTCTTCTTTTAGAAGGCACCTGAAAACTTTATCTATTCCAAAAATATTTGTATTGATCTTTTTTCATTTTTACTGTATTTCTTTTTATTATTAATATTTTATTTTTCTATATTGTAAGCTTAGGAGCCAACATTTCAAAATGTTGGCTCAATTTAGCACACATCCTGGAAGAAACTGTTTTAGACAGTAGAAATGCACACAAATCACTTCTTCTGGTTCAAAGGGTACAGGAGTCTTGACGACAAGTGGGTAATACGTTTCTCCAACTGCAAGTTTGTATAGAAGGAGTTAAATTTTCTTAGACTCCACCTCCATCTCTGGACTGCACTCCAGCTCCTCCCCAGTTGTTCCTTCTACATGCAAGTTGGAAGGCAGTATTCTAATCTGCTCCGAGATAATTTTTATTATTTCCAGAAATTTTATCCGGATTGTGAGGCTTACGGTGCTGTAGAGGTTCCCAGTAATCCTGGAACAGCTCTTACTGAGAAGACGCAGCCTCTTTGGTTTGAGTCTGTAGCTAGTAGGGCAACCCTTAGGGGAACCTGCCTAGCCAACCTGCACTAACAATTTGTTCCTTCACAGCAGAGATCGCTCGTGGTTATGCACAGCTTGAGCGCAGGCTGTGTGGCCCCATGCCGGTCCTGAGGGCTTTATCGGGTGCCGGCTGTGTTTCCTTCCTATCATCGACACGTGCGGAGTAGGGGGTTTGTGGTCTTGGTTGCATTTATTGGTTTGACTGGCAGCCTGAAGATACAAGCTTTTAGAGCCACTTACATGCTTGTTGCTATGTGCAAGTTTCCATGGCGTCTTTGGTGGTTTATACGCCCTCTTCCATCCAGCTTTACCATCAGTTTAAGCCTTGTCATTTGAAGAGTTTTTCATTGAACGCCATCTATTGGGCCGCCCCCTGAGGAAGGCTTCTCTACAGAAGCCACAAAGTTCACAAGACTTGGACATTTTTATAAGGCTTGGTTTTACATATATGATATGATTTTATGTTGTTTTTGCTTATAATAAAATTGTATTTGTTCCTTAGGTTGATGTGTTCAGTCCCTTCCCCATTCCTGCTTTGGTTTACCTAGTTTGTTCGTGGGGTGTTTTCCTTTCTTTTGGATTATTTTGTTGGAAAGACTGCTCACCATTGGGTCCTCTCCCTGGCCTAGGCTACCACAGACTCTTGGTTTTTATTACCCACCTGAGACCCGGAATCCTCTATGAGTATCCTCCCCCCCAGTCATTCCAGTCCTTTTCTGACTGGACCTCCGGTTCCTGTGGTAAAGCTTTCCACTGGGGAATTGCACCACTACTGGCGATACTCCAGATTGTGCTGATGCTTTATACTTCGCATTAGCTTCAAACATCAAACTTACAAAATAAGAATATGTAAGTAGGCCTCCATCAAATCTAGCAAGGCTAGGAGTTCCCCTGGTGCCACCCAGGCTAGCACCAAATGCACAGTCAAATCCCTGACCTGGATCCTCTGAGGATCTCTGCAGGAGAACTTCTTGTGTCCTCTTGGGTTTAGAGGCATTGCTACATTTGTGTTTCACCACAGATGTTGAATCACCATTTAAGGGCTGTAGGGGAGATTTATGCCCCAACAAATAAGCTTCCTGTGACTCTTAAGACCCTAGAGCAGGGCTGCCCAAGTCCGGTCCTTGAGATCTACTGGCAGGCCAGGTTTTCAGGATATTCACAATGAATAAGCAAGAAAGAGATTTGCCTGCACTGCCTTTTTGGTATGCAAATCTCTTTCATGCGTGTTCATCCTGGCCTGCCAGTAGATCTCGAGGACCGGACTTGGGCAGCCCTGCCCTAGAGGGACCAGAGGGGGTGAATCCCAGTGCTTCTACCCTCCTCACGTGACTCATGACACATGGACGCACTCATCAGCCAGCCCAAATAAATTGTTTATTATAAAAAATGAGGAGTTTTGAGGCAGATAGAGGCTTTTAAAATAAAATTGGGAAATCCAAAATGGCTTCTGTGATAGCATTTTGGTGCCAGAAAACGGCCTGGGAGAGCTATATAAAACATCCAAAAAAATTTTTTTTTTTTTTTTTTTGGAGGAGTGAGACCCTATAGGAAGCCCCAGAGACCCTCAAAAGTCCAGTTTTTGAACCACCTTGAAGTCTCCCATAGATAACAATAGACTGTGCTCACAGAGCTGCTTTGTGCTGTGCCTGCATCAGCTCACACTGCAGCTGGACCATGGAAAAGATTTCTGCTACAGACAAGCATATAAGATATTCAGCTGCTTGTCTTTTTGGTCTGTGTTTTAGAAAAGCTCTGAGAGCCTGAAACCCTCGACTAGCTCCATACATATCTTTGGGGGGGGGGGAGGGCGCAGCCGGTACTCACTACAGTCCTCTGGACCAGTGTTTCTCAACCTTTTCAAGCCAAGTACCCCCTAAGCCTAACAAATACCAACCGAGTACTCCCGCCCAAACTCCGCCCCATAATAATACTACTATTGTAATGTAATTTCTTCCATCCATTTTTCATATACACACAATATAATCTTATTAATACATAATGGTAACCACAAAATTTAAAAAAACCACAAAGCACAATGTATGCAGAGAAATGTTAATTATCATTTATATTTGGGGGGGTTTTCAAAGATGTTAATGCAGATGACTTTAAAATATGCAATGTCACCTCAGGAACAACTATAGAAAAATAGACAAATATAGTGCAAAATATAGAGAGCAGATATAAATTCTCCTAACTGATACATTTCGATCATTTTTTCTACCTTTGTTGTCTCATGATTTCATGAGTCTGGTTGCACTTCCTTCTGACTGACCTTCTCTCTGATATCAGATGCAGAGCAGATGAAAAGACACCTTGTCAAGTCGCAGAAGGAAAAACTGAGGAGCTCAGGCACTGCCCAGTGGTATAAGGAGGCAGAGCTACAAAATGTAGACGATGTCTTCTGCAACCCTCACGGGTGAAGGGAAGAAACCCACTTGGAAAAATACTATACCCTTTTCACTAGAAATATACAAAATATACACACACATGCAGATTATATTTCTGTGGTGGAATGAATCTCAGATTGTATTATTAAAGTTATTACGAGGGCGTGCTGAAAAGTTCTCAGCCCAACCAAGAAGAGAATGACGTGAATATAGTTCAATCAATGATTTGAAACTGTCAAATCACAGAATTTTGTTTCTGCAAATTGGCATTTAACGAAATAAGATAATACCCTTATCAGCTACGGTGGCAAAATAGCACTCAGAATTTAGGAAGTTGGTTGGTTGGACTGAGAACTTTTCAGCATCACCTCATAGACGGCCATGAAACCTGTAGGGGTCAGTATTAAAAAGCTTTTAAATAGACAGTGCAAGTGAGCCTTATTTCATATTATTTTGATTTTAAGTGCCTGAAGATGAGAATGAACGAAGGCAAAGGCTTGCACGAAAGGAGCAACAGGAGAGACTCAGAGAAAAGGTAAAAGTACACACCCATCTAAAACTTTCGTCTGACTTGTCCAGCGTTTTAGTTGGGGGGGGGGGGGTTCTGCCTGTCAAGGCTGCAATGTTAGGCTCATGCCAATTTTTAATTCATTTTGGTGAGTGCAAAATATGGATTTGTTTTCCACTAGGCAGTGTTGCTACATCTTTTACTGGTGTCTCACCAGACATCCTCATGCTTTGGGGTGTGGTCTTTTTTTGTTAATCAGGTGAATACTGTAGTGCAGTTATCCCAGGACAAGCATGTAGCATATTCTCACATGGGGGGGAGGGGGGACGTCATTCACGGAACCCAGCATGGACCGTCTAAAGTGAATTGTCACTTTAAGAAATTAAGACTGTCCATATCGCACATGTGTGAGTGCCCTCCTGCCCACTGCTAGCTCACGTGACCATGTTGTTTGTTTTTTGTATTAAATATTCTTTCAGTTTATTTATTTCCCAGCATTACTAAAAGACCTTGGCCTACTAACCTCCCACTCCATGCTGACGAACCTTGTGTTGGCGTTTTTTCTCTCAGGGTCATTGACCTCCCGGTATTTTTATAAAATTTTTGGGTTGGGTTTGAAGCAGCATCGAGAATGGCCAACTCTGATGCTGAGGCTCCTCTTCTCAGCTGTACTCCAGGGCTGTCAACTTCAACGTCCAGCTCTACCTCAGCTACTTTGATGCTGCCGCTATCGGGTGGGAGAACCAAGTGAAAAAGCACAAGCACTGCTCCTCCTCCAATGCTTCTGCACACGCACATTGTGTGCTGACTACCACACAGGCACAAATTCCAGGATCTGTGCAGCAACGAGTGCAATTTGTGTTGCTCGCCCCTCAAGTGCTATCTCTACAGCAGCAAGCACATTCTGTCCCACCAACCGCACAGGTGCTCCAGTTCCAGCAACAGGCATCAAATATACTGACTACTGTACAGGCCTCTGCTCTTCAAGATTATCTGAAAATGCTGCTGTGGAATGGGCTAACCGGGCTTCTGCAGTCTCACACTGTGCTAAATCCTGTCAACACGCCCCTAACCTCGACTGGATCTGAGCAAGGTAAGCAAGATACTGCAGACAGCCACTCTCAGACTCCCACATGTGTATTATCTACACTTAATGAATGCATCGATATGCACCTATCACCTGCGTCTATAGCTGCATCGTCATTGGGGGCGGAGCATATCATCTGACTCGAGACAGTCTTCTCTACAGCACATTGATGCTTCCCCTGAGATCACAGCTCTACTCCCAGACATAGTGCAACCAGACGTCCTGCTAGATGCTCCTCTCGTCACTCCCACCACTGTTCCATGTCTATGGAGCAATATGATGACTATGATTGATTTATCTCTTCCTGTTTCTAGCGAGTCTGACTACAGTGATGATTTCTCTGATGGCAGTCTTTCAGATTCAATTTCACTGCCTGATCAGACTCTACCCCCTGCCAGTCTGTCCTTTACCAAGTTTATCAGGCAAATGGGGCAGAATCTTCTAATTTAGATGAGTCTGAAGCAGAGAGGCAAGTGACTACAAGGAGTTGCCCAAGCACTGCCTGAAGGTTCCTCTACACAACTTTATGAAGGAGGCCTTGCTCAGAAAATGGGAAGCTCCCCTTTGTATATTAGTTGCTCCAAAGAGGTTGGATTCCCTTTACAAGCTTCAGTCTGCCTCTGGATTTGCCAAACCATAGTTGTCGCACCAATCATTAGTAGTGGAATCCTTATCAAAGAAAGCTAACAGTTCTAGGAACTACACAAGTACTCCCCCAGGCAGAGAGGACAGTACACTAGATAAGTTTGGTTGCAGAGTCTTCCAGGGCTCCATGCTCATGAGCAAAATACATAAGAACATAAGCATTGCCTCTGCCGGGTCAGACCAGGGGTCCATCGCGCCCGGCAGTCCGCTCCCGCGGCGGCCCTCCAGGTCCATGACCTGAAAATGTTCCCTATCTAACCTAAAAAGTCCATACCCTCTTTGCTCAGTGTCCTGTGAGGTAAACCTCTATCTGTACCCCGTTATTCCCTTCACTTCCAGGAAGTCATCCAGTCCCTTTTTGAACCCCAGAATTGTACTCTGGCTTATCACCTCTCCGGGAAGCGCGTTCCAGGTGTATACCACCCGTTGAGTGAAGAAGAACTTTCTTGCATTCGTTTTGAATCTGTCTCCTCTCAGTTTTTCTGAGTGACCTCTTGTTTTAGTTGCCCCTGCTAGTCTAAAGAATCTGTCCCTCTCCACCTTCTCTATGCCTTTCATGATTTTATAAGTCTGTATCATGTCCCCTCTCAGTCTCCGCTTTTCCAGGGTAAAGAGCCCCAGCCTGTCTAACCGTTCGGCATATGAGAGGTTCTCCATACCCTTTATCATCCTCGTTGCTCTCCTCTGGACCCTCTTGAGTATTGCCATGTCCTTCTTGAAGTATAGCGACCAGTATTGGACGCAGTATTCCAGATGTGGGCGCACCATTGCTCGATACAGTGGCAGGATAACTTCCTTCGTTCTGGTAGTGATACCTTTTTTGATAATGCCCAGCATTCTGCTCGCTTTTTTTGAGGCCGCTGCACATTGCGCCTCCGGTTTCATTGTGTTATCCACCAATACCCCCAGATCTTTTTCTTGGCTGCCTTCCCCGAGTACCCTCCCTCCCATCGTATAGCTGTACCTGGAGTTCCCCTTCCCTATGTGCAAGACCTTACATTTCTCCACATTGAAGCTCATCTGCCATTTTTTCGCCCACTCACTCAGTTTGTTCAGGTCGCTCTGCAGGTTTTTGCATTCCTCAACAGTTCTGACCGTTCTGGAGAGTTTTGTGTCATCCGCGAACTTGATAACTTCGCACTTTGTCCCCGTTTCTAGATCATTTATAAATATATTGAACAGCAGTGGTCCCAGCACTGACCCCTGCGGAACACCACTTGTGACCCCTATCCAGTCAGAGTAGTGCCCCTTTACTCCTACCCTCTGCTTCCTGTCCACCAGCCAATTTTTGATCCATCTGTGCACGTCCCCTTCCACCCCGTGACTCCACAGTTTCTTCAGTAGGCGTTCATGGGGCACCTTGTCAAAGGCTTTTTGGAAATCTAGATATACGATGTCTACGGGGTCACCTTGGTCCAATTGTTTACTTATCCCCTCAAAGAAATGCAGTAGATTCGTCTGGCATGATCAGCCTTTACAGAATCCATGCTGGCTTGATCTCATCAGATTATTTTTTTTCTATATGCTCATTGATACCTTCCCTGATCAGTGATTCGGCCATCTTCCCCGGAACAGAGGTTAAGCTCACCGGTCTGTAGTTTCCCGGGTCGCCTCTCAATCCTTTCTTGAAGATCGGTGTAACATTTGCTATCTTCCAGTCCTCCGGGATTACCCCTGTTCTCAAGGACAGGTTGCAAATATGCCGCAGTAACTCTGCTGTTTCATCTCTGAGCTCTTTCAGTATTCTCGGGTGGATCCCGTCTGGGCCCGGAGCTTTGTCAGTTTTTAATCTATCTATCTGCCTGAGAACGTCTTTGAGGCTTACCTCCATGCATGATAATTTCCCCTCTTGATCTCCCCTGAAGATTTTTTCTGGTTCTGGCACACTGGATGTGTCTTCTATTGTAAAGACCGATGAGAAGAACTCGTTTAGCCTACCAGCCACCTCTTTTTCCTCTTTCACCACTCCCTTCCGGTCACCCTCATCCAGGGGTCCCACCTCCTCCCTCGCTGGCTGTTTCCCTTTCACATATCTGAAAAATGGTTTGAAATTTCTTGCTTCGTTGGCCAGTCTCTCCTCATACTCTTTCTTGGCTTTCCTGACTACTCGGTGACATTGTTTTTGATACTGCCTGTGCTCTCTCCAATTTCCTTCGGTTTTGTCTTTTTTCCACTTCCGAAATTATTTTTTCTTGTCTCCTATCACTTTCTTTACTTCACTATATGTCCTTTTACGTGAAGTCCCTTGTCCAGAGGATGTCCACTTATGACAAGTTCATATCCTCTAAACATCTCTCAGCTTATCTCCTGGAAATCAGGAAATATACAGCATGCTCTGTTTACAATACCTTCGATGTAGCCTCTCACACCTCAGTGGTGTCCATCGCTAAGTGCAAACAAGCTTGGCTCAGAATCTCAGATCTGGATGCCAATATTAAAGACCATCTTTCCAACATACCTTGCAAGGGGGATGACTTGTTTGGTGACCCGTATAGAGGATAAAAGAGAAAAAGACATCATGACTGTATGACCACTCTGTCCTCCTCAAAAACAGAACAATCTCAGCAGCCTAAGCATTTTTCAAGCTCCTTTAGGCATTCTTCATACTATTCCAGAAATGAATACAGTCAGCCTCCTGCTTCTATGTGAGTATCTACCCCAAAACACCCGAGGCAACAGAAAACTTCTGCACCTACTCAACCTAAGCAGCAGCAGTCATTTTAGAACATAAGAACATAAGAAGTTGCCTCCACTGGGTCAGACCAGAGGTCCATCGCGCCCAGTGGCCCGCTCCCGCGGCGGCCCATCAGGTCCGTGACCTGTGAAGTGGTTTCTGTCTAATCCTATAACCTACCTCTACTTCTTTCTGTACCCCTCAATCCCCTTATCTTTTAGGAACTTATCTAGACCTTCCTTGAACCCCTGTAGCGTGCTCTGGCCTATTACAGCCTCCGGGAGCGCGTTCCATGTGTCCACCACCCTCTGAGTGAAAAAGAACCTCCTAACATTTGTTCTAAACCTGTCCTTTTTCAATTTCTCCGAGTGCCCCCTTGTGCTTGTGGCTCCCCACAGCCTGAAGAATTTGTCCCTGTCTACCTTCTCTATACCCTTCATGATTTTGAAGGTTTCTATCATATCTCCCCTAAGTTTCCGCTTTTCCAGAGAGAATAGCCCCAGCATTTCCAATCTGTCCGCATATGAGAAGTTTTCCATACCCTTTATCAACTTTGTCGCTCTTCTCTGGACTCCCTCAAGTACCGCCATGTCCTTTTTGAGGTACGGCGTCCAGTACTGGACACAGTACTCCAGATGTGGGCGCACCATCGCCCGATATAGCGGCAAAATGACTTCCTTCGTCCTGGTCGTGATACCCTTTTTGATGATACCCAACATTCTGTTCGCTTTCTTTGAGGCTGTCGCACACTGTGCTGATGCTTTCAATGTTGTGTCTACCATCACCCCCAGGTCTCTTTCAAGTTTGCTCACCCCCAGCAACGATCCCCCCATTTTATAGTTGAACATCGGGTTCTTTTTCCCTACATGCATGACTTTGCATTTCTCAGTGTTAAAACTCATTTGCCATTTTTTTGCCCAGTCTTCCAATCTCGTTAAGTCCCTTTGCAGGTTTTCACAGTCTTCCTTGGTTCTAACCCTGCTGTAGAGTTTGGTGTCGTCCGCAAATTTAATGACCTCACAGTTCGTCCCTGTCTCCAAGTCGTTAATAAATATATTGAACAGGAGCGGTCCCAGCACCGACCCCTGTGGGACTCCACTCGTGACCCATTGCCATTCTGAGTAATGGCCCTTTACTCCAACCCTTTGTTTCCTGCCTGCCAACCAATGTTTGATCCAACGGTGGATATCCCCTTGCACCCCGTGGTTCCACAGCTTCTTAAGCAGCCGTTCATGGGGTACCTTGTCGAAGGCTTTTTGGAAGTCAAGGTAAATGATGTCAATGGATTCCCCTTTATCCATCTGTCTGTTTATTCCCTCAAAGAAGTACAGCAAGTTCGTGAGGCATGACCTTCCCTTGCAGAAGCCGTGCTGGCTTGCCTTCAGCTACTCATTTTTTTCTATGTGGCCGCAGATGGTGTCCTTAATCAGTGCTTCCATCATCTTTCCCGGAACCGAGGTCAAACTCACCGGCCTGTAGTTTCCCGGGTCACCCCTTGATCCTTTCTTGAAGATGGGCGTGACATTTGCTATTTTCCAGTCCTCTGGGATCTCCCCTGTTTCTAAGGAAAGGTTACATATTTTGCGAAAAGTTTCTGCTATTTCGTTTCTCAGCTCTTTTAGTACCCTTGGGTGGATGCCATCCGGACCTGGTGATTTGTCGCTTTTTAGTCTGTCTATCTGACGGAGGACTTAAGAACATAAGAACATAAGCAGTGCCTCTGCCAGGTCAGACCAGAGGTCCATCCCGCCCAGCAGTCCGCCCCTGCGGCGGCCCAACAGGTCATGACCTGCCTTAATCACCAGAAGGGGCCCCTTTGCCCCCTAGGTTTCTCATCGAAGTCCTATCTTCCCATCAATGTCCTAACCCTCCGGCCTTGCACCTGCACGACCTGGTGAGCTGTCTATACTTATGCAACACCCCAGCACCTCCCTCAGTACCCCACGATCCCTTTTTCCCTCAGGAATCTGTCCAATCCCTGTTTGAATCCCTGTACTGTACTCTGCCAGATCACTTCCTCCGGGAGCGCATTCCATTTGTCCACGACCCTTTGGGTGAAGAAAAACTTCCTTGCATTTGATTTGAACCTATCTCCCTTCAGTTTCTCTGAGTGCCCCCTCGTACCTGTCGTCCCTTTTAGTCTGAAGAACCTGTCCCTGTCCACCCTCTCTATGCCCCTAAGTATTTTGAAGGTCTCTATCATATCCCCCCTGAGCCTCCTCTTTTCCAGAGAGAAGAGCCCCAGTTTATCCAGCCTCTCAGCATATGGGAAATTTTCCAGCCCTCTTACCAGTTTCGTTGCCCTCCTTTGGACTCTCTCAAGAACTGCCATGTCCTTCTTGAGGTGCGGCGACCAATATTGAACGCAGTATTCCAGATGTGGGCGCACCATCGCTCGATACAGCGGCATGATGACTTCCCGCGTCCTGGTTGATATGCCCCTCTTGATGATGCCCAGCATCCTGTTGGCTTTCTTCGAGGCTGCTGCACACTGTGCGGATGGTTTCATGGATGGATCCACTAGCACACCCAAGTCTCTCTCAAGTCCGGTGTCTTCCAGCAATCTCCCCCCCCATTTTATACTCGAACAACGGGTTCTTTTTCCCTATGTGCATGACCTTGCATTTATCTACGTTAAAGCGCATTTGCCATTTGTTTGCCCAGTCCTCCAGCTTATCGAGGTCCCTTTACAGTTCCTCACACTCCTCCCTGGTCCTAACTCTGGCGCAGAGCTTGGTATCGTCTGCAAATTTTATAACCTCACACTTTGCCTCCGTTTCCAGGTCATTGATAAATATGTTGAAGAGTAGCGGCCCCAGCACCGATCCCTGCGGCACACTGCTCGTGACTCCCCGCCAGTCAGAATATTGGCCCTTTACTCCGACCCTCTGTAGTCTACCTGACAGCCAGTGCTTGATCCATCTGTGTACATCCCTGCCCACCCCGTGGTTCCACAGCTTCCTAAGCAGCCTTTCAAAGGCCTTTTGAAAATCGAGGTAAATGATGTCTATGGGTTCCCCTTTGTCCACCTGACTGCTTATTCCCTCAAAGAAGTACAGAAGGTTTGTCAGGCACGACCTTCCCTTACAGAATCCGTGCTGGCTTGTCCGCAGTAGGCCATTTTTCTCGATGTGCTCGCAAATGCTGTCCTTGATCATTGCTTCCACCATCTTCCCTATAACTGAAGTCAGGCTCACCGGCCTGTAGTTCCCGGGGTCACCTCTCGATCCCTTCTTAAAGATAGGTGTGACATTCGCCAGTTTCCAGTCCTCTGGTACCTCTCCAGTTTTCAAGGATAGGTTGCAAACATGCTTCCTCCCGGCTTACTTCTAGTTTGACCAGTTTCCCATCCTGGTCTCCATGTAAGATCTTTTCGGGTTCTGGAATATTGGATGTGTCTTCTCTCGTGAAGACTGACGAGAAGAACTTGTTTAACCTTTCAGCTATCTCTGTTTCTTCCTTTACCACTCCCTTCCTGTCTCCATCATCCAATGGTCCCACTTCCTCCCTGGCCGGTTGTCTCGCTTTCACATACTTGAAGAATGGTTTGAAATTTCCTGCTTTCTCTGCTAGTCTCTCCTCATATTCTCTTTTTGCTTTCTTTACCACTCGGTGACATTCCTTTTGGTACCTTTTGTGTTCATCTTGTTTGTCCTTGGTTTGGTCATTTTTCCATTTTCTGAACGATGCTTTCTTGTCACTTATCGCCTTTCTTACTGCATTTGTTATCCACACCGGGTTCTTTGTTCGATTCTTCTTGCACCCTTTCCTAAACCTGGGGACGTACAGGTTCTGTGCTTCGTGTACCGTGTCCTTGAGCAGGGACCAGGCTTCTTCTACGGTCTCCATCTTCCCTGAGCTCTTGCTGAGTTTCTTTCCTACCATTTTCCTCATGGCCTCGTAGTTCCCTTTTCTGTAATTGAGTGCTGTCGATGTGGTTTTCTTTACTTTTGGTGTTCCTATTTCTAGCTTGCAATGGATCATGTTGTGATCGCTGTTTCCTAGTGGCTCTAGTACTACCACCTCCTTTACCGTTCCCCCTAGCCCGTTGAGGATTAGGTCAAGAGTGGCTTCTCCTCTTGTTGGTTCCATGACCAGCTTTTCCATGAAGCAGTCCCTTATAGCTTCCAGGAATTTTGTTTCCCTTGTGGAGTTTGAGTGTCCAATACTCCAGTCTATGCCAGGGTAGTTGAAGTCCCCCATCACCACCACACTTCCGCTTTTGCATACCTGCCTTAATTCAGTCTCCAGGTCCTGGTCGTTTGCTTCCGGTTGTCCTGGTGGGCGATAGTACAGTCCCAATTTTATGTCAGCTCCATTACCTCCTGGTAGTTTAACCCATAGTGACTCCAAGTTGTCCGCCCCTATTGCTGTTTCCATCCTGGTTGAAGGAATGGAGTCCTTTATGTATAGCGCTATTCCTCCACCCTTCTTGTGTGTCCTGTCTCTCCTGTAGAGTTTGTACCCTGGTAAGACCACATCCCATTTGTTGTCCTCGGACCACCATGTTTCAGTGACTCCAATTATGTCTAAGTCCTTTTTACTGACTATGACTCCTAGCTCCTCCATTTTGGCTCTTAGGCTCCTAGCATTTGTGTATAGGCAATTTAAGTCCCGGTTGTTTACCTTCCTTGTTGGTTTTCCTCGTGGTTTGGTGTTCCTGCCTACCCCCTCATGGGCTGCCAGTCCCCAGGCCTCGCTTTGTTTATCCTCTTCCTGTGGTGTGTCTGTTTTGTCCTCATCTCCCTCCTGTGGTGTGTCTATCTCGTCCTCAGCCTGCTTCCCCTTTTTTGGATGTCCTTCCGACTGTTTCCTCCATTTCTTGCTCTTTGGTTTTGTCAGTTCCCTGGGCCCCTGCTTTGCGACCTTGGGTTTTTTGTCAAAAATTGTCCACTCAGTCTCGAACCCTCTATCGCCTTTTCCTGGTCCAGTATCCTTGTTTGATACTCTAGTCCTAGAGAGCTTAGTTGGTATATCTTAGCCCACACCTCAGACTCTCCCTATAGAGGCAGGCTCATCCATTACCAACAACGCTGGACCCTCATAACATCAAATGGTGAGCTGAGGCTATACCCTTCATCTGCAGAAGAAACCACTGAACCACCCTCCAAGAGAGTCTTGTTTCAACTCCCTTCAGAGAGCCCTCCTTCACCAGGAACTCTCAGCCCTCCTTCAGCTCAATGTAATAGAAAAGATTCCACTGCAGAAGAAGGGCAAGGGGTTCAATTTGAGGTACTTCTTATCCCCAAGAAAACCAGAGATATTCATCAGATTCTAGACCTCAGAGTATTCAAGTACCTGGGAAGGAAAAATTTCAGATACTTCTCTCTGGGAACCCTATTCCCACTTTTAGAATAGAATGACTGGCTATGTTATTCAGACAAAAAAGAATTGTACACACATTTCTATTCTCCCTGCTCATAGATAATACCTTTGCTTTCATCTGGGAATATACCATTTCCAGTACTAGGTACTCCCCTTTGCACTGGTATCAACACCCAGAGTTTTCACCAAGTGCTTGGTGGTGCTGGCAGTGAAGTTTCCAGGATTTTCCCTATTTGGATGACTGATTAGTCAAAGAACATAAAAGAATAGCCTTACTGGGTCAAACCAGTGGTCCATCAAGTCCAGTAGACTGTTCTCATGGTGGCCAATCCAGGTCACTAGTACCTGGCCAAAACCCAAGGAGTAGCAATCCAGGGCAAGCAGTGTCTTCCCCCATGTCTTTCTCAATAGCAGACTATGGACTTTTCCTCCCGGAAATTGTCCAAACCTTTCTTAAAACCATCCACGCTATCCGCTCTTACCACAACCTGTGGCAAATGCGTTCTAGAGCTTAACTATTCTTTGAGTGAAAAAAATTTCATCCTATTGGTTTAAAAGTATTTTCCTGTAACTTCGAGTGTCCCTTAGTCGTTGTAATTTTTGACAGAGTGAAAAATCGATCCGCTTGTACCCGTTCTACTTCACTAAGGATTTTGTAGACTTCAGTCATATCTCCCCTCAGCTGTCTCTTTTCCAAGCTGAAGATCCCTAGCCTTTTTAGTCTTTCCTCATATGAGAGGAGTTCCATCCCCTTTATCATCTTGGTTGCTCTTCTTTGAACCTTTTCTAGCACCACTATATCTTGAGATAAGGAGATCAAAATTAAATGCAATACTCTAGATGAGGTCACACCATGGAGCAATACAGAGGCATTAAAGCATTCTTAGTCTTGTTAACCTGGGCCAACTGGAATCTTAGGCCCATCTCCCAGTGCATTTTGGGACACACTGGGAGTGGCCTAAGATTCTGATTGGCCCAGGTGCTTAAGGCTTCTATGGGAGGGGCCTTAAGTGCCTGGGCCAATCAGGGCCTTAGCCCCTCCCCAGTGCATCCCAGAATGCACTGGGAAGGGGCAGGCCCACCATTCCAGTGAAGGCGGGCCCGTCAACCAGACGCAAAAAAGACCCGTCCGTCCATCCATCTAAAAAAGGTTAGGGGGGCAGGGTGGGCTAGCTTTCCGATGGTAGGGGTGTCCTTAAGGACTACTGAGGTGGAAAACAGGTGGGTATAGTAGGTTTTGGAGGAGTTTTGAAGGGCTCACTATACATTAGAAGGGGGTTATGATAAGATGTATACCTGCCACCCTTTATGTAAAGTGCCCTCTAAGGTGCCCCACTGTTCTGCTGGCATGTCTATGGCATAGTCCATCAAAAATTCTGGCCCCCCTACTATATGCAAATGGCTTGTTTTGGACTTGTTTCATCTGGACGTCCTATTCTTTGAAAATTGCCAAAATAATAGATTTCTTGTTAGGCCAAAGATAGATGTCTTGCTAAGCTAAGACGTCTTAACAGGTCATTTTCAAAAATAAAACATGCGGTTTCAAAAATGGTCATTTTCTCTATCCGATTTTTGGGCGTCTTTCTTAAGACATCCAGGGCCTGTTTTACAAATCCTGTTTTAGGGCCTGTTTTAGGGGGTTTGGGGCAGTTTTGTAAAACAGGCCACCAGTCTTGGACTTAGACATTATATAAAAAATGGCCCTTCACACTTGTATTTAGAAGGCATTTACCTATAAATTTACAAGAAAATAATTTTTAAGTTGGGAACAATTTTGTATTTAGAAAAATCTGTTGCATGTGTAGATATACTGGTTCGTCACTAGATATATGCCTCAGAAGATAGACATATGGGAGTAATTTTCTACAAAGCTTTTTGTGAGTATGTCAGTATGTGTGCCTAAAAGATTGCTTATAAAATTATCTCACATGTGCTTGTAGGTGCTCTTGTAACTCTGGTGTAGGCATGCTCATGCTGAATGTTGGGTGGAGTCATAATTGATGTACAGCTCAACTGATATTCAGACCGGGGTCTATGGCAAAACCAGAAATTCAATGCCAGTGCCATATTTGGGACCGGCATTGAAATTCTGCTTTACATTTGGCCAGCCAAAATATGGCCAGCTAAGCCGATATTCATCAGCTGGCCAGCTAAGTTCTAGCAGCCAAAGGTAGACTTGCTTTTTAGGTGGGTCTATCTGGCCGCTGATCTTAGCCAACCAGCTGCTGAATATTGACAGTGACGTAGCCAGTCACCAGCCAATCCGCCAAACAGGATATTTAGAGGGAAATGGCCGATCATCTCCCACTGAATATTAGCGGATAGCGGCTGTATGCTATTTAGCTGTTCCTGGCCAGCTAAATAGCACTGAATATAAGCCCCAATATATTGTTTTGAAAACATGCATGATCATAGGTAGTGTATGCATGTATTGTACTTTTACACCTGCTTCCAAACTGCTGTAAATGAACATGAGTCCATTATAATTACACCATCAGCAGGTTTTATGGCCATTTCTTTTTAGTTCAATAATGTCTATTGAAGTTTTTGCAAAAATTAACAAATGTCATTTGCAGTTGTGAATACATAAGTAAAACGAGCAGAAGGAACACTTGTATATTACAATAATTATGGATTTATGGCAATTTTGTGAAGACACATAAGCACCTACTTCTCTTCATACATAGGTGACCTTTTATAAAATAACTATGTAAACATCCTCTAGAGGGCGCTATAGTGGTATGTTACAGGGTTTAATATACCAACCCACAGAGTATTCTAAAGAGAATTATTGGAGTTTTGGTGGAGAGAGTATACATGCAGTAGGGGGGGTGGTATATGATGAGCAAGAACAGCATCTCAGGAGTTAGCCACTCTCTGAGCTTCCAGTCTCCCTTTTCCTCTTCAAACCACATAGGACCTTTGGGATGTTTGTTTAGTATACCAGGTGCCATCTAGATTAGGGTTAGCAGATGTCTGGGTTTCCCTGGACATATTCTCTTTTTGAGGGCTCTGTTGGGCGCCTGGGCAGTGTTTTAAAAATTTTTCTTCTTTTGTCTGGTTGCCATGATCGCAAGATGAAATGCATACGGGGCTGCTCTGCTGATGCGCATTCTGTGACTGTTGGCCCTCTGCCCAGAACAGAAATTGACATCAGATGAGCCAGAGGACAGGCATAGCGGACAGCGCATGCCTCAGCAGAGCAGCCCTGCATTAGACTGCTGCTGTTTCCTTCTCATAGGCTTCAGCACTCAAAGTGGCTGTATTAATGCTAATTTTTATTAGAAACATTTTTTTTTTACTCCAGGCTTGTAGTAGAGAAGGAATGTTATTGGTTTTAATTATCAATGTTGCCTCCAGAAATAGGCAAGTACTTCCACCTTTGGAATCTCATGGATTTTGTGTGTCACAACTTGACACAAAACACCTTCTACCTGGAGGGAACAGAAGCTAAGATAACCTGGGAAGGGGAAAAGGGGCTTGAGAACAGTTAGATGGAGGGGTAAGGAGAATGAGGAGATGCTGGATGGAAGGATGGGGGGAAAAAGGATCATGCTAAATGGAAGGATGGGTAAAAAAAGGGGGAGAGGGGAGAAACTGGATGAGGAGAGAGAGTGGGACATGCTAAATGGAAGGATGGAGAAAGAAAAAGGGGTCCCTGAATGGAAGACATAGCGTGGGGATGCTGGATGAAAAGATGAGGGAGATGGAAGGGGGATGTGCTAAATGGAAAGTTGAGGAGAGAGAAAAAGCTGACACACTGGATAGAAAAGGAATAGAGAGAAGATGCTGGATGGAAGGATAGGGGAGACAGAGAATGACTCGGGGACAGATTTGTCCCCATCCCTAAGGGATCCATCTCCGTCCCCTTCCTCTCCCTGTAAATTCTGTCTTTATCCCTGCCCCATCCTTGCAAGTTTAAAATCATGTGTTCGAGGCTTGTACAGATGAGGACAGAGCTTGCAGGGATAGGGACAGAATTTGCAGGGACAGGACAGAGATGGATCCCGTGGGGACAGGGACAAATTTGTACCCGTGTAATTCTCATAAGGGAAGACACTTGATGGAAGGATGAGGAGGGGGCATGCTAAATGAAAGGATAAGGAGAGAAAAAGGGGACATGCTGGATGGAAAAGGCAAAGAGAGATGCTGGATGGAAGGGTGGGGAATGACAGAGGGGAGACACTGGATGGAAGTGGGAAGACAGGATATACTGGATGGAAGGCGGTAGAGGATGAAGTTAGTGAGAGACTGGGGAATAAGAGAAAGGGGAATGAGAGGTGTGGTGTGAGAAAATAGAAAGCTGTAGATAGAAATAAATTGAATGTTGAGAGGGAAAAAACAATGTGAGAGATGGATGTAGTAGTGGAGGAGATGAGGACAAGAGGTGAGAGAAAAATGTCAAATAGACACAAAAACCTGGCAGAGAAGACAGAGAAAGCAGAGATTGAGCCAACATAATTTGAAAAATTAAATGGCTAGAAAAAAGTAGAAAAAATAATTGTATTTTTAATTTTGAATACAAAACTCACAACTGAATGTCTGATATATCGTTGGGGGGAAGGTAGGGGCAGCGCAATAAAGGATGAGGGAGCGTCATGTGGGCAAGTCGCACGGGGTGCAATTATTGCTTGCTAAGGTACTGACTGCACATAGTCGGCAGCTGCCTAGGAGATGGGTGGGGCTGAGAGTGAGGCCAGAGTAGGGGGCTGGGGCGGAGCCATGTGTTTTCTCTCTTTTTTTTTTTTTTTTCACAGATATGGTAACCCTAAACTAGATGCCCACAATTTTAGAGATGGAGGAGAGTGTACAACTGTATCTGACATTGCCACACAAAGGAGGAAAAGAGTTCCCATCAAATGCCTCTTCTAGAGATTTGTTGCCATTGCAAATGGCTGAGAAAAGAGCTATAAATCTTTTTTTTCTCAAACTGTTTGATTCCATCCATAGATCCCTAACTACCCAGAAGATGGCCATTCTGTAAGGTCAGGTTTTGTTGGTGTAACCCACATAGCTGCCTGAATACAATGTATGTGCAGGGAAGAGAGAGAGACTGCTTTAGAGGAGGTGGAGATAAAAATGTCTTTCTAGAGGAACTAAACAGTAACTGAGCCCATGTTTGTTAACAGACCAGCTACTACTTGGAAAATGTTATAAAGCCACGTGAAGAATTGAAACTTAGGAAGCAGGAAGAGCACTTTTACCGAATGACAGGACAAAACTGGAAGTTAGCTCAAGGCCAAAGGCTCGGGGTAAGTGCAGTTCATTTTCTCATAAAATATACCTCATATGTGTAGCTTGCTTTAGTCCAGACGTGTCAGACTCTGGCCTGCGGGCCAAATCTGGCCCACGGTGTCATAAAATTTGGCCCGCCAGACAATTAAAAATTTGCAATTAAGCTGGCCCAACGGAAGGCATCAGCTATAGGCTTAGGTAAAAGAAAGATCTTTACTGCTCTGCTGCGAGACTTGAGGCGCATGAATCTACAGCTGATGTCTTCCGGCAGGCCAGCTTAAGCTCATGGCCGCCATGCTTTGCGACGCTGTGCTCCCGACGCTCTCTACTGCCACCGCTCTTCACGAGCGCCTTCCTCTGCTTTCGCCATCGCCGACACCACTCATGGTCGCCTGTACCCTCCTGGCTGCCATCGCTGTTCGGGTCCCGCCTAGTCCTCCCGGCTGCCTGCCTGAAAATTTTAAAAGAAAAGTTTTCGAACAGGTGAGTTCCAAAACCTACTAAGTAGATTTTTTTTTCTTCAAAAAACGAGGTCCTACTGGAAACAGACTGCCTTCACAGATAGCCACAGCATGTGTGAAATTTGCACCAAAAGCATTTATTCATAAGGTATATGATATTCAGTAAAAACCTTCTTACTTTGGCTAGAATTCTTGAAAATAAAAACTTGCCATTTATCCAGAAAATAGCTTCTCATATCTAACAGGTTTGGTAACTAAGTTCTTCAGTTGTGTGGAATCACTTAGAGGGGAAGTTATCAACGAGACACTGTGCTAAAATAACCCAACTCAATAGCAGCCCCCATCAAGGATCAGTGCTGGAACCGATTCTGTACAATATGTTTGTGAGCGACGTTGCTGAAGGGTTAGAAGGTAAGGTTAGCCTTTTTGCAGATGATACCAAGATGTGTAACAGAGTGGACACCCCGGAGGGAGTGGAAAATATGAAAAAGGATCTGCAAAAGTTAGAAGAATGGTCTAGCATCTGGCAACTAAAATTCAATGCAAAAAAATGCAGAGTGATGCATTTGGGGGGCTTGGGGGTAGAAATCCGAGGGAACCGTATGTACTGGGAGGTGAGAGGCTGATAATCACTGACTGAGAGAGAGATCTTGGGGTGATTGTGTCTGAGGATATAAAGGCATCTAAACAGTGTGATAAGGTGGTGGCTGTAGCCAGAAAGATGCTAGGCTGTATAGAAAGAGGAATAACCATCAGGAAAAGGGAGGTGTTGATGCCTCTGTGTAGGTCATTGGTGAGGCCACACTTGGAGTATTGTGTTCAGTTTTGGAGGCCGAATCTGACGAAGGATATAAAAAGACTTGAAGCAGTCCAGAGGAAGGTGATGAAAATGGTAAGGGGTTTGAACAAAAAGAAGTATGAGAAGAGACTGGAAGACCTAAATATGTATACTCTGGAGAAGAGGAGGGACTGGGGAGATATGATACAGACGTTTAAATACTTGAAAGAACCAAATCTTTTCCAGAGAAGAAAACATGGTAAAACTAGAGGGCATAATTTGAGATTACAGGGAGGAAGACTTAGGAGAAATGTTAGGAAATTCTTCTTTATGGAGAGGGTGGTAGATGCCTTGATTGCCCTCCTGAGGGAAGTGGTAGAGAGGAAAACAGTGATGGAATTCAAAAAAGCATGGGATAAAAATAGAGGATCTCTAATTAGAAAATGAAGGATGTAAATTAAAGAACTAAGGCCTGTATTGGACAGACCTGCACGGTGATTCGGTGTAGGATGGGCTGTGGTGGACATCAATGGGAACTCCACTAATATAGAACATGAGGATGTTACTAGCCTGACTTTACGGTAGATATCCTGCAAACAACGGAATGGTTGGATAGGCTGGATTGAGCTTGGATGGCAACTTCAGCATTTGGAACCTAAGATAATACCAGACTGTACAGTCTATGACCCAGAAATATCAAAGAAGAGACAAGTTAATTTAATCATGTATTTTTAATGGGTATAACTTATGGGCAGACTGGATGGACCGTTTAGGTCTTTATCTGCCGTCATTTACTATGTTACATGCATAGTCTGTACGTGCCAATATTGGGCACCTATACTCTGGTTCATAGGTTTGGTCTGGAAGCTCTACATATACCTATTTTTGGCACATCAAGACCAAATATATGTACTAAATGTACAGGCCATCCAATATTGGTATATAGTGGACCTAACCCCAGAATCCCCTTACGCCCATTTTCAGCACGTGTAAAAGTATGCATATTCTAACGTACTCCTATAGTTATATATATGCACTTCTACTGAAATGATGTCTGCCACCTACTTATTACAGGCCTCACCTATAAGGCACAAAGAGATCCTTATACTAAACCACTAATACGCGCTTAACCACTAATACACGCTTAACGTGGGGGAAAAGGGCTTACAGCAAAATGTATTAAAGTGCCAATGTGTTCTTAACGCAGCTAAAAATGCTTTACCATAGGACACGCTCACTCTCCAGCCCGATATGCCTCCTTGGCAAAAAAATTACATTAAAAAAAATTGTGGTTTGATTACCACAATGCGCCCTGCGGTAAGCTCTGTAATGCTGTGGTAATGCCTTGTCACATTATTTGAAACGTATTTGAAAATTCAGTAGGTAGCTTTTGTAATTCAAATAACATAGTCGTTTACCTGTGAAACTGCCTCTGAAAACTGCCTTCATCTAGTTAGAAATGCACAAATGCACACTTCTGCAGACGTGGGAATTTCATAGGCCTACTTTTCTTTCAGCTAATTGTATACAAAACCAAAGCGTGATGTCATTAGTTGTAATTGGTTTGTGTAATCATAAAGAGAGAGAAGGTCAGAGATGACACACATGCTTATTTTCTTGAGCAGGAGGATGAAAGCATAGTACATGAGGATGGAGGTGGCGAAATGGGTTTGGAAACTCCAAGCAGAGAGGCTTTGAGGAAAAGGAAACTTCCAGAGCATGTTACAAAACCTGCACCGCTGTCTGAACCAGCACAACAAAAGAAGGTACCTCCCTACAGTGCTACATTGGATGAATTTGGTGGGCAAATGTTGGAGACAGGTTAATTACGTGTCAGTGAGAATTGTTTCCTCAGTATACAGTTCCCTTCTCTTAAATTCTGTGAGGGCAATTCTATAAGAATGCACCTATTTGAGGCCCTGTCTTATAAAGGAAATGGGGTACCTACTTTTCCTTCTAGAACACTAGCATGACAGGTCAAATATGCATTGTGATCAGAGCTTGCATTTAAATTCAGGAGATAAGCACATACTAGGGAATTATATAAATATAGTACCTAACGTTATTCGCTATTTCGGCACAGAAGTATTATAATGGAAGCAAGGTGCTGAAACAGCCAAAAGCAGCAGATCAGCATGAAATTACTTGTAAAGGGCCATTTCGAAAGGACGTCTAAGTCCGATTTGGATTTTTTCCGCTATACGTTAAAGTTGAAAGCACAGAAAAGTCCATTTTCGAAAGTCGAACTACTAGACGTCCAAAAATATATATATTTTAAAAATCTATTTGGATGTCTAGGCTGACAGGACATCCAACCCTTAGGACACTTAACTTTATACCCCATTTTCGAACAAAAAAAAGTCCAAGTTGAAAACATCCAAATCCAGACCATTTGGATGTGGGAGGGACCAGCATTGGCTACACAGCCATGCCAACAGAGCAGTGGGACACCTTAGAGGGCACTACTGTGAACTTCACATAAAGAGTGCTTAAAGTACTGCCCCTTGTAATTTATGATGAGCCCTCTAAAACTCTCCCAAAACCTACTAGACCCGCCTGTCTACCACCTCAATAGCCCTCATGGCTACATCTGGCTCCTATATGGCAGTAGAGTAGGATTTTGTTGGGTTTTAGTGGATGCACACTTTCCACTATCAGTGTAGTGGTTAGAATGGCTATGGGCCTCGGCCCTTCTCTCTCTGGTTGACTAGCCCATCTACCAAGTTACCTGTGTGATGCTCTACTAGACTTTCCCATGTCAAGTGCTGCTGTTCTAGAGACAGGTATGTAGTCTTTCATTCAGATTTTTTTGGGGGTGAGGGGAGTTAGTGGGCAGTGGTGGAGTGTCGTAGGGGCAGTGGGGGAGTGTCATAGGGGAAAACACCCTCCAGGGATTCAAGAAAAAGTTAGACAAGTTTCTGCAGAACCAGAACGTACGCAGGTAGGGCTAGTCTCAGTTAGGGCGCTGGTCTTTGACCAAGGGCCGCCGTTTGAGCGGACTGCTGGGCACGATGGACCACTGGTCTGACCCAACAACGGCAATTCTTATGTTCTTACCTTTAATGTATCCAGTAGTCATCAGGTCAGTTTGGATGGCACTTAGACATTTCTAAAACAGGTCTAGTTCCGAACATCTAAGTTCCATCCAGGACATCTTGGAAAAGATTTGATTATCGCTGCAAGATGTCCAAGTTAAGCACGCCCATAACATGCCTCTCAGAGCACCCCCGGGAACTCTGGGAGCACAGGAGAAACGTCTCGTTAGATGTCCAGGAAAAGGATTTTGATTATCGGCACTTGAACGTCCCGACAATTAGGACGTCCAAGTGCCGAAAGGCAGTTTTATTGGACGATTTAGTTTTTGATTATGAGCCCCTTAGCGTCCATCTAAAGAGTAGCATCTAAATGTTTCTGTTTGGATCTGAAAAGAGACCATAACAATGGGAGGAACATGGATGGATCTAAGGCAAATGGACAGTGTTATAGAATTTGGAGAATTCACACCCAGGTTGTGTACTGGGATGTACACCTGGTTTCAGATGGTGTAAATGCCCGCGCTACAAACTGTTTTATAAAGGATTCCCATCCCAGAGCATTCTTTTATCTTAAATAATAAAATGCTAAGCACGCATGCGCACTCGCGCCGCGTGTTCCCTGATCCCTTTTCTGTTGGGGTGTGGTGGCACGAGTGCGCATGCGCGCTTATTACCTCACAACAGCCTCCCTGCTCTCTACCTAGCGCTGCTTTCAAAGGGCCCGGTAAAGGTCGGAGAGGCGGCAATTGTGAGAGGAGCCACTGGAGCATTAAACTGATCGGGGCTCGGCCTGTTCGGTCCCGTGCAGGCTCCTCTCTCTCGGTCTTGCCGGCGGACAGGAGGGAAGACGCAGACCAGCACGAAGCTCCAACTCGGCGCGCTTTTGTCGGCGCGCGCTTTTGAACTGTCACCAGCTCTGACACCAGCAGCAGCGCCACTGCCCACCCGCCGCCATCCCCTCCGTCAGCTCGCATGGCAGCTCCAGCACTCCCCGGTGATCCGTGTAGCCGCCCGCCTCACACAGTCCGTCCGCGGACGGCTCGGTTATCTGCCCCCAGACGGCGGGTTGCAAACAGCGCCGATCCTCAGGTCCCCCTCCCCACCCAGCCGTCAAGAGGAGAGTCAGGACAGAACGATCCAGGCTGCAAAGAACCCAAGCCCCCGCCCCCTCCCGCCGCACTCCAACACTCCCTTCCAGTTCAGGACTCTAGGACGCGAGGAGCGACGGCTGCCGAGAGAAGGGCTTCGAGGCAAGGCGGCTGTCGGGCCAGGATGGAGAGCAGCTGCATCGCTGGAACCTTCGCAGAAGACCCCGTCGTCGATTGTGTAACGCGTTGCCTGGTGAATAAGTCAATATATTCCTTAGCTAGAATCAGTTTGCCCTGGAGTATAAATCCTTGATGATAAGTACAGAGCAAGGTGACACAGTCTGGATGACAATTTTCACTGAGCTCAAGTGCCAGCTCTGTGTTGCATGAAAGATATCGATCTGGTGAGATAGAGGAGGACTATTTTCTTTCTGTGTTAGGGCTTCAAAATCAGCTTGGCTTATATCTTGAACCGAGTGGTTCTGTTTGGATCCCTTCGAGAAAATCACTTAGATTAAAACAAGATGTTGATTCTTGCTTCTGCCACCAGTGTTCCATGCCTAAGC